>NC_073723.1:55433323-55739073 GCF_023634155.1 Falco peregrinus | reverse complement strand
GCTGGTGTCAAGCGGTGGGAGGGGATGCAGCCCCATTTAGCCCCTCCGGTAGCTCCACTGTTAGTTGCTGGCGGTCTTTTAATTCACCATCATCTGATTTATAAGTCTGATTCTACCTCCTTGTATCGCTTTGAAATGCTTTACAAATATTTAGCAGCACAGTTGTTGCCATGGAATGTAACTAAATAGATCAGAGCATCATAATTGTAAATCAGTTATGCTAATCATTTTGTCTTGCTCAGATTTTTAGTGCAAAAGATATTGCAATGTAAATTGCAGAAATAGAGAAGGGAAGAAGAATCTGAAAAGAGAAGAATACCTAAGTCACAGAACAATTTTGATAGCTGTTATAATGTTTTTTGCAGTTCTAAAAGGCAGTAATTGTCTATGGTGCCCAGAGCTGCTGAATGAATTTGTTTCTTTCTAAGTCCAGTTCTATAGTTTTCCTGAAACTTGATGGAGCTACAGCTGTGCTAAACCCAACATGCTTGCACTGAGCAAAGAGGCATATGTTCACTTAGTTTTTTCTTGCACATGTGTTTGCCACAAAAAGTTCATAACGTTTTTCAGAAGCTGATGATTGTCCACATTAGCATTGGTACAAGATATGCAAAATCTGTTAGAATGCCCCTCCCCCCCTTTTTTTTTCCCTTTTCTCTGTGACTTTTTGCAGATGGGATAATTACTGCTCCGTGGTATTACAAGTCCAGTAAAGTTCTGATTTGTATTCTGTTTCATTTATTAAGTGTTGCAACACTGTACATTATTAATGAAAAATAGATTAGCAATGTCACTTTCCATAACGCTGTATTATTATCAGCCACTGCAGCTTCAGCAATAAAACTGCTTTCTTTTAGTGAATTTTACCAGATAGCAAGTGGTATCCAGTATGACTTCTTAATACAGTGATGTAATTCTTAAAAAGTTGTCTTAGGTATTTTTTTTTTCTCTGTGTTTCATTAAGAATATATTTATGCCCAGTGGCCTAGCCTTTACTAATGCAAACCTTTTTTGCAGAGGCATTGTAACTGTACCTATTTCCCATCACTGTGTATTTTCCCCTACTGATTTCTATTGCTTGTGCCCGTTCCTCTGTGCTTTTTCCCTCTGTTCACTTAGTTTTCTGATCTTTCTTCCTCACTTAAAGCCCATCTTGTGAGGTGCATGTGCTTCTGTGACCTTCCCACCTCATCAGATCGCTTCTGTGGCTTCATGACGTGGCTTTGGGTTCCCCAAACCAGCGGGAACTGCAGGTGCACAGCCAGGCCGCTTCTGTGGCTTCATGACGTGGCTTTGGGTTCCCCAAACCAGCGGGAACTGCAGGTGCACAGCCAGGCAGGCTTTCCTCTGCTGGGATTTGGCATGCCCTGCTGTGTGGCTCAGCTCCCTGTTCACTTGACACCCCTGTTGTTAGAAGCTCAGTGTAGTCAGCCAAGCTTTTTAGCTTAGAAGAATATAGAAGTATGTGCCTATTTCTTTAGTTGTACCTTCCTGTTCTATTTTTAAATGTTTTATAAGGTTTCAAAGCTGCAAAGTATTGTACCTCATGGAACAAAAAGTTTGACTTATTTATGTAAGTGTAATGTTTGGTTTGGCATTTGTGACCGTAATGTCCAAAAGAAAGAGGCACCTCCACAAAAGATCATCAGTCAAGACAGAAAAAACAGGGCTGACTGTAGTGCTGACCATAAATTTAAAAAAAATAATTAAAAAAATTACTCAAATTGCAGATTTAACGTAGGGATGTGGTTACAGAGAATATTAAAGAGCCAGTTGTGATTTCACTTGGTTATTTTCATTAGTAAATAAATTCACATTTGCAACTGTATTCCCATTACTTCATCTTTTTGGTTATGTCTTCTATTCCTGCATTTCCAACTAACTAATTCTTCCTTTTTTTTTTTAAGTGAATATTTCTATTCCCTGATTTTTACTTCTTTTATCCACAGTATCTCATTTCTTTCAGCATCTTTTCCCGAAGAGCTAGTGTTCTTTGTTACGATTGAACTTGTTTCATGGTAAACTTAAAATTAACTTAAAATTAACTGTTTAACTAATGAGATTAAATCTGCACACATATTTCTTCCCTTCATGTTCCCATTACATGCTTAAGTTAATTCCATAGCGCTGCCAAGTCCGTCGTTTAAGAAAAGCTTAAGGCAAATATTACAAGTTTCTCATTCCAGCTAATTTGCTGGTTGTATTTAATTGATGATCTATCAATCGGAGAGAAAATAAAACTTTTGTAAAAAGGATCACTGACAGATTAAAAGCCCTGAAGCATATTACATAGATTTTACAGGGTTGTAGGAAACTAAAACCGAAGTGTTCGATGTGAAACTGACTTAAGATCTAAGGACTATAAAGGTCTGTCTGTGGAAGAGTTAAGTCTTGCTGTCTGGACATAAATTTTGGAGGGCAGGTAGTTGGTTTGTATTTTAAATATGCTATTTGAAAGCCTCAAGAAAGCTTAGAACAGCAGAGACTGATTCAGTTGTGCACTGTGTAAGTCTCAGCTGTTGGAAAGGGGTTATGCAGACCAGACTACGGGCAGTATATAACCTCACAGCTCCTGGGAAGGAAATCTGAACTGTTGCTTGCAGTAATGCTTTCCTATGCCCGGAAGGTAAAAAAGATACTTCTACGTGAATGTTGGATGAGTCCATTTGTGGGTTATTTGAAGTAGTAAAGCAAGTCAATTTGCCAAGGCTGGAGACATTCATGGAATGAACAGCTAGATCTTCAGCTGACTTTGAAAAGCAGTTATCATGTTTATCATTATCTCCTGGACAAGGTCTTGGTGGGGGGAAAAAAGTTGTAGACAAGAATAATGACTGGGTTCAGAGTTTTTCAATGCATGGATTTGATTTTTTAAATTTTTTTGTTAGTGGTAGCAGTCACCCAAGAAAATAAAGATTTGAGGAAAAAACCCAAACAAACAACCAAAACCAAACAAAATTCCATGTTGTAACTTTCCCTACCTGTGCTGTAACTTGTTAAGTTAGGAAAACAGCTTTAAAATTCAAGATTCTGTGTTCCTTGTTATTCTGACTGACTTTTTGCATTTCTCTTAACTTGGGTAACGAAGATTGCATACTGGTAATATTCAGTCCTCTGTAACACCTTTTTCCCATGTGGAAAAAGGACTCTTCCCGTGCAGTTTCGTAGAAAGATGGGTGCATCTACTTTAGAAAGGACACTTACGGCACTTTAGATTATGTATTCATTTTGGTTGTGATTTTTTTAATATTTTAAGATATGCATATTTCTCAATCTTCTGGGTTTTATTCAGTTGTTTTGGTTTTTCCCCTTTTTTCTTATCATTGTGCTATACCTCTTCCTGTGTTGCCTTTCATATTGCTTCCTTTGCTCCTTTTGCAGCCTCAGTATGTTTTTTCTCTTACTATGCTGTTTTCTGCTTCCTCTTTTCATGCTTTACTATGCCTTGCAGCTTTAGTGCATACACTTCTGTCATCTTCAGCTGTTTCTTTTTGCCTCTTCCAGATACGCTTTCACTCCTGAGCATTTACATGGGGGTCTCAGAAATTCCTTCAGAAGATTAATGGCCTCGACAAAGAAAAACTTGGCCTTAAGTAATAAAGCAACTGTGTTATTCCTGAAGTCCCAGAACAGTGGATACTGTGCCTTCCCTTGCATCCTCCTCCTTCTGCCATCAGCAACTTGTTTTTTTGCTGGGACTGAAGTTTCCTTGTCTCCTGGTCTCTGAGCATCCTTTGGCATGTGGGAGGTAACTCTGGTTGTTACACACACACAGACAGAGCAACACAGCTTCATATGCATAAGAAGTGATGTAAATTGCTCAGAGTTGGCAGAGCTCTAAAGGGTACAGAGACTGCCTCCCTCCTATGTTATTCCATCGCCTCATCATCTTCCTAGCCTGCTCTTACACTTGGAAACGTAAACCATTGCTGCTGCTGCTGCTGCCTCTTTGGGGCTTTGTTCTGGAATGGTAGGCACGGTGAGAGCACCTGCAATGAGGTAGAAGGGATGCTGTGTGAGAGAACAAATACTGTCTGGATCCTAAATGGGGGTGGGGGTAGGGTGTGGTGGTGTGCTCTTGAATATGGGCTTCTGTGGCACTGTGTTTCTTACCTGGTATGCTGCAAATGCGGGTGTGATAGCTGCGCTTTCTGCAACCTGTTAAAGTTATCAGCGTAACGACAGTGGTGAAAGCATGGTAAAACAAACTTGATGTGCATGTAAAAGATTAAGGCACTTATCCAGGTAGCCCGTGCAACTTATCTTCATGCCTGTTGTCACCTGTACCAGCGGAGTCTGGGAGGGTACAGTTGTCTACGTTGTGACCACACTGGAAAGTAAGCTGTAGCCACATGCTTTCAGTTCCCATCTCAAGCGATTTCTGTTCTGTAGCTGTTTTGGTTGCTGCTGACAGCATTTTAAAGCAGTAACACTGAAATTAAGTAAGGTTGTGACTGGAAATGGTCAAGAGAAGGAGCGCTTCCTTTCCTCCCAGTCTGACAAACCTGTAAGCAGCAGTGCATGGGAACTCTCTATCAGGATACGGGAAAAAGAGTTGTATAATTCTTTGCATTCTGTTCACATTTTACATGATTTTTGAGCGTAGCCTCAAGTATTAGAATTTCTTGTCTACATTTCTACCTGAAAAACATAGTTGGAAAGGTGTTTACAAGAGTAATTAAACTGGAAACTGTTCTGCTGGATCTTGTGCTTTTTGTAATGCTGCAATGAACTGTACACCAGGCCTTGGCTTTTGTAATCACTTCTGCTGTGCTCAACTTGGGCAGGTGAGCAATGCCCCTTAAATTTTGTGGGTGAAGAGAAGCATGTGTGCAAGCATGCTTCAAAACCTACGGAAACTTAGTCCAAACTTAGCCGCAACACACAAACCGCTCAAAACAGCATTACTGAAGGTCACGCTGACATCCCTGTCAGATGAGCAAAAAGCTTTCAGTTACAGGCTGCGTGCAGTGTAGCCTTCAGAAACAGTTTGCAGAGTGTAACGATTGTGCTTGCTTTACAGGGGAGCGAGTTGCAACGTCCCTCCTCAGCCTTTCTTCACATCAAGCCCTGGGCGTGAAGGTCAAATGGTACAGATTTGTCCCCTTCATCCTTACAGGTATGGCTTTTGCGGTTTCGGCCGGTCAGCAAGCTCAGCTCCGGGCCCGAGCTGACCGTGATAGGGGGAAGCCTTTTCCCCGCTGGAGCTCCTTCTGCTGTTAACAGAAGCCCCAGGGCCACCCGCAGGCCTGGCGAGGCGTGGGGCCGGAGGCTGCCCGGGCGGGGAGGCGTTCAGCGCCGCTCCCCTCCCTGCTCCGCCAGCACCGGCGCTGCCCGCGGCGGCTGGGGCGGGCGCTGGGTCCCGCAGCGAAGCAGGAGCGGCGTCGCCTCCCCAGCGAGTCCCGGCGGGGCCGCCCAGCGCCGCCGTGGGGAGAGACCCCTGCCCGTGGGCACGTCCCGCTCCTCCCTAGCGCGGCCCGCCGAACCCCAGCAGCCGCCGGGGTCCTCACAGCGCCGGCGACTTTCCCCTCCGCGCCGGCCCCGCCGGGTGGCGGGTGGGGGTCCCCGGCCTCAGCGCCTGCGCCGCTCCGCGTGGCTCTATAAACACGCCGCCCGCGGCCGGCCGGGCCGGGCGCCGCCGCAGTAGGGCGCGCCGGCGGTGCGGTCCCGCCCTCGGCCCTCCCGCCCTCGGCCCTCCCTCCCGCCGGCGGCAGGGGAGGCCGGGCCGCCCAGGCCCACGTGCGCGGCGCCCGGGAGCCGGCAGAGCGGGGCCACCATGTGTTGCCGTGAGCGAGCCGGCGGCCGGGGCAGCGCCTGAGCGCCTCCCGCCCGCGATGCTGCGGGGCGACGCGGGGCTCTACGCGACGCGGCCTCCCCCCGTCCCCTCGCCGCCTCCTCCTCCATGAGCACCTCGGCGGCGGCCCCCGTCAGGCTGATGCCCAGCGGGCACCCGGAGCAGGCGGCCGCCGCGCCGCCCGCGAAGCTCCTCTGCGCCGCCGCGGGCCCGGCGCCCGGCCGGGACAGCCCCGCCGCCAAGGTGCCGGGCGGCCCGGCGCCCTCCGCCGCCCCGCAGCCGCCGCGCCTGGCGGCCGCCCCCGCGGGGACCGTGGTGGTGCGGGTGGCCGCCCCCGGGGGCCCGCGGCTGGTGGCACCCAAGGGGCCGCCCGCGGCTACTCTCCAGCTGCCGGCCAACTTCCAGCTGCCCCCAGGTGAGTGAGTAGGCGGCCGCCCTGGCTGCGCGCTGCGTCCCGCGTCGCGCTCGGCCGTGCCCGGGAGCGGGTCGGGAGGACGGGGCGGCAGCGGGGTGCCCCGGGAGCCCGTCGCCCTGCCTTGCCGCTGGGGACGGGCCGTGGCGGGGGCAGCGGCGGTGGGGCGCGCCGCGGGCGGTGCCGAAAGTTGGGGGCGAGAGGCTTTTCTGCCCCGAGCTTCTGGGAATCGGGGTGTCTGCCTGGCTTGCGGGGCGCAGGGCGTGCGAACGGGTGAAGCCGGTTAGCAGGGGGGATGCTTACAGCGTATCTGGAGGATGGATCTGGAAGTCTCTGGATTAAAGGAACTTCTTACTTTGCTGGATAGCGCGAGGAGTAAGGGGGCTAGCCAAACCCGCCGGGTGGCCTTGTGACTTGGAAAAAGACCGACTGGGGCTTTCGTGGAACTTGCATGAAGGAGTAACGCGGGGGAGCGGGAACGGGGGTTACGGCAGCTCCCGCTTCCAGCGCGCGTCCCCCTGCGGGCGGGCTGCCCCGGGGGAGCTGCTTGCACCGTTGCCACCAGGCCGATGGTACTGAAACAAAATACTGTCCCGCTTAAGAAGCGTAACGTTGCAATTTCATTACGTGTTGCGCTATGAAACGTGGGGTTTTTACGATAAACCGTATGTGGTACCACACTTGTGGATGTACTTCCTATAGCAGCAAAGAAAACATTAGCGTAGGAATTCTGTAGTGCTGATAAAGATAGCTTAATACTTTGGATAGTAGCAGAGGGCTAGCCAGGGCTCCAACCTGCTCTTTCCTACAAGAGGAGGAAGGTGCTGTTGGTTCTAAACTTCCCCCTCGTCCCTGTCGGGTTGTAGTTAAATGCTTTTTTTTTAAAGTGATTTTGATTCCAGTAGCATTAGTCTCACTGTATTGAGACCCCAAGATATGTAATCATTTTATTGCTATTGTTGCTATAGTTATTTCCTGCCAGGACAGTTTCTTTGTTGGAGCTTCTGTTACAATTACTTTCAGGTAGGATGTTGCCTAAAAGGATGACTGGATTTACATTAATTCCTGTGCTGCTGGTGCAAGTTTGCATTTTTATTTTTTTTTTCATTTTTTCTTTCTTGCCAACTTCCCTCAGAAATGAACCACCATGGAAATATACATTTTGGTGTAGTTGACCCCCCCAGATCTTCAGGTTTTCTATCTAACGTTTTGGCTTTCTGGAATATACAGGCATTCAGTTAAACATCTTTCTGTGAAGGTAAATGCTCATGCAAGTTGTCTGTAGTTTGGGAATTTCAATTTAGAAAAAGTTTTGTTTTTTCTAGTAGCTTGTGTTTGATTACATCGAGATACGCTGCTGAATGTCATCTGAGTTGTTTCGTGGCAGTAGGCAGCTGTAGCAAAAGTAGTGTTACCCTTTGGTTGCATCAGTTTGTTTTCCTTGCTCCTGGGACAAGAAACAAAGCAAGCAGACTTCGTGTTGGAGGTTCAGAGGTGCTGGTACTGTGCGTCATTGTAAACTGAAAGTAACTGTATAAAGTTTAATGCTCCACAAGGAGCATGTAAGTTGTCAGATTTCAAATGGATTGATGTTTCAGGGGAAGTTGTCTAATCATCCTAAGGATGACTTTAAAAAGCATTCTGTCTTGAGTAAGTGTTAGCATTCTACCTCAGTCTTCTACATGGTTTCAGTTTTTAATAAACAATAAATGATTCAGAAATTTAAATGCAAGATGGATAACATGAAAGCTACAAGTGTTGGTGTCCATAAAAAAAAAAAAAAAAGGTGGAATAAACCACCAAATTCTTAGGCTTGAAAAGTTTGTATTTCAAATACATTGCAAAATATAGCCATACAGGATATAGTACAAAAGGGAGAATGCACTTGGCTTTAAGATCATGGCATTCAACCTGTGGCACCTGCTAAGAAAAATGCATACAGAGAGCATCCTCCCCCTGAGTTTGAAAGGGAGATGTTTGAACTGACTTGTTCTGAGGAGGGACAGCACTGCCCTTATGGGTCATCCTGAAGTACTGGTGAACTGCCTTGTGGCCTGGAGCAGTCATTGCTCCTGTGCATCTACAGGGCTGCAGTCTTGGGGAGGAAGGGCACTAGGGAGCCGCATTTGCCCCAGTGGCTTGGAGGGCAGTGGAGGTTCAGGGAAGTTATGGGTTTAGGCCATTCTTTCGCTTCCATCTCTACCTCCACCCCTCCTTGCCTGGAAAAAATCCAGGAGGAGGGAAAGACAGATGACCAGGTACGGCTCCTCACCTGTCTGAGCCAGGATTGTCCCATCTGCCAAGTGCCGTTTTACCTGGTTACCCAGGAAAGATCACCGAGCTTCTCAAGCTCTCCAGGTGTTGCAGAACACAGACTTGCTCATGAGTAACTGAGTTTTCATTCACCTTCCTGCGTTTTCCTCTACAAAGTGCCTGTTTTCAATGGAGTAGCCAGCTGTTAGACCAGTGCTGGTACAAAAGGCCTTCCTCCTTCACCCTCAGGGTGTCTCCTGTATGAGCAGTCAGGAGGTGCAAGTCCACCCCTGGCTTACAGCTGGCTGCCACTGAGGCGTTTAGCATGCAGTAGGACTCCAGCTGGGGACTGTGTCCTTTGTACACCTTCAGCTGGCAGATTCTGCCTCAAGGTTTGGTTGTGGCATTTTGACCTTACATACCATCAACGATTAGACTGAATGGTTCGGCTATGTCTTCCTAAATGGAGGGAATTTGTGGATGGACCCCTTTGGTGGATCATACAATTGCCTCTTTGTTGACCAGAACATGTTGGCAGCATTTCAAAAGGCTGTACATGCAGCAGTCTGTGGGACTGGCAGAGAGCGGACCAGCGTGGTGCCCCATTCCTGAGCTCTGCTGGGCACGTGATCTGTGCTGATGCTCACAAAACTGCAAACATCTCGTGTCATGGACCATCAGCTTAACAAGAAATTGTGTCCTTGGTTAACTTGAACTTCATGGTGGCGGGAGGGAATGGCTCTGCTGTGCTACTTACTAACAGGAGGAAATAGTTAAAGGCTTGGGAAGGGGAAGGAGTGACAAGGTTTCCGAGTGTATATAGCTCACCTTAACGTCCTTGGGCCCTGCACCGTTGAGAAATGGAGGGTAGAAAAAACCATAAAACTAACAGAAGAATGTTGTTCCTTGGTTTCCTTTCTTCTTTATTTTTCTTGAACTTAGTGTTTTGTCACTTCTTTGACTGTTCTTGTGGCTTTCATTCTATCCCTGGCCCTGGAATGCTCATTACAGGCAGGTGTTGAAAGGATAACTAGGCAATATATCTGCTCCTCTTGTGGAGGGAAGAAAAAAATACAGAGCTTGAGTGGATGCTAGGGATCCTCTGTTGTTACCTTAGGATCTGCTTACAGCAGGAAGCTCTTCAAAAAGCTCACCTGATGCCACTGCAGCTGGTTACAGGGCTGTGACAGCAGCTGCCAGTGTTCTTCAGTGTAGCATCAGCTGCCTCTGGTGTGTGTATTTCTGTTTTATGCTTTCCATTATTGCTAATGCCAATGGGCCTGAACAAGTATGGTGTCAGCAAAGGGAAGTTGCCCTGAGTCTGCCTTAATTTGCACTAGTAAGCTGGTGCAAGGCATAGCTGCCATATAAAGTTTTTCCTTTGCACGTGACTTATAGGGGAATGGCAGCAGATACAGGTTCCTGGTTTGTTTGCAGCTCAGTTGTCTTGGTTTGGATGTTTTGGCTTGTCCCTGGCAGGTTTTCCACTGCCTACAGCTTATCTAAGCTGATGGCGGGTAACTGTTAAGAAAGCACAACTACTGTTCATGGCAGGTGGCCAGGGCTGGGTGGCAAGAGGCAGACAGTTGGCATGCGGACACCTGTGGGTGGGAGGGAGGGAGGGAGGGAGAGAGCAGATGTGGGTATCCCAAAACTGTGGTGGGATGGTACAGAGTCTGATCTCGTTAGGTTTCTCTTAACTGGATATAGAAGCTAAGGTAACCTGAAGAGGTAAGGGCTGGTAAACATGTTGATGCTGCTGCCTTTGGCTTTTGGCGTTGCCCTGATACCTCTCAAGTACAGTACTCTGGATCTATCTTTTCATGTTCTAGTTATGTCTTGGTTGTAAAACTGCATGAGGGATTCAATATCTTTGTATTTGCATCTGGTCCTTCACTCTGGAATGGGAGGAAGCACTGATTTTAAAATACTACTTAGTTTATATTATGTTTGGGTAGGAGGAAGCGATCTATACATTTCTTGTTTCAACAGGACAAAAGACCCCTACAAACTCCTTTAAGTCTGTAATTTCTGGATGTTGATAATCTCATGAAGTCTGAGCATAATACTTGTGCTGTAGAATGACCAGTAGGAGCTAAATAATCTATGGTTGCAGCCTTTTAGATCCCAATAGTGTCTGCTGTTTAGCAGGTTTATCGGGATGGATTCTTTGCAAACTTCTCTCTTCCCATTAGGTGACACCAGTCAAGTTTTTTTTTCTGAGGAGGGGTCAGCAAAGCTTTGGCAGGCTTGAGGCACTAAGTCAAACTTAAAAAAAAAAAAAAAAAAAAAAAAAAGTGAGTAAATGTCTTTTGCTGTAACCAGTAGAAATTTTGGCTTCTCTGTAGGACTTGATTTTGCTTTCCAGACTGAATGTGCCTACCAAAACAATTCCTTCGTATCGTTAAATGCACAGCCCTGTGGGAATTAAGATTTAAAACTTGGCAGAAGATACAAAGCTAACTTCTAGATTTATGGTTTTCACAAAAAAAACCCTGACGCATTCTGGATGCTGAAGCGTTGAAATATGATGCTCAGTAAAATTAATGTTAAATGGTGTTCAGACTTTACAATCAATTGGAGTGTATTGCAAAGAATTACAGCTACATATTGGTGAATAGTAAAGGTTTTTTAATCCTTAAAAGAGAGTGAGAATGTGAGCCTGACTTCTGTTGCTTTTGCAGTATTTAAAGGACCCTTCAGCTTGTAGCAGTAAAAATAGCATCATCCACACACAAATGACAGCTGGGAGAAACACTAATTATATTTCAGTATTCTTTTCCCAAAGATGCTGATTAAATAGGTAAGCTCATGGGTTGTTATTTTGAGTAGTTTGCAATAGCAGAGTTTTTTGTTTTTTTTTTTTTTTTTTTTTTTTTAAAACTTGTCTTAAAGAACCAAGTATTTGCCATGTGGTAGAAATCTGCTTAGTGGGTAGGATTGTATGTTCAAGTTGTATATGCGTGTCTTGCTGCAAGTTGCAAAGCTTTTGGTAACTATCAAAGCTGAATAATTAGTAGTGCACTAACCACTTAGATAAAAACCCAAAGGCAAATACTTTTTTTGGAATTCTTTTTGCATGAAGCTACTTCTCTGAAAATGACGGTGCTTTCAAAAGAAAAATATGTGTAACTTGCAAAGTGGAAAAGATCACAATAGATGTTACTAAGTGGCTTCCTATTCCAGCTATCAGGATTAAGGTCAGTTCTGCCATCTGGGTCACCTTTAGAGCACAGACCACTACTGAATCTTTTCCAGCAGTGTCTTGAGGAAATGATCTCTGATCACAACTGAAACAGGGTAAAAATGGCAGCACATGGAAGATCCTTGTTACTAATGAGCAAATTTAGGGTCTGTTAAGGGTGGAGAACTCATGAAGCTCAGTGATCTTACTGGGGTGATCTAGTGAACTAAGAAGAGTCAGATGTTACGATGGCGCTTGGTTTTCGTAGCTTATATTTGCAGACCCCTTCTGATGCACACTTCCAATTTGGTGGAGGCAAAAGAGATGGCTTTGGGTTAATACTGGCTGCTTCTAGGAGCTGACTGGCAAATCAGACGGTCCCTGTATGGATGTCCAAGCTAGATTAACAGCTGTGTGAAACGACATGCCCTGGTTGGCACAACACCTGAAGACTTTGACTTGCAGCTTTCCCTGTGGCAATTGCCATCTAGTTCAAGTGAAGCCCTCGAAGCCGGGTCCAGCTGACTGCTTGGTGGTGTATTACTAGGCAGTCTGCTTGGGACAGCTGATGGTGTGTGTTGAAGGGGGGTAACTGTATTCAGAACACGTTTATGTATGGTTGCATACTAGCCACTTGACAAATACCGCACAGTTTTGGTGACAGTTTCCACAGTATCCATGTAGACAGAAGTTAATGCTTCCATGAAAGTTTTGCTGTCTTCTACAAGAATTTTTGTTTGTTCCATCCCACTTAGAGCAAGGTAGTATTCAGTCTTAAAATTCAGTGTTAAGCCCTTGTTTGCCCTTCTGAAATAATTAAAAATCCATCCAATAGAGGGGTAAATATGTACTTTTAGAGGAAATTAAGTGGAATTTAACCTTCTTCTGGTCCCCATGTGAACACCAAGGAAATAAGTGTCGCATTTCAAAAAAGTGCAGGGTATTGGTATACTTTCTGTTCCTTACAAAGCTGTGCGCTGAATATACATGGCTGCAATGTGCCAAGCATCTAACTTGCTATGTAAAGAATTTTGACTCCAGTGGATACCAGGAGTACACAGCAAACTAGAAGAGGATGTGGTGTATAGGTTCAGTACCTTTTTTAGTGCAGTAGGAATTGTCTTGAAAGTAAGGAAGTGTCACTTTAGCTCCTTTGAGGCACTATTTCACTATCATCAGTCAAGTCCTCTGCAAATACTTGAGGCTCCTTCATGAGGTAACTTGGGTCCCAGAGAACTCTTAAGTCAGATGATCTTATCTGTAGACAGTCCTGGAACTGTCTGATTACTTGGATAGGAAAGCAACCAAGCCTCAATAGCAAAATTGCAAACTACAAAGATGAGATGGGGAAGTGCTGATGGGACATGATCCCGGTTGCTGAAAGACATGGCCCAAGGACAAGATCTAGATAGTAGATGTTCTCACGATATCAGATAAGACTTTGCCTTGTGGTATGCAGTGCTGGCTGTGAATCCTGTATGCCTGCCCACAATAAACCCAAAAACTCTGGAGATTCAAGTGTAATAAATACACTCTGAGTTCAAATAGAAACAGTAGTGCCATCTTGGATCTGTGCCCAGAAAATGTCTATGACCTGTCAGTTATTTATAGCCCCTCCAAGAATCAATGCAACGTCCAGATTTTCTGTAGATGGTTGGTATGGACATCTGTTGTTGGCTATAAATAAAAGGTATACTACCTCGCAACTGGGACAGTTATGTTTTTGCGCAAGAATTCTACTATAACTCTAAAATTGTGTGGATATAAATGTATTCTCAAGTGATGCTCAGCTGTGTGTGCAGTCGAGGACAACTCTTAGCTCTGAAACATAGGCCTGTATTCTGTGAAAAGACATCAGCGCTGTGGTGGCCCAACTGCTAGTCTGTTAGAGAGATCTGTTTGGGCACCAAGATGCATTGATGAGCAGCTAGCCTCTAACAGCTTGCCTAAACACTTACTAATTAAGCAGTGTGTGAAACTTGGCTTCAGATTTTTACATTTTTAGCACTTTGTGTCTAGTTGGAAGGGAGGGAGAGGGATGTTGCTTATACTCTTCAGAAAGATGCGTGGTGCCCATTATTCCAGGCTGTTTGAAACAAAAGGTTTTCAGACTCTGCTCCATCCTGCCTAGAAGAGATACCATCGTCCTGTGGTTGAAAAGGCTGTGCCTGTACTTGGCATCTCGGGAGCTGGTGCCCACTGTTAGCACAGAACCTAGCTAGAGAAAGTTTGGAATTACTGGAGGCAGCAGCCTTCACTGGGACAGCCCCTCGAGCTGTTAGTGTGACAAAGTTGTGGGTGCGAGGTGGTTGTTTAAACAGCTGCTCACAGCAACCCAGGTGATCTGGGAAACATGAATGCTAGTGAAGCAGTGCTGTGGAGTGGATGGTGATGTCTGCAGGTAAGGCTAGTCTGTTTCTTTGAGAAGGTGAGATGTCAAACATCTGAGGTTGATGCAACCTTAGAAGTTGTAGGCTAGAGTCTACAAGAATCTGCAATGCAGTGTTTGTGCACTTGGCAAAGACGCAATCAGCTTCTTTAAAGAAGTTGTGAGTACAACACTATTTATTTAGGTTGTCTGTGTTCTGTTGTAGCATGAAAGCACATTGAAATTACGTCCTTTGAACTTTTCTTCTGACCTGGACATTAATGAATACCATATCTGTGGGCAAAACCAAGGTGTCTTTTACGGGAACTCAAAACTGGGCATCTCATTGTGACACTTACAATATCTACACACTAGTCACTGGTCCTGAGCTGTTGCTACAAAGACCCATTATTATAGAAACTTCCCTGGAACAGAGGGGAAGGGCGCAGAGGGCAGTATCTGAGGTACATAATTATTTGGTGAGTGAAACAACATGTGAACAGAATGAATTTGTTGAGGGCCTGGGTATGTGGTGGGGGATCCTGGTTGCTGCTGGAAGTGTTGATTATGGGTTGCTCATTGCTGAATTCCTCTTCCATCAACTAAAACTGACTTCCAAACACGAGTGATTTGTGGTATGGAGTAAAATGCTTTGTGGGTGCAGGTTACTAGTTGAACAGCTCAGCTTGACCCATGGGGTGTAGAAGAGCCTTCTACCCTGCTTGTCTGGGAAATTGTAAGTGCACTCAGATAGGTTTTCCCAAGAAAAGCCCCAAATAAGCAATCTTTGTGACTTCCCAGAAGATCAGTTGTCTGAAGTCAGTTGTATTTGATTTAGGAGTACAAGTTACAGCTCATCATTGGGAGCCTGTGGTGAGGTAACCTTGGATGGCTGCCAGATCTTCATTGTAGCTTCATTCATGATGGTGAGAAGCACAGCTAGATGTTGCCTCCACATTGGGCTGTCATCTTTGTTTCTTCACCTTCACTATGGAAATCTGCGGTAGACATTTAGGAAAACTCAAGTACTAAGTGAGGGTCTTGAGGAATAAGTAGTTCTCCTGCATGCAGTACAGTCCATACTTCATCTGAAAACATACAGCCCCAACATACTGGAAGAGTTATGTAAATCATGTAGAAGTTAAATCACTTTGGTATCAGACTTGCCTGTCATGTCTTTTACAGTATTTCATTAACTCTTTCTGCTCTTTAGCAGTCTTTTACATCCAGTCTACAACATAATGAACTTGGGGTGAAAATTTATTAAATTGATTACTGCTTATGGAAGAGGTCTTTGTGTTTAATTAGCAGTCATTTAACTTGGGCAGTGAGCTCAGGGAGCTCATGGACAACTTTAATGAGCAGGTGGTGTTTGTCCTGAGCCCCCTGAACAAGCAAGATATGAACAAGACCATCCAGCCGGCAATATTGTGTGCAGCTATGTCATGATGGTAACTCCACCACACTTGGGCATCTGGCCAACTGTCACTGGTGTATGTGAACCTTACAAATCAGGAGATAGTGCACTCCTGCACTTAGCCTAAATTTAAAAGTTTGCATACACTAGGTATGTAAAGTATTTTTGTCTTTCACTGAGTATAAAGGTGGGCAAGCTCTGGGACTGAGCCAGACTCCCCTACGGGTGGGTACACCATGTAGGAATTTCCCCAGTTACACAGGGACTCGGAGCACTGGCTGTAAATAGGCTTCCCCCCCGAAGCATGGGCCTGGATGATGTTAAGGTGGTAATTGGTGATGTATCCTTTTCTTAGTTTCTGTAATGCTTTGCAGTAATGATTTGATGCTTTGTTCCTATTGCTCTTTTATCATATTGTGCATAATAACTAGTACTGTTTCCTTTCATCATATTGCATGCTATTTTCCTTTATTATATTGTAATATAATAAACTGCATTTATTCTTATATTTGATTTGGAATTCATTTTTGCTTGGTATCCAATCAACAGAACAGCACCTTGATATGATCACTGCCTAAACAGTCTGTGTCTCTAGTAGTGTCTGTTCTGAGTCTCTTATTCAGTCCTGTAATGTGTTTTTGTAACTTTTAAGTGACCTGTTCTGTGGGGCTCAATAAATGGGGTTGAAGAAGTAAAAAATAATTTTTTTTAAAAGGAAAACTACTTTCAAAGCTGTTGCGTGGATTAGTAGTATTTGTCCCTTTATTTTCTGAATTTCAAGTCGTCCTAAACAGTCTCAGTTTTAAGAAGTTTAAAACCAATATTCCTTCCTAGTTGCCATTTCATTTCCTATTAAAACATCCCCTTTAAAACTTGGTTTTACCTTGTAACTTGTTTTAAAAGCTATCCCTTTGTTTTGAGTAGTTCAGAGAAAGAATGAGATGTGTTTAGGAAAAGAAATGTTGCTGTTTTTTTAAAACCTTTTGATTGTTCACTTACTGATTTGGGACTTCGAAGTCTTGTTTAGCCCTGTATTTGTAGTTGGTAGTAGCATGCTTTACTAAGGTTGGGAACATACCTGATGCAGGTGCCCCTCGTTTTGAAATAAGCTAAATTTACCTTTCTTTGAGAGTGGGTTTTGTAAACTGTTCTCTTAAATGAGTTTGGTCTAACGCAGTTGGTTCTTGGTTGTATTTTATTTTAGGAGCAAGAGACTTCATTTCTTCATGTTGCTCCCCAGCCAGCAGTTCTGAAGAGCTGGTGTGTTGAGCAGTTGTGTTGGAAACCATGTAATCAAAGCGGTGGCTTAGCTTGACAACTTCAGCTTCACTTGTAACAGCATATGGTGTATCTCCACTGGAGCACACGAGCTGGCTGGTTCATCTCAGGGAATTAATTCTAGATGTTGCCCTTCAGAAATGGCCTCAGGCTTGTCATATGTCTTAGAAATTTAAGGGTGGAGGTTGCCGTTGTGGTGGAATAGTTTTAGCACACATCAGTGTTCAGGCTGCTGGATGAAACTCTGAGTTTCTTTCTGTTGGCAGCACAGCTTTACGTTAACAACAGCGTGGTTTCCTTAACACTGTGTGAAGCCCGTGCAGGTGGCCTTATGTATACAGTGGCATGAACAGATCTCTGCCATGAGGACGCTGAGCTGGGTTTCAGTTGTCAGTTCCTTCCCCTCCAGCCTTCCCATAGGATTGCAGCAGAAGGAAGGTATGCAGGGAACAAAGGGCTGAAATAGCTGATTTTATTTTAACTGCCTTCTCTGGCAGTCAAGAAAAATAAGTAACTTTCCAAAGGATGTTTTTGGCAGGACAGGCAGAATTATCTAGAGATAGAAGTCTCAATTAATTGTAAAATGGGCTGTTAATCTGTGAGAGACACCCGAGTCCTCCAGTGAAGCATGTAAGAACTAATCCCTGCTGGTAACTGGTCACTTAAGTTTTCTGTTGGTGATCTGAAGATAGGAGCAGTCTTGGAGCACCAAAGGGGTTGGGCTTTATTCTTACTACCAAAGTGCACGAGTGGTGAGAGTCTTTCCTGTTCTCTGAAACAACTATAGTAAAACTGTCAAACTGTGTATCCTGGAAGCGCTGTGTAAAAGGGGGTGCCTTTGGCCTTGCAAAGGTGCCTGATTGCTGTTCAGTAACTACAGTTGGTGCTGATATTTTGGTTTATTGCAGGTATCTTTTCTGGTTTTAAATGCCGTGCTGAGTGGTGTTAGCTGAAACATCACTGTTTCAGCTGTTCAGGGGTGTCTGTCTCCTCATTTTCCCATGGAGTTGCAATGACTGCAAGACCTGATCTGTTTTCATGTTCAGCTTGGCAAGAATCACCTTCTAGTGAATGTGAAAACAGCTCTAGATATAAGAAATGCTATCTTTTTTTCCAACTGAAGAATGTGGATTCTTGCACTTACCTGCTCTTAATTTCCAATAGTAGCATCTTGGTAGCTGCACAAGTCTGTTTACATCACCTTTCTATTGAGAACCTCAAGGTTACCATCACCTGCTGTTCCCTCATTTCACACTTGTGCAGCTGTACGTCCTGTAGAGGGCTTCAGGCATTGGTTTTGAGTGCTGTGGAAACTTCTGGCAGAAGGCATCTCCTGTGTCTCCCCTCTGAGTCTGCACTTCAGTGTTGGGTTGTTGCTTGTGTTTCAAGGCAGAAAGGGAGGATCAAAGGTTTGGGGGTATTTTTAAGTTGTGAAAAAACGTAAATGATTTGTGGCATCCAGAAGTAAAAAAGTAAGTGCTGTTCTCAACATCTTTCAAGCTGTTTCAGACAATATACATGTCACTTTACTGTCACCTCGTGACATGAAGTTGTAACTGCCCAAAATTGTGTTTCATCCTTGAAGTGATGTCCTGTGGGTCTTTGCTGTGTATGGATCTGTACCTGTGACAGCTGTTTCAAATTTATTTCAGATTCATTTGTCCTGGCATCAGATACTTAGAGTATGAAGCCTACAAGAACAGTAGTTAGTACATTACCATGATACTGGTTTTGTTGGCTTTGGAGTTCTAATTTTGCTAGCTAGCTGTTGCGAAGAGCTACTGCCGTGGAAAGGCTACCACGATATTAAAAATTCTGCCAAATGGAACAAATATTAGGAAATCAATGTTTGTTACAAGTGGAACAAGTTATTACTGAAACTTAGGTGGAAGTAAACAGGCATCATCTCAGCAGTTTGTTCCAATCAAGGCTATGACCACTGGAGTGGCCTTAGGTAACTTCTGTGGATGGTCTCGCCAAGAATAAGCCTGAAGTTATTTTACAGTGTTCTGATGAAGTATGGATGTGCTTTTATTGACTAATCCTGTTACTAGGAAGAAAGCTGATTTATCTTTCAGGGTACAGTGCTGGTGGGGATCATTGCTGTCATGGTCAAATGTAAAGAGGCTACTGGGACTTGTTAATATTGGTTGTGGTTGGGTTTTGTTAACTTTTTATTTTGAGATGTTCATGAATTTGTATATGAACTGTATTGTATTTGCATGAGCTTGCTAGCTGTTTTACTCTTGAGTTAATTTTCTGTCAAGTGGAATCCGCTGGAAATTCTCCATTCAAGTGACTGGAGGATGGGATACTCTTCAGGCAGAGGGTTTCCGTCTCTGGCAAATGCTAACTGAAACTTCAGAACAGTAGTGTAAAAAATAAAACAAGCATTCCAGTGCTGTAATCAAGTTGGCTGGTAATGATGCTGTTTCTGGTATGCAGTATGATTCAGAGAAGTAGAAATCATGCTTCTGACAGTTTGGCTTAAAAAATAAATGTAATTAGTATGACAAAATATCGAAATACATGAAAACGAAGCACTTAACGCATTCCAAATCTCTGAAGGAATTAAGTGATAAATTTGTATGGGCCTTCTCAAAGAGTGGAGCTAGCAATAGCATTTTAAAGCAAGCTTAGAAAAGTTGCAAACTTCCAGTAGCACCTTCCTACCATCCCGAATGTAGACCTAGAACAGAGAGAAATGCTATTGCTATCAAAATGTGTGGTACTGTCAGCTTTTTTTTTCTGCCCCTAGAATCTGCATAAGCATGAAGTGTGAACAAGGAGAAAAATGCCCTTTTTCTGACTGATGATGAAATGTATTTGGAATGATGAAAAACATGACAGTCATGAACCACTGTCAAAATAAGATGGCATGAAAAGCAAATCAGAAATCTGATGTTTTCTGTGATTCTGGCTATTCATTGATTAAATTAAAAGATCCATCTGTACCTAAATTAGTCAAGACTCTGGAGAAGGAGAAAGCTGAGTTGTCAGATGGAGTAACAGTATTTTTCTGGATATGCAACCATCTTGTGCATCTGCCTCATCTACTAAAGCCTGCTTGAGAAAGGAGGGTCTTCCAGATGCTACTCTTGTAGTCTCAGTTTGTGTTTGCTATGTAAATGAAAATATGTTGACATTACAGAATTTTATGCCTAGTTTTGTGTTGTCTTACAATATCCTCTTATGCTTTTAGATATGGAGGATGAAAAGCTGTTTCTGAGCATGTGGTTATAGCTTGATTTATTTATGTATTTATTTAAGAAAACCCAGCACAGAGCGCTTGTGGCTTTTCCTGTTGTGTTCATTTAAACTCGAACAGAAGCAGTGTTTTAGGCTGTATTGTACAACGGTATTTCGACAGCTTCCAGCCTAACCAGGTAGTAAAAAGACTATTTAATCGATGCAGTCTTGTTTTACATTAGGAAAGATTTGGCATTCTTCAAGTATTGGATAACTTGCAAGAAATTTAATGCAGACCTCCAAAAATGTTGAGGTGGTCCTACTTAAGTATCTGGCATCCTCCCATCCACCTCTCTTTTATGCAAAAGGCCTTTGAGCGAGGTGTTTGGGGATGGTGGTCCTGGTGCGATGGACTCTGCAGCAGCTGCTGTTGAAGGTAAAGGAGGTGATGCACCTGCGAAGGTGGGGTGCTCTGTAGCTCTCTTGAAGTATCTGAAGTGGTTCCGCCCAGGGATCCAGCTGGCATTCTGTATTTGTGACTCCCCTGCAAGGTGTGGATTTTCCAGAGCCCTGAGGCAGCTGGGGGGAGGAGGAGGTGGCATTGGCAGCTGAATGGTTTCCAAATGCAGGGAAGATGGGACTGTGCTTGGCATCTGACTGATAGTCCTCAGGGTGATTTTCATTTGAAAGCTGTAGTAAAAATACTGATTGTTTGTTAACTGTTCAATTGTTTGTCGTTATAGCTGATGGGGTAGGAGAAGGGTGGTAGGAGTTGAATCTTGATGGGCTGAAATTGCTGTAGGTTTGAAAGGAAAGCCTAAAAAAGCAAGGAAGCAAGGCAGAAGAGTTTCTTTTGTTTTTTTGGAGGTTTTTTTCTTCTTTCTCCTTCCTTTCCCATTGGAATCTTCCTATTTGACTGTAAGCTGCTTTGGTTGAAAAGCATTAAAATGCATGGTTTTAACAGACCCTTGGCAATGGGACAGTTTCAAATGTCCGGGTGGCCTTGCCTTTCCTTGGAGACCACTGCCCTCTGAGTGAGGGGGGTGGCCTTGATACAGGCAGGGGAACTGCTATTAATCAGGCTTTAGTTCCCACTGCAGCTTTTTGCTAAACCTTGTCTTCATCTGTAAGCATGTGCCTAAATGTTAAGAAAGTGAAAATGTATAGAGGCAGCCCAGTGTGATAGTGGTAATGACTGCTTCAGGTTGAAGAACTGGTTAAAGAAGTTCCTGTTAAAGTAATCCCAGAGTGTGTGTGTGTGGCGGTGTCTGACTTTTTAATACCCACAATTCCTTTCTGACTCAAGTGATGCACTGCTTTGCATTTTGCATCTTGTATGCACATAGTGCTGTGATGTGGCTGTCGATTTAAGTCTTTTTCTTGATTTTAGGAATTGTTTTCTGTCATAAATGCAGTACAGCTGATGTACGCTTAGATCTGACACTTCTTGGCAGCTGCTCCTTGGAGTAAGAAACTAAATATTACAATATCTTATCAGTGTGGTCTATTTATTTCTTCCACAGAAGCATAGGAAAGCCATAATATCATTTAATTTCTAACAGTTTGGATGTTTTTCTCCAACAGGAACTGTTCTTATCAGAAGCAGTAATGGCCAACTAATGCTAGTAACTCAACAAGCAATAGCACAAGCACAGAACCAACCACAAAATAACACGAGCGTGAGGCCATCTGTACCGACCAGCACACCTGCAATCAGAATATGTACTGTACAGGTAACTTCTCTTTGTAGTTTTAGTAAGATGTGGCTGTATGTTACTTAGTTATAACAGGGTTTGTAGATAATTTGGGGAGGGTTAAATAAGCATCTGAACGCTTTCTGAACAGCTTGATGGTGTTTGGTTTTGCACGTAAACATTGCTATGTGCTTTACTTTCTCAATTTGAAGAAAACTGCTAGCCGTTACATGTGGTGTAGTTCAAATTAAGGAATTCCTCTGTGGTGATGATAATGATGTAAAGGGTTTTAAAAAGAAAAAACAACAAACAAAACCAACAACAACCAAACAACCCCAAACCAAAACCCCTACCTAAATGGTTACTGCTAGTAGCTGCAACCTTGCAATCCTCTGGTGGGATACTTCTTTGAAGCCGAGGACCTTTCCCATGCCTCCACGATGTTCCTTCTTCCCTGAGCTCTGCTGGGTTTTTGCTTCGATTTCTTGTAATGTGGTCAGCATGCAAGAGTAAAAGCAGATACAAAAAAGTATGAGGCTGCATATTTCTTGCCAGCATTCTCATCCTTTAACTGTTTTGTTCTAATTAGGCATTGCATCTAAATGTCTCTGAATCTGTTCTGGAATATTAAACTGGTAGATAAATAGCTTTGTTGAACAATTTTTAAACTATATGAACTATGTGAATGATGCCTGTATTGTTACTGTAGGAGTGGGTGTCTTGGTTTATATTGGACAAGAGCAGGTACTAACTTCAGTGTCTGTCATTGACTTGTCTGATAACTGTTCTCTGCACATGTTTAATTTTTTTTTTTTTTTTAAGAACTCTGGCACCCATTTGCTAAAGAAAGTAGTAGCTACTCCTGTGAAACCATTATCTGAAACAACAAATTCTGTGGCTTCTACTGTTCAGCCACCTGCTGTAATACAGGTAGGTGTCAGGCTTTATAGTGCGGTGGAATAAAAATAAGTGCTGGAGAGAGCTGAAGAAGATGTGGATGCATTCTTGTTATTATTAATTCTTAATCTGTTTTTCAGTAAGCTTGGTAACTTTTGTCCTCACAAATTCTTTCCTGAATGTCTTTTTAAAAAATACATAATTATATTACGTTTTTGCCAGTGTGTGTCAGATCATCTTGTCTGGTTACAGTAGAAAGCACATGAACAATAGATAAAATAAATACTTTAGAAAGCCATTTCCAGTGCTTCTGTACCCTATGACAGAACTCTTTCAAGCTCTAGCTGAAGCTTTCTGGGAGACTGAGACTTCTAATGCTCTGTCCTGTTGGGGTTCCTTGATTCCTTGGCGGGGCAGGGGGGGAGTATACCTGAGATGATGTGGAGGAGAAAATGAGCTGTCTGCACCAGTCAAGCTGTTTTTCATGTGGTAATCTTCTCCACCCCACCCCCCATCCCCCATTAAAAACTGGAGAAAGGTTGTAGATGAAAACCTCTGTTCTCTGAGTCTGGCAGACAGGTTCCGACAGATATAACTGTAAATACAGTGGTTGGACATGCTTCATTATTTTTAGGTAGTGTTTTTGTCTTACTTCCTAGGCCTGCCTTCTCTTTTTCTGGAGAAAAATGTTGTAGGACTCTTCTGCAGAGGCTCCTGCCACCTGTAGAATATGAGACTTTTAGATACAGTTCATCCTTTGCTCTTGGGGACCAGAGTTTGGATAAGCATGTACGATGAAAAGAAAACTACTTTCTGCAGCTAAAATCTGGAGAAGAAATCGGGAAGAAGCTTGTACTTATCTTCTGTGAATAAGGGCTTGAAGGAGACTGGGCTGTAGCGGTAGACCAAGCACTCAGTAAATGAGCGGGATGAGTCATTCAAAAAAACATGCTGGATGTATGTTCTTGACCTTGAGGGTGTTTGAAGGATTGGGGAATGTGTTCGCTGACAGTGGTAACTAACAATCTGACTTAGAAATTCATCCTCCTGCTGTTCTTCTGTATCAGGAACTGAAAACTACTCGGCTTTATCTGTGATTATTTTTTTTCCCCTTCCTTCTCACTACAAATGGATTATGTTGGGGCTAAAAGGGAAAACCCAGAGGCCTCTCTTAATACATTTTCTATTTTGCTTAGAATGGCAACAACATATGCTTTGTGTCTAAGAACACTAACAGGTATTCCTTACTCACTTTTATTTTAGGATACTAGATTGCAAACCATGTGCTTGTGATCTCTGCATAGAGATCTTTAGGATATAAAAGTAATAGTCGTCTACTACGCTACCCTTGCACTGGGGAGAAGAGATGAAGGTAAAGCTTTCTTCCATCTGATGGATGAGGCTGCCTGCATCCTCATATTCTTCATGTGGATAAATATTGAGATTTGTTGTGCTATTAACTTTTCCTTTTTTAACTTATATTTGCCTTTGACTTGGTTCTTCTGTACTTTTTGGGTCCAGTTTTGATGTAATTTTTTGTTCTTCTGGGATATTTAAAGAGGGAGACATGGCATATTTTTTTGTAAGCCATTTTTTTCTGTTGTAGAAGCTTGAGCACTTGGATGAGCCATAGGGCTGGATTCAAACAGCAGGAATGATGACTCCAGGAAAAATTAATAGCACTGTTCTGTTTTGAGTGGCTTCCTTGAAGCCCCTCTGTTTTGCAGAGGATTGCATAGTCCTCTGTACAAGCTACTTGTACAATAAAGAGTAAATAGGTGCAATATGGATACATCCTCCCATTGCAGGGTTGCTTCACTCTTTACACTGCCTAGGGTGGACAAGAGTATAGTGATGACAAGGGATTCTGTGCATAAGGTTGCAGGAACTGTCTGGAGAAAGGAAGGAAGAGCCCTTGGGTCTGTTTCATTGGCAGTGGTTCACTCACTAGTCCTAGAAGAACTTGCTGATGCTAGTCTTGACAGTTTATGAGGTCACGGGAGAGGAATGTTAGTGTGGAAGTATGTCATCACAAAAAACAGGAGACAGCAGAGAGGACATAATGCTTGGCTTGGTTGTGTATCTCTTATCCTGTGTGAAGTACAGTACTATCTGCAAAACTCTCTCTAGTTACTGACTTCACGATTATTCTCCTCCTCTACAAATATGTTTCTATTTTTTGATGTTCTTGAATGTTTAAGCTCTGAGGTTAGACAAAATACCTGCATTTTTATTTTCTACCTTCTTCCCAGATGGGATAACAGAGCTGCAAAGTATCTAATTAGCATCATGCTGGGGCACTTTCATTTGGATGCAGAGCACTTCTCTTGAAATAACTTCAAAATATGCAGGGTTAATGCCATTTGCTTTGTGGCGATGGTTTCTCTGTTGCTCAAAGTGAGAATGAGAATTGTCAGTAGTGAAAAAGGTTGAGGGCAGATGACAGAAGTTAATTCCCATATATCCATCTTCCTGGGAAAAGGGTCCAGCAGACTTCCTGTTGTTCCCTCCCTCAGCTGATAAAATGCCATTCTGGTCATGATGTGTAAACATGCTGGAATTTGCAAGAGATCAGCTCCTGTGAACCTCATGTTTTCGACTTTTAAAAGCCCAGGGCATTGCAGCTTGGCAGATCTGTACTCTGTCCCCTTCGTCTTCCTCCGGTCCATCTGTTTGTGGGATTCTCATGCCCAGTTTGCCTCCCTGTGGTCTTAGAGCTGTTGAGCCTCATCCTTGGAAGAGGCAGTTGTGGTGGCAAAGATCCTGCAGAGAGCGATTAAAGTGTTACCAACAGTGGGAGCCTAAGCTGGAAAGCTTTCTGGTAGCTGCCTGCTTCTTTCATGTCAAGCTGGCAGCAGCCGGGGGGGGGGGGGGGGGCGGGACGGGACGGGACGACCCACCCAGGAAAAAATAAAAAGTATAAATAAATTACTAAAGTGCCAGTGTTTTGCTTTAGCTTCAAGTGTTAGATTATGAATTTTCCCTATCCTGAAAGACTTAAAAGCCCTTTGGTATTCTACATGGTGTTTGTCCTGCTCTGATTAGTTTTTATCCATGGTAGGATAAGTTAGGTTCTTGTGTTATGTCTTAGTAATGCAATTAGCAAGTATTAATTTGTGATTGTTGGACTAAACTGGGGTGCTTAAATGTATTAAGAGTAGGTGAAAGCAATTGTGTGTGTTGTGCAGATATGAACCTAGAATTTAGCCTACAAAACCAGACTTTCCCTTTCCCTTGAGAGGTTTGGAGGAAAAATGGCACTCAGCTTCAGGTTTCAAACACTAACCTGAAACTCTTGCTTTTCTGTAATCTGCAGGTTCAATCTGGTTTTTTAGTTCTCAGGTTGAGAAATGGAAAGTAGTTGGTTTTGTAGAGGTTAAGTCTTTTACTCGTAATGTATTCTGTTGTATTAGAATAACCTTGTTGGGATTTTGGGGGGTGTGGTTTTATTTCTTTTTCTCTTTAAAATCTGAAGTAGGAATACTTCATTTAGTCACTTTCCTCTGGAAACTACTGTTTAGCCTGGTTTGCAAAGGAGAGGGGCAGTTGTGTTCTTATTTTTTCCTAAACCTTCATTACTCTTTGTGGCTGGAGCTTCTGAATCTGTTGGTAAATTGTAATGAGATTTTTTTAAGAGAGGCCTCAAAATAACTATTTTGGTGAGTGTTTGTGTTTGGGTAGAGGAGAGATCCAAACTGCTCCCCTTGAGGAAAAGGCAGGAAGAGCTTGTTAAGGTTGCATTTGCTCAGCTGGCTGCTTTTGCTGGCCCACGCATCCTTCGAGTGGACACCATCCTCTGCCTACCCTGCTCGTGATAGAGTAAGGGCAATCAGTAGAGCAGCTGTAGGGGGAAGAAAGGAAGATAAATAATCACTTAAGGTTGTCTTTATCTTCACAGTAGTATCAGCTGGCTTAGTATTGTCCAAAATTCATTAGGCTTAGACTGTAGGAGCCTGGCAAAGTTAATATATTGGCTTGTTCAAGACAACTTTACCTTTCTGTCTTCACTTGAAGTTGCAGGCAGTGCTTAAGTGTGGGTGAGCCTCTACCATTTCTTCACCCCACCCTTGATTTAAAAACAGCATTATAGCTGTGGGGGTTCTATCACTTAGTGTATTAAATAGAGCCTCTCAAAGCATATGAATCCAAACTTTAAAAACTTTAAAAAGTTAAAAAATGGCTTATGTAAGTTCTAAATAGTAGTGTGGAGGGAGGGCGCCACCTTATATGCTAGTAGAATACAGTGTTTGTCACATTAGTCTTTGGTTAAAAAGTGTTAATTTTTCCTTTCAGCCAGCAGCTGCAACAGCTAGTGTTACTACAGTTACTGCTGTAAAGCCTTCGAGTACTGGAACACCTGTAAAACTTCCAGTTACAGGACCACCTGCACAAGCTATCTCCCAAAAGGCAGTCTCTGTGAAAGCAGAGGGCACAACAGTAGCACAGACCAGCGCTTCTACAGTAAGGAAAAAAAGAAGTTTAATTAAAAATTAACATTCTCTATATTCATCAGAGATTGGACAGCCAATGCAATATCTAAGTCTTCTCTTTATTTCCACATTAGGAGATGCTAGAGAATGTGAAGAAATGCAAGAATTTTCTTGCTACGCTAATAAAGCTGGCATCTAGTGGACCTCAAGCCCCTGAGATGGGGCAGAATGTGAAGAATCTCGTACAAAATTTATTGGTGAGATTATTTTTTTTTTAAACAGTCTGTATCATTTGTGTATCATTTTTTTACATTCTTTGTTGTAGTTCTGTTGCTTGTCTTTTTTTTTCCTTTTTTTCTTTGAACAGCTGAAGAGTTGGATTTGTAGCTGAGTATATCTGACCCTTTTCAAGTCTTAAATTATAGCTTTTCTTTTAACTGGATCCCATTATATATTTACCCACCCCACCCCCACCCTGTTCATTTTATGCACACAGGTAACTGACAGCAGGAGGAGCTGACAGTGTTAATACAGCTTCTGGATCTGAGCTGGGTTTTTTTGTGGTGGTGTAGTTTTGAGTCCTCAACAGCAAGAGTATTGCCATGGAGGTTATAGTGCAGTGCTATGTCTATACTACTGCTTGATTCCAAGACAGAACTGGTTTTCAGGTTGATAGTGAAGCTCCAGTGGAACAAGGATGACATTATCTATGTCTTCAGACAATGGGATGGAGAAAATAACATGATGGCTGCCAACCTCTCTCTCTCCTTGCAGGTAGCTTCTGTATGCTGCTTCACGCTGTAACCCAGCACAGCTGGGTTTTCTTGGTAACAATTTCTCCTGCCACTTCTTGTCTTTGCATTTGACCACTGCTGCTGTTTTGTTGTTCCACCATTGCAGAAGGCTATGTTCCACCGTAGCAGAAGGCT
Source organism: Falco peregrinus (assembly GCF_023634155.1). Taxonomy (NCBI): domain Eukaryota; kingdom Metazoa; phylum Chordata; class Aves; order Falconiformes; family Falconidae; genus Falco; species Falco peregrinus. The sequence continues at coordinate 55,711,228 of NC_073723.1, read as the reverse complement.
GGTGGAGGGAGATGGCTTTGCTAGTGGTACCAAAGGATTTTCAGTCTAGAAACACATGGTGTAAATGGAGGTGTAATTACAGAGAGCAGATTGTTCAGAGAGCAAATTTTGCAAAAATCTGATTCCTCTGCCTCTGTGTCCCTGCCCAGACTATACACCTTGCTTCTGTAGGAAAATACTGGAGTTGTTCCTTCTTGTGCTTATAGTACTTTTTTATTTTTAAGAACTCTTGTTACCAGACATTAATACCTCATTAACTGTGCACTTGTTTGCTTTTTGTAGTATTTTAAAATGCTGTTCTTTTGCCATTCAGTTTGTGTATATGATTTAAATGTGAAATAAATTAATGTTTTGTATGTGTGAAAGAAACAAGTAAACAGCAGCTGTGAAGTAAAGTGGTCCTTAAGGCAGCATCTTATGAAGTGAGTGTCAAGCACCTTGTGTGCACAGAGATGTAGTGTACCAAATCACTGCATTTGTATCTGTGAGACCCTCGGTGACCTGTATCCACAACTCGGTGAGACCTAACAGGCAGCAGATCAAATGACTAAATAGGAGAGCTGCCCTGAGTTTGGTTTGTCTGTGAATATACAGTCCTTAACACCCTTGCTCTGGTCATGTAGCTCCTTGGAACAGTTGTTCCAAAGGAGACTACAGTTTAGAGAAGTAATTTATCTGCAGAGACTGAGATTGGTGCTGGGGTCCCTCTTCCTTGTGTGTCTGCAGCTTTTTAGAGGAGGTAATATTCTTGGTGACTCTGTGTCAGGGTCTCACCTGGGAGGGTGAGAAAGGGCAGTAGTGTCTGGGGCTACCCACCACCCTGTCATGGTCCTGCTGAGGGGTCTGTGAAGTCTGTTGCAGCTTCCTAACCCGCCCAAGCCTGGAGTCAGGTGTTCCTGTTGGGGCAGCATGGAAAGCATTAAGAAAGAAAAACTGTACTCTGCAAGCCAGAAGGCTGTTACTGTAGTGGTGTGCAGAAGTGATGTTCTGAAGTTCAGTTTCTCCTGCTTTTGAAAGTCAGTATTAAGTGTTCTGCTTTATTATGCTATGTGTGCATTAGACTAGAATTGTCTTACAAAAACTACCGAGTTGTCTTCTGTCTCCATCTCTTTAAATTGATCTCTATGCAGGTAAACTACCCTTACAGAAAAATAGTGGATTTTAAATATCTCTGTATAACAATGAGGTACTCAAAAGGATCAATGCTACTTAAACTTGTTTCAATCAGTTCAGTGAATGGGTGCTTGAACACGTATCCTTACGTAAGTTAACTGCCTGTAGTTGAAAAAAGTAGTTTAATTTGATACTACTATGTCTAAATTACAACATCCTTCTATCCTAAAACATTTTGTTTAAAAATACAGAAGGAAAAAAAAAATTGAGTACTGAAATCGAACAGTTCTGTGATAATGTAAATTTCCATGAATTTTTTACAATATCTGGGGGAATATATATGGTAAATTCATAGTTACAATTTCTCATTGTAATTATACTTTCCTCTTAGGAAGCAAGAATTGAACCAGAAGAGTTTACAAAAAAGCTCTACAAAGAGCTCAAGTCATCTCCACAACCATATTTAGTTCCTTTTCTCAAGGTAAGCATCATCTGATTTGGATATGCAGTATTTAACGAGGCGAGGGAGGAGGACCAGAAAAGAAAGAGTCAGAGCATTCAGATAGGTATTTGCTTGGATTAGTTGGGGAAATGGTGCTTAAGCCAGCCCTGTGTGACTGTTTGCTCTTGGAAAGAATTTTTTGGGGCCTTAGGATTTCTGGGGAGTAATTTATGCTGTGTTCTTAAATTGGAGAGTAATTAGCCTCTAGCTGTTAGTGGAGACTAATGTTTAGGAAGCTGGTGCATCTGCAGTAGGGCAGCTATACTAAGATGACCTCTTACTTTCTCATGAAAACTGAGTTTAAAGCAGAAGACTGAGAACAGTGGCTGTGCACAGCTTATGCAGTATTTAAGATTAAAAATCTACATAAAGCTGTTCACATGTTTTATGGTTTGTGTGTAACTAGAGGCAGAAAAAAACCCCACCCTTTTCTCCAGAAAGAGTCTGACAGAACTACTGCAGTTTGGGAAAAGTAACTCAGGACAATTCTACCTCCATTCAAGCAAATAAACATGCAAATTAAAAAACACTCTCTTAACACTTTCAATCATATGGTGGAATTAACAAAATAAAAATAAACATCTTTATACAGCAAACATTAAATCCCAGTGAAAACATGGAAAACTTGGTTACATTTACTTAAACACCATGTACACAGTATTCATAGGCTTGATGGTTCTGCACTTTTGCTCAGTGTTCACTATAGACATGATGGAGAATCAAGGAAGAATAGTTAGCTGGGACAGGTTTTCTGGAGTTTGTCCTCTTCCTTATTATTTGACAGCACATATAATAATGTATGTAATAATGTTGATACTGCTTTAGATGGCTGGTGTTAATCTGTTCAAGTGTGGGATGAATATTTTTGTTACAGTGGCAACCTTTAAATGCTTGCTAGCAAGCTTGCCATGAGTCTAGAAGACTACAGCCATCTCTGCAGGGCTTGATGTAAAATTTTCATGTTGGTCGTTTATTCTCTATTTAATTCCTGGAGGCTTCTTAAATGCCCCTGAAAAAGCTAGAAAAGCAGACAGCTCAGGGTATGGGCTTTCTTGCATCCAGTGCAGCTCTGGCTGCAGAAGGATGGGGCTCACTGTGAGTACAGGGACAGTGTGACTGGCAGAGGTTTCCTGTGAGCTGCACAGCATCTCAGCAGAGCTCTACTAACTGCCAGGGCAAGTTTGGCTTCAGAAGTAGTGTAGCTGCTTTATCCGGGGGCTCGGCTAATGAACCCCACTGGACATGGGCTGGCTGTGCCTGCACGGGACCTGCTGTGCTGTGTTCCCAGAACAGTGCAGGTGAACTCGGTAGCTCTGCGCAGACCCAGGCTAGATCTGGCACAGCTAGACCTTGTTTGGGGCTGGTGAGCCCTGATAGCCCCAAACTAGCTTATGCAGAGAACTTGAGGGGCGGCCGCACTGCACTTGCTAATGCTTCCACTCCTTTGGGGCCCCCAAGGTTTAGCACAGTACTCTTGTCCTCATGCACTCACAGAAGGGGCTCAGCCTGAGTTAATAAGCCATCCCGCAGTGTGGAGAGCTGCTGGAGTTGGTGCATAGACCTTGAGGCAGTTACACAGAAGCTGAGTTGGGTTCATCAGCAAGTGTCAGACCCTGCCCTATCACAGCAGAGCCATTGCACGTTTCTCTTGCAGCATGCTGCCAGATACTGGTAGCACCTAGGCTTTTCTGTTTTGGGCAGTATCCATACCCCATAAACCTTGACAAGGCGCTGTCTCCCTGTTGCACGCTATATTAACAAAGAGATACTGTGACTTCTGAAATGTTTAGACATCATGGTCAAAAATAGCTGACTTTGTAGCATTACCCGTGCCTTGCACCCTGGTAGCTTTTTTTCTGAAGTGTCGTCAGGAGGTGTAGTTGGTACACGCCAGTAAGGTCTGGTCTGTAACTGTGAGCAGCAGTGGCAGGGCTAAGTGCCAAATGGAAGCTGACTTCAGGAGCACTTCTCTAAGGTGCTGTGAGGATTGGTGCTGGCCTTATTTGGGGGGGAAATGCTTGCAGCTCAAGTCTGGAAAGAAATTTGGTACAGCTTGTTGCCAATTCACTTTTAGTGAAGTGGAATTTTAGGGAGGACTCTTTGGAGTTGTCTCTTATCTTTAAGCTGCAGGTTTTTGATGAAGTTGCATGTGTTTTGTTTTGTCTGTTCCAATAAGTGGAAAAGAACAGTGACTTGGCTGTGAAGCCTGCTTGATTTTCAAATCTGTGCTGGATGTGTTTGATAAATAAATTGCATCCAGGAGCATGAGGAAAGCTGAGCAGCCTTTTAAAAGAACAGGGAGTGAATGCTAGAAATAGGTGTGCCACAGAAGGTCCAGATGTGCAAATAATTTGTTCACTTAGTAAATTAGCATGTGAGACGTTCCTTTTGTGTGAAGCCCAGAGCAACATCACTATGCTGGAGGGGGGGGAAAAAAAAGCATTTGTGAGAATATACAGGTAGCTGCAGAACTGATTTCCCCTGGTTCTGAGCCATAACAGATTGTACATAGTCTAGGGGAAAAATCTGTAGAGGGCTTGACAATTATTCTGTCCATTAACCTTCTCAAACACAGCTGTAGTAAAAATGAGGTGTTGCCAGATACCCTTACTAATGTTCTGTTGCAGGGAACTGTCTGGCTGAAGTTGTGCTGCTGCAGCTACGCAGACATTATTAAAGTGGTATCCCCCCCTAGTGTAGATACAGCTGTATTGGTGTAGAAGTGCTGGTATCTTCAGAGCTTGTTTCTGACTTTATTGGATAATTTGTAGTTCTCTGTCAGAAAGGCTCTATGGAATAAACACAGCTGTTACAATATAGCAGGGTTTTTGGCAAAACAAATTTTTCTGAGGTAGTAGAGCAGTTAAAGTGGTCTTACTCTGACACATAAATTCCACATTGAAAAATCTGAACAAAAGAACAAAGTTATGGGTGAGTTTCCCTATAGGTGGGATTTGCTATGTGCAGTGAAGCCGTGGTGACTGTTGACCTTTGTTCCGCCTGTTTTGGTGATTCTTGCGGTCTTTACTGAGCAGTATTGTCATCAATTTAAGAGTGCCTGAATTCTAGTGAAACTTGTTTGGAATAAGTAATTTATTGTCTCATGAAAAGTTAAATTGGAAGATGAGGAGAGGATTCAGTTGTTAATGTATCGGTATTGTGGAAGACTCTGCTGATGTTACATCTAGTGATTTTTGGTTTTCTTCTAGAAAAGCATGCTTGCCTTACGGCAGCTAATGCCCAATGCTCAGAGCTTTATCCAGCAGTGTATGCAGCAGCCAGCTCCAACCCAAGAAGCTCTTTTGACTTGTACCTCTGCAGCACCGTCTTCTGTAACAGTCACAGCCTCTCCAGTTATAAAACCAGCCCTTGCCAGCACATCGGCAACAGCTTCTATGCAGACGGTGAAGCCTGTTTCTTCTGCAGTGGTGGCAGCATCTCTTCGGCCTGCAGCTTCAGTCCTCACCACAACAATAGCAACGTCAGGGCTGACTGCTATCCAAACTGTCAAGCCAGTCTTCACCTCTGCAGTAGCAACGTCCTCTCTCCAGTCTGCAAAACCACTGCTGGTCACTACAGCAGCATCTTCAGCCACAACCCCTCTGCAGTCTTTGAAACCGGTCGTTGGAACCCCAATCAATATTAAAGTCTCACAGACAAACTCTGTTGTTGCGCAGTCAGTAGGTGCTCAGCAAGTGGTTAAAGTGAAACAGTTGGTAAGATTAATTTCTTCACTTCTCTGTAACCAGGCTTCTTCATTTTGTAAAGAGGATACCAATTTGATTCTTAGCTTTTTTTTTAAATTAACATATGAATCTAGTCTGTCATGAGTTAATTGGTTATTAAGCCCTTGCTGAAAAGGTGAATCTAAAGCCAAGGTGGAAGGTCGGTCTCTTGCAAGACATACTGATCACCATTCCACCAGACTGAACATCCAGCTTGAGACACGGGGGAATAAGAGTTCTGACCCTGGCTACGCATGCAGGAAAGCCAGATCATTATCTGAAAGAAAATGCAGGAAATGCTAGTGTCAGAAACAGAAAATGCTGATGGGATGCTTACATTAATTACTGTTAGATGCCCTGTTAGGGCTGTGCCTCAGCTAGCCACCAGGGATTCCAGTGTCTGTACCTTAGTGGTTCCTACCTTGGATACTTTACAGGCACAAGTGACTTGATGATGTTTAGTGATATGTTAACCGAAATGTACAGACTAGCTCAAGGAGCTTTTCAGAGCAGAGTTCTGACCTCTGCATTTACTAAGACATGTTAATTATGAAATCATCGAAAAGTAAGGTTTTTCTATCAGGCCTCATTAGCTAACAAATTCTGGGAGGAATAAATGTCTTATTAAAACAATACCCTCAAAAGCAATGTGTTAACATTTTTTTTTCTTGGCACAGGTTAACTTCTTGCTAATGTTCATGTTAAATACCAACAAACTGTGGATCACAGCTATACCCAAAAGAGGAACATTGTGAAGTACATTAGGTTTGATTTATGGGTGTTTGAGATAGAGGTGGACCAGTCAAACACCACACTACTCACTAAGTAATGTTCTCACATATTTTGAGAGAATAGTCTCCCTTTGCCAGCTAAAGAACTCAATTCTTGAATAGGACTTCCTTGTAAAGATCTCTTTCCTTAAAAAGAGGGGAAAACTTTAGACTTCCTGTGAAGCTAGATTTACTTACTACAGGTATAGTAGGGCATCGTGTGTGAATTCCCTTCGTAGTTTATTTATTGTGTATACTTAACAGTATTCAGACCCCTAAAATGTTTTCCTCTTTTAGTTTTCTTCCTTTCAAAATGTATAAGGTGGATGTAATACAAGAATCCCGCATTCTAAACAAAGAGCTTATACTACCAGCTTTTCACCTTTCCAAATTTGCTTAAAAAGAGCAAAGCTTTCAGCTATGTGAAGGGGATAGGGGCTACTTTTTATGAGTGGGTTTGTTTAAAAAACAAAACAACAGTTATCAAGCATATGCAGTGACAGTCTTTGATAGTAGTAGCTAAAGCCAAATTGGAAAGGGAGTTGGTAACCTTGCTGTCTTTGAGGACTAAATTTGAAATTTCAGCCAGAAGAAAATGAGGGCTTCTTAGGTTGTACAAGGCTTGGAGAGCAGGTTGTTGGCTACACAGCAAGTCATGTAATCCAGGGGAAAGGTTGACCATCTGTACAAATAGATGAGGAAGCTTGACACTAAACTGGGGAGTCAAAACAGTTCTTGAATATGATATTGGTGAACTCAAAAAATTACTTCTGCCTTCTCCACTACTGCAGTATTGCAGCCTGTTGCAATTGCTTTTCTTCACTGTGCCTTACAAACATTGAATTACATACAAAACATGTTTTTATCCTCATTTCTGTAGATCACAAGCTTAGTGTTAAAATATTTGCTCTTCAAAATACCTATCTAATTTTGATCTTGGACATAGTCGAAGAGCTGAGTTGACCACTTTGCAGCTTAGCCATATCAGGAGTTTGGTGTTTGTTCAGACAACCTATTAGCACAAAGAACAAGTTAGTAGAAGTGGCTGCATCTTCTAGGTCTTCCCTAATGCCTTTGCTTGAAAGGACAGAGGGTCTGTTTCCTTCCACAAGAAAACAAACCTGGACCTCCCCTCCCTAAACAGAAGGGTCCTGCTGCCAGCTGAAAGGAAGCACATGCCAGCTGTGCAAATCTGTCTATACAATGCTGCCAGCAATTTATTTCCTTTTCCAGCCTGCAGGGTTTTCTGATGCCATACGCTCCCTCTGCATTCCCATTTCTAATTTAGGTCTCTTGTGCTTGAGGAATGTAAAGCAAACTTTCATGTTCCAGCTCTGTTTTAATGGTGGTGTGTGGGAATGCAGTATGGTAGTATTTTAATTTTAAAATTGTGACCAAACCGATGCAAAATGTAACTTTCATTTCTGTAGCATGCTTATCAAAACCTCTGGGTTCATATAGCGGATGCTGAGGGACCTGTTCTTCAGGGATGCTGTTGGGATTGATCTCATGCCTGTGCTGTGAGAGTTCCATGTTTGGAAGGGTTCCTTCCTGGTGACTTTCGTAATGCAGCCTCATTTGAGATCGTTGGCTTACAAAGAAGTTTCATCTTGGAAATAAAGCTTGTCTTGGTATAGTATTGCTTTGTCTTTTGATAAAGCACAATAAATGAAAATTTACATTACCAGACAGTGGCCTCCAATGGCGGGAAGGGTGCTGTGAGACTGCAGCTTCATATTAAGCATAAAGAGCAAGAATTTTATGGTGTTGTCCCTGCAATTACCAGTGAGGTGCTCTCCCTGGACATTGCTAACGGTTGAAGAAAGGAATGAAGTGTTCATGCTGTTCCAACTGCTTGTTCTTAGTGAGTTATTAGTTTTGAGTCCCCTTAGAGCTGGGCTTTCTTGAACAGACGAGTCGCCTCCGTTATTTTTCAAGGGTTTTTTGTCCTGGATGTATGCTTTTCCATTCAGCTGGTGAGGCTTTCTTCACAAGGTAAATACTGCTTGTAGCGTGTGATGGTACCTCAACATCTCTCTGCTAATCTCTGAACTTTGCTTTATGAATGTGAAACAGGTTCAAGTAAGGCTAATCAAAGCCTCTCTCAAGCAGCTGTCTCTGTGCTGTCAGCTGGATGTTGCATTGCAATTTTTTTTTTACTTGTGTTGATGCTTTTTCTTCTGATGTCTCTGTCAACCTATTTAACGGGGCATAAAGGAACAGTCCCTTTACTTCTTGCTGCTAACCTGAAAAAAAGAGACAATAACTATTTCTCAAAGATGTTATCTATTCTTTAGATCCTTGTCAAAAATTCTAGGATTGTTGCCCCCTCCTGTTGCAAGTCCCAAGGACCTCCAGTTTTTGTTAGTCTAGCAGCTAGAATGGCAAACAGGAAATCCGCTTTATTACCAGCGCAACCTTTCTGTTTCTCGTTGGTCTAGTCTGCTTGGTTACTTGACTTATTTCCCAGTCTCCACCTAGACTATTGATTTAACATTGCCTATCTCTGTTCTTTTGTCTGCCATGCCTAATCTTGAATGCTTATGTTTCCTCCTGTGCTGTTGCATGCTGAAGATGAAGCATCGTTCTAGCTGGTGGTAGGGAGGATCTCTAGGTGGATGTCAGTGTGGGTGCTGGTGGAGCCTGAGAGTAGTTTGTCCAAGCTGGTCAGTGGCTCTGTAATTACCTGAACACATAAATGATGCTGTTAATGTTATTTGTAACTTCCAGTGTATGAAAACGGGATTTTTCAGAAAGATCAAACTGTGCTTTGATAAAAACATACAGAAGCAAATGTTAGTGTCCGTACTATTTCACGAGGAAGCGCTGCATGTGTGAGCCTTGACTCTGTCACAGTCTGTTCCTGTTCTTGTGTGGTTCTTTCCTTTCAAGGATCTTGTGTTTCTTCTCAAGAGCTGTCTCTTTGTTACCTGGTTTTCAGACACCACCTTTAGCTCAATTATTCTATATTACTGCTGCTATGCCAAACCCCCACTATTAATATGGGGATGGGTGGGTGTATCTTGACTGTTTGATACACAAAGTACCTCTTTTTGTGAATGTGTGATGCTTATGCTGGTGATGTTTACTGATAAATATGAAGTTAGATGACAGGAGACAGCCTAATGTCAGAAGTATTACAGATGTCAATTCTTTCATTAAACTAACTTACGCAGTGTTCCTGTACAAGCACTCTTCACACTTTCTAAAGTTAGAATAAAAGATGCAGAGGAGAAAAAGTGGCCTCTTGACCCTGGAAATTCCTTTGTATTAGCTTCTTGCTGCTAAAAATAAGATTCAGTCTGAAGATGCTGATTATTTTGTGCTTTGGTAAAAGCACATCTTTTTACTACTTATAATCAAGAACTTTTCCAAAGGATGTATCAAAAGTTGCAGCCCATGTTCTACTAGCCAGGAGGCACAGAAATGAGGCTTTTAAGGATGCTGCAATTTTATTACTTTCTTGTATTTTAATAGTTGCCCTTGAAGAGGAAGAATTAGTATTTATGCGCTGTTCCTGTAGGTCTGTGTTATGATGACATCCTGCTGTTGGGTTTTGTTTCTTTCAAGAGCGTCCTTAAACAAAACTATCGACCCTTGTTCCTTTTTACCCTTCAGCAGTGTACCAATGTTTTTGTGTAGAAGCTCTACTTGCTGTAGGTGTTGCTAGTTGGTACTTCGTGTTCCCCCTAACTGGTGTTCAGTGTACTTTTGCTTGATGCTTTCAAACTCAGCATCTCAATTTACAATTGATATTGTGGCTCTAAAAATGCATTAGCAACTTTATAGTGTGTACTCATAATTCTTGTCAGGAAAAGGATTTCATGTAAGACTTCTGTTTGTTCTGGTGTTCTCTCCTTTTAACTAGGTATATGTGATACCTACCCTTTTGAACTTATTGGCAGGCAGACTCCATATTCAATTGTTAAGTCTGTTAACCAAGACAGGAAAGCCTCTTAGTGTAATGGATTGTGAAATACTTGGTGAAACTTATCTATTATGGTTAACAACAGAGAATAGGGGCGAAATGTCTGTTAGAACTCACTGAATGAGCTGGAGCTTAAAGCTCACCACCGGTTGTCTTGACAAGATTTCTTGTCATGAATTTTTTTTAAAAAGTGATGTTTTTGTGAGCACGATGTTTGCTTTTGCTTTAATGCATGTATGCATGCCCAGCAGCACTTCATGTATACATGCCCAGCAGCACTTCTGGCTAAATGTGTTGATACTACTTACTTCTCTGTATGTTTAGCTCTTATCACTCTTGATATTGGATATTCCACTTCCAGGTAGTCCAACAACCATCAGGAACCATTGTAAAGCAAGTGTCCACGCTCCCGCAACCCTCAACGCTGACCCTACAGGCATCTGCTGAGAAGAGGATGCCACAGAATACACTTGTTCAAACCAGCCACTTTCCTGCAGGTAAAGTGAAACCCCTTTCATGGAAAAGGAGAGGACTGCTGAGGTATAGAAATAAGTGCAGGCTGTTGGTAGGTTGTAGGAATGTAAGAAGGTGGCTGTCTGTCAGGAGCAACCAGCTCTGTGCGATAAGTTGAACATCTTTACTGTCTGCTTGGAGTTCTGATGAGAAATTTGGTGCTGTGTCTCCTTCTGGCACCTGGTAAAAGCATGTCAATCAAACATTTGTACTTGTTAAAATACTGTGAGTAAGCTCCTTGCAGTGAACTTCCATTAAACTGTGATGCCTGTGAGAGTCGTTTCATGACTTTGCTTTTTAAATTTAACAGGTCAAGGTTGATGTATAATGTGAGTTTGTCTCAGCCAGACAGTTTTTGCTAAAACCTTACACTGGTCGACACAGAGGAGGGTGTTTGTTGACAGCACGTAGGGGTTTTGGTTATACAGAACATATAGAATGTAAGAAACGGACCTAATTAGTTATTACTGAGTCTGCAGTAGCCTTTGCTAGAAGTACAAACCGATTAAACAGTTGTCTTTAGCATTTTGCTTTCTATTATGGCATGTTCTTTGTTTTTGGTTTGTTGGTTTTTTTAGGCTCCATTCTGAAACAAATTACCCTGCCAGGAAATAAAATTCTGTCGCTTCAAGCATCTCCTGTTCAGAAGGCTAAAATAACAGAGAACGGAGTAACATCCTTCAGGTAAAAAATAAACAATATCAGAAGTTTACTATAGGAAGGAACAAAAGGAACAGACAGCAAGTGTGGAGGTGGGAATGGAACCCAAATAAAAGCACTTTCTAAAGAAACCTGTTCGATAGGTGTTTTTCATGTTATAATACTAATCGGCAAGGGGAAACTAAAACTTTTGACCTCATAGCAGATGTTAATTATTCTTAATGTAAGAAAACTGTCCTGATGAGGTTGGATTTTCATCATGCTATCACAGGAGTGTAATTATATGAACAGTGTGCATCGACACATCGGTTTTTCAGTTGTAGAGGAGACACATTGATCTCCATTCCGCAAGTACTGGTAACTAATCTAAAGCAAAGTTACCTTGTATTAAAAGCTCTCCATAGGATTAAAGCAGATATAATCTCTGTTTTTCACAGGCAGCCGAACAGCATTGAACTGTTACTTGGACTGGCTTGGTAATCTGTGTAAAGCTCTGCTGTATTTAAAAATCTTTTATTAGCTTCTCTTACAAGCTTGTTCCTGTATGTAGAGGTGAAAGTCTTTGACTACACCTCTAATTATGACTTCTGGCATATTCTTCAGGCCTTCAGATTACAAGAGTGCTTAAAGCTTTTAGTTCTGGTAACTGATTAACTTTTCAAAAGCAGAAATTATTTTTGTAGCTCTGAAATGTAATGTTGGAACAGAGGTGCAGACTGCCATAAGCGTTATTGGTCTTAAGACTTCAAGGCAAGCTTGGAGTTGTTCTTCCAGGGGTAAAACCAGACATGACACCTTTGTCTTGTTTTCAGCTGACTTCTCATCTCTTGAAAGCTACAGCTTTGTGTGAACTGGTATAGACAGAGAGCTGTTGTTGTTCACAGTAACATATGTATACAGTGAACACTGAAAACACTGGTAGCCAGAAGTTGAAATGAAAAGCTGGTGTTGAAGTAATAGCTCTGTTCAGTTGCCTCAAGCTCTGATGAAGTATACTTCAGAATATAATTTGGGATCTAATTTCAGGTAATGATGTTTGGGGAAAAAAATCCACCAAAAAAAAGACAAACATTTTATTTTTTCTGTGATCTTGCAATTGGAATATATCAACTAGCTTATGTGAAAAAGTTTTGAGTTCTTGGAGTTCCTTCCCTGGATTGTTTAATTCTTAGTGTAGGAAAAACACTGCTTTTACAGTGTGATCCATGATGGATTTCTGTTCTTGCTTTTGAATTACGATACTCATAAGGCCATGAGAATTCAGATTTGAAATCTCTAATTCGCCTTAAATTTTTCTGGTAATTCTCTTGTCTCTGAAGAATTTATGTCTTTGGATACACCCTGGTGCTTATTCTATTCACTGCTACTAAAGTTTCTGACTAAAAACTATGTATGAGAATCTTCAGGCACACACTGCCCAGGTTCAGGTATATGAACCTTTGGCTTCCTGTGGTCAAGTATCTCTGTTCTCCAAGCAGGTCTAGCACCACATAGTGTTAATCTGGCCTGGGCAATAGATGATTCCTGGTAAACTGTGAAGTGGTTTGCTCTCTTCTGTTCTGACTTCCAGTATTCCCAGCACAGCTATTCGTTGTGACTGTGATCCAGCAACTGCTGGTCATGTGTGATGCAGAGAGAAGCACCGTGGTCCTCTTTCTGGTTTTGTGATGACATTTGTTGTGGGCAGAGAGCATATCTTGTAACTGATGTGATTGTACGTGTGACACTTCAAACTGTGTACTGTCATTGCAGTATGTCATCAAGCCTGACTCCCTCTGCCATTGTGTGACTAGGTTAGGTTAGGATTCAAGAATGTAATACTCACCGAGCTGTATTTAGCATCAATTTGACCTTGTCTGCTCGTTAATGGACTGTTTTAGCTTGCTTGAGATGAGCAGTAAGAAAAATGGTGATTCCCCACCCTGCCTTTCCTATTAAACAAAAACTTCTAGAAATTACTTCAGCTAAGCATGGGCATTGCTGGCACTTGATTGCCCCATGGCATGTATTGTAATGGGCAGTCTGTTTTTAAAACATCAAGATCTTTATAAACTGCTCTACATACTTCTGTAAAGTATGTGCTATATTTGCATCTTCAAATATTTGTTTTGCATCTATTCTATTTAATAGTGTGGTTTGCCAAAGGACATACAACTCTGACTTGTGCGTTTTGTCCGGAAGGTACTAGCGGTCTCGACTGGCAGAAAAACAGGAGCGAGACAGCAGAGTGGAGAACATCTGGGCAGTTGCTTCTCCTGCGCTGTGGTGGTTGTGGAGCACTGGTGGTTCTCGCTCTGCTGGAATTGTTCTGTCCCATGTTAGTTGTCTGTGATGGTGCACGGAGGCTTGGGTTAAGCATGTCTTTCTAGTTTTCCCTTTGACTGTTGTGTAAAATGGAGTAAATATAGATTCAGAAGATGTGTGTTGGTCACACACCAGAGGGTGCTACAGACTCACTTTTCAGCTGATGGAGGCACATTTGTAGATGTGAGGTTGTTGAGAGCTGCTTTTCCAGTGGAATATTCAGTATAAGCATCAAAGCTGGCTTCATACAGGGTAACACTCAGAACTCTGTGTTCAGGTTTTCCCCTTGTCCTGATAATCTTACGTCACTGGAGACTTAAAACAGCTGGGAGAGTTTTTCTTGTTGATTTCTGGGTGTGACATGATCAAATGCAAAAACCATTAAAAGAAGTGGTGTGAAAGAGGGGCTTTATGGAGGAAGTGCTGAAAATGAAAGCAAGTCAGTAGCCAACAGAAACATTTGCATGTAAATTTATCACCTGAGAATGATTTTTGTAGCTTACTCAAAGTATGTGATACATACTTACTTCAAATGATTGAGGTTTCTTTGAACAGCAAGGAAAAAAGTATAGTAACAAGTACAAATTTAGCGTGGCTTCTGAAATTTACGTTATTCTTTAGGGAACACTTCTTCTAAGGAAATGTAATGGTAGTTTCTTTGGGTTAAGTAAAATAAGCACAGCAGTGTTTTCATAGGTGCAAATTAATGTTTCTTCAAGGCTAGTGACTCAGTGACTTAATGCAATTTTATGTCCCACAGTGAAGAAGTTAGAATTGGTCCTTAAAAACAGCAGAGACAGAGATGTCTGCTTGCGTATAAGCTCTTGTAAGGCTGGTTGTAAGGAACTGAAACTTGTGTATGTAGAAAGGTAGATAGATATATAGTGTAGAAGTTTACCTCCTCCTTGCTTCCGTATTTGGAGTATGTGGCCAGATGAAAAGCTAAAATTATTTACTAAAACTACAGCTTTATATTATATAAAAATATATATATTAAAAATACGTACATGTGTGTTTATATATATATATACACACATATATATATACACACAGAGTTTTTAATACAGGTGTACCTGAGGTGCAAGCATCCTTCCTTGGATTGCTTAAACAGCTCCACTGGGATAATGCCAGCTTCTGGCATCTGCAGCTCTGATAGCTTATGATGTGTGTTCTAGATGCTAGTTGTGTTGATTTTGTAATCTTTATCAGCAGATCCATGGCAGTCACTGCACTTTGGTGGGATTCTTGTCTCTGCCACCAGCAAAGACTTTTCTGCAGTGGCCAATAAGAAAAGGAATATACTTGGAGTATACTTGTGAAGATGAGTTCGCACTCAATTATCACACGGTGACCATTCATTTACAGGCTTGTTGAAAGATAGGGGTCTGTGCTGGGCTGAGAGCAGGAGTATATGCCTGAAACTGCTCAGGTGCTGGTTGTGAAAGGGATAGGAGGAAGGAAGCACTTGTGGCATTGCTGACTTCAGCTTTGAATCATAACTGTGGTTATCCAACTGTTCCGACAGTCCTGGGATTTAGTGCTTTTCTTACCATGATGGATTTGGGGCACAAGCCTAGTCAGGAAGCTATAGTATCTAGGTAGGCTTCATGAATTAAGCTGGTTTGAGAATTTGTTAGGTCTCCTTTTCCCTGAATGAATCACACAGAAACTCCTAGCCATGAGGACACACAAATGAATGGCAGGAGGGGTAGGGGAAGGCTGGATTCCTTTCCTAGCCAAGCTTCTTTCCTGAAGTTTGTGGGAGAAGACTTGCACCATAGAAACGTATTGAAACCCAAAGAAGAAAATCCATCTATAGTTTAAGAAAAACATTCCATTTTCTTGTGTCTTTTGAGTATTGCTCAAACCCAACCCATGCTGAAGGTATCTGAACTTCTTCCTGTTGTCAGTCAGAAGACAGCCTCTGAGAGATCCCATTTCATGTAAGAATGGCAAGTTTCTGGCTAACCGCTTGTTCGAGAGTGAGGTGTTTTCTGAAGATGAACTTTATCAAACCTTGCCAGAGAATACTTTTCAAGAGGGGTGTGTTTGCATTTTGGTTTTGTTTTCTTTGTTTTCCAATTCAAAAGGCTTTCAGATTGAGTGTTTCCACTTGTCTGTATTAATACTAAGACTTTCTGGATTAGTCCTAAACCCTTGAAGTCACCATTAGGGCGTTTGTGACTTTATGAAGCAAGAAGGCTTTCTCCTGATGATCTGAAGGTATTTGAAAATAACTTTGATCTTTTCACTGCCAAAGTCTTGCAAGTATGTTTCCCATATAAGATTCATTCAATATTTTTAATTTAAATGATCTTTTTAAAAAATAGCTTAACATGAGCTTTACCATGATTATAACTAGTCTGAGTTGTTAGCCCTAGGTACGCCAGATTTGAGTTTTTATTTTGAATGCATAGTCCAAAGCTGCTACAGCAGAATCCAGCCAATTAAGGGATGTTAAGTAGAGTTCTGCCGCTGTTCTTCATAGTGGAGAGGATGCTGTGCTTCTGTACAAAAATACTGTATGGTAGGACTGATTCAAAGGGGAGGATGTGGGTTGGTTCTAGTATATAGACAAAAGAGTGTGTATGTGTTATATTTTAAGGGAACTCAGTGAAAGAAAAGTGAAGATCAGGTCTGTGCTAATAAGCTTGTGTTGTAAGCTTAAGTTGGTAAGATAGGCATCTCTGAAAATGGGCTTTGTTTTAGTTCAATGAGTCGATATTCAACTTGATTCAACGCTTGCTTCTACCTGGTGAATTAGGAGTTTCAGAACAAATTTCAGGCTGTAAGAGCAGTGGTGCAGGGTGGGGGACTTGTGGAGACTTTCAATTCAGGTTTACCTCAGTCCTTGGTTTCTGAGCTTGCTCAAAATTTCAGTTTCATATAAAGGATCTGTGTGCCTAGCAACTAAGGCATTAGTCAAGCTAATGTTTGAGGCACTTGATTGAAGTGTGAATGCTTTTAGGAGCTGTCTGTCCCTGTCCACGGCCACCCTAAACATCTATTGGATAGGGGTAGCCTCCAAGATACATGAATATAGCTGTTTGTTGATAGTCAAGAGGCTTTTTCTTTATTTTGAACGAAGCATAAAATGTTGGGTTTTTTTCTTTAGTAGAGATGAAGATGACATAAATGATGTGACTTCTATGGCTGGGGTCAATCTTAACGAGGAGAATGCATGCATTTTGGCAACAAACTCTGAACTCATTGGTACAGTGATCCGCTCTTGTGCAGATGAACCTTTTCTGTCCTCGGAAGCGCTTCAGAAGAAGATCTTGAACATAGGTGAGAGCAAAGCATACGTAACATATATATGGATGTAGTATTTCCTTGCCTGTTTCATCACCCACCCTCCAATCTTTGAAGGATGAGCTAGAACTATTAAGATCTGCCATCTCAATTTATGTGTTTCTACCAAACCGTACTGAGTTTTTACTTCCCCTTGCAGGAAACAACTGTCTGTGAGGTGTTTCGGTTGTTTTGTTTTTTTTTTTTTTAATGGGAATAGCCTTAAGCACAAGTAGAAAAAAGAAACGGGTGGTGCCACTTTAACATGGGAGAAGTGAGCAACTTTATTATTCTTAAATTTAATGAAACACTTAACAACTGTATAGATGCTAGTGTCAAAACACTTCAGTGGGCTTTTCCCTGATGAATTACCCTGACTTTGTTAACAGTTTCTGCGTTTCTCTGCCTGTTCAGGTATATCTACTTTATTGATCAACATTAGGACAAAGTTTCAACTGCCAATACACACAGGGCAGACCTTTGTTTATGACTCCCTCTATGGAAAAAACTTTCATTAGCTTTATACAAAAGTGTTGTTAAAGCTCTTTGTCTGTATCTGTGAATAATACTGTGGAATGTACATTGAATGCCTGTGACTGAACTGTAATAGGAAGTTTTAGTGTATGTATCATTTCAGCTGTTAGTTTCTGAGCAAAGTAATAACTGTTGCTTAGCAATGTTGTATTATGTCAGAGCAGGGAGCATGCGTTTGTATAGCACCACACTGATTGGTACCACTGCAGTCCACTGCAAACTGGATGACTGTTGCTCAACTCCTGGCTTGTGTCTCTCTTGCCACACTGGAACAGTGAGTTTTACAGCTGAGCATTCAAGAAAGCCTGCGGTTCATACATGCAGCCATAATTCTGTCGCAGTGATTTAACTACCTGATCACGAAGTTTTTCTGTTTCTACACACAACTGGTTCTTAGTCCAAACTAAGCAGCTAGCCTGTGACGAGCATTTAACCTGCAAATACTACTTGCTAGCTCAATACATCCTGTGCCAGATGTGCCATCTGAGCTGTATGGGGCATAGCTGAGTGAAGTAAGTGCTGTGTTATTAGTGGAAAAAGAGAAAATACAGAGCAAAACTGGTGCCTAGAAGATATACTTTAAATTCACAAGAGAGTTAACCAGTCATTCATAGGAAGTGGATATAAAGAAAACCAAAGAGCTCTACAAAAACATGAAGAGAAAGTACTTTTCTAGAATGATTTTCTGGTTTGGAGTGTGAAAACAATTCATTGAAAGATAGAAGATACAAGCCTGGCTGTTTCATGGCTGGCATGGTAGCTGTTCCACATTAGTAATGATAATAATTCATGTCATAAATGAAATGCATTTTGATTGCAAGGAAAACTGTCGGAGAGTACAGCAATTCAGAAAATGAACGCTTCTGCTTTTGAACAGAGCCCTCTGGTTTAGGAAGTGTGTGTGTGTGTGCAGGGAGGTCTTCAGGTCTGGAAGGATTTTGTTTTGTCTTTAAGTTGGTGTTTCAGTATTCTGATAGTCTAGTGAGAAACTGATGAGGAAGTGCTGAAAGGTGCTTGAGCGAAATGAGCTTTGAACTCAGCTCATGAAAAGGCCGATGCTTATTGCCCAAGATCAAATAGTGGGAACACTTTCATGGTATCTGGGAAAACACTGTAGATTCTCCCTGTCTTGCGAGATTGTTATTCATTTTCAGTTAGAGTAACAAAGGCAAATGAAATAGATTATTAGGTTTTTTACTGTCTACTGTTTATCCATTCTTAACACTCCACTTGGTAATAAATACTGAAATGGGTTTTGAAGGCGTGCTGTATATTGCATCATAAAGTATTACAGCTGCTGTAAATGCAGCAAGGGGCAAGGAAAAGTGCT
Organism: Falco peregrinus; assembly: GCF_023634155.1. NCBI lineage: Eukaryota > Metazoa > Chordata > Aves > Falconiformes > Falconidae > Falco > Falco peregrinus. Next base: position 55,692,558 of record NC_073723.1, on the reverse strand, counting down.
TCTGACAGGTACAGCATATGAGGCATGTGAAACTGCTGCCTGCCATGCCTACCAGGGAAAAGTCACTGCCATCCAGGTGTCTTGACAGAGTCGCGTTGAGTGATCGATGGTGTCAACCAGAGGAAGGCTTCTCTGTCAGCAGCCTGCAGCCGCAGGAAGGTTGCAGAGGTGATGCCCAGCTCTGGGTGCAGGGCTGGCACAGCTTTGCCTGGAGCTGTCGGCAGCCTCAGTCACAGCTGCTGAAACGCAGAGAGGCAGTGGCAGCCCGAGAGAAAAGGTTGAAGGTGATGGCATGATGACCCCAGCTGGATTTGATCTGTGTTGTCCGAGCTGCTGCTGTGGGATGGTTGAGTCTGTCTGCCCTGTGCTGGTCGGTCAAGGCAGGTGTGAGGGTCCCGTATGCCTGGAGTACGCTGCAAAAACCATCCCTGTTCATCGAATAAATGTCATGAGTTGTTAACAAGCACAGTGTCAGGCAGGGCAAAATGTAATTCTCCATTTTTTTTAATTACTGGAATTAACAGAATATGGCACTAATTTCTACGGCTACCGCTTCTCCCCCTCCCCGAACATGAAGCTTGATTTGTGTTCTTATTAACTTTGTCCTATAAATGACCTTGCAAGGAGAGTGGTTCTGGAGGCTAAGTGAAACAATGTCTATATTTTCTGAAGCTCCAGGCTAAGTTTTATTAATGTAATGTCTAAGATCTTTGAAGTTGTGACTTTACCAGGAAAATCATAATCTCCAAACCTTTATTCATAATGGGTATGACTTCCAGGGGGAACAGAATACCTGCTGTGCTAATTATTTCAATTATCAGCTACTACTAAAACACGTAATGGATTTTCTCTGCTTCCACAGGTAAAAGGCATGACGTTATGGAACTTAACTCTGATGTTGTGAACTTGATCTCCCACGCTACACAGGAGAGATTACGAGGGCTCCTAGAAAAACTAACTGTAATTGCTCAGCACAGAGTATCAAACTACAAGGTAAAGGAAATCATTAAGCAAGCTTTGCACCAAAGTTTTCCCGCTTTGCAGCCTTGAAGATAAACCTCTTCCAAGTATAGGCACATCATATGCAATATGTGCATTTTCAGTATCTACCAAAGGCTGGTTTTGTTTTTAACTGTTTATAGCCTCTAACTATTCCTTATGTTTTCCATTCGACTTATTGGATAGGTGCTCTTAAAACCCAGCATAAGAGTAAATGCCTGCATTTATCCTCTTCTGTAGAGGTAGCGGCTGTTACACAAAATCTGTCTTGCATGCATAAATAGCATAAAGCTATTTTTGAATGCTCTTGGTGGTCGGGTTGATTTAGGGGTTTGTGTTTGCTTTATGCATTTACTTTTGGTGGAACTGCAGTGTTGGCTCAGTAAAAAGCCTTGGGAAACTGAATTGAAAATAAAGTTTCTTTATTTCACTTTCTGAAAAAAAAGTGCTCCGTGTGAAGGCAGAGACCCCTTTGATCTGAAAGTTTCCGGAACTTTTTTTCTGCCAGTGCTACTTAAGATTCCCTTTACTCCCTCTTGCATAGCTCCATTCAAATTAAAGTACGTTGGGTTCCAACAAGCCAGTATCCCTTAAGATGCTTGTATGGTACAAATAGGAAGCAGTAACTTAAGTAGTGGCCAAAATAGTGCTCTCAGGCTTTTATTTGTCATCAATAATAAGATATTAGTCCTTACTTTCTTTCAATATCAAACTGTTTTAGAAAAAAAATTGGAAGTTAGAAGCAGATGTGTCTGTCAACTCGTAAGTTATTGTTTGTTTGATTTTTATTTTATTTTTTTTAAACAGGAACTTTATACTTAATGAAATTTAACAAGAGCAACTAACTGATGGGATAAGACTTACTTTTGTACTGAAGACTTTATAGGCTTTTAAGCACTGGAGAAGTAATAGTAAAAGCAGGAACTATTTGGAAACTTTGGAAACAGTATTTGTACTGATGTCTGGAACCATTGGACTGTGCTGTTCCTTGCCAGAGGAAGATGCAGTAGACAAAGAATCAATACAGAAAAAGTATAGAGTTTTTCTGAGAAGTCTTTAGAAATCTGGATGTGTTCTGTGTGGTCTCTTCAAAGTGGAAGATCCAGCAGAGCTTGTGAGCAAAAGTGAGGTGGAAGCGAAAGTCCTGAGTAGCAAGTAGGACTTCATGTCTTGCAGACACCAAGGACAAAAGGGAATATTTTTGGACAGCGGGCTTGATAGGTCTGATTTCTTTCTCATTGAACTAAAGCAATAAAAAATCTGATAGGTTTTTGTCTGATTGAATTGCCAGAAGCAATGATAAGATTGTAAGACTGCAATAAGCTTGCTTTCTTTTCCTTCACAAAACCAAAACAAACAAAAAAAGCAATGGGCATCATAATCCTAGAAGGAAAAGTACCCTCTTTCATTAGGAAGAGGGTATTATACTAAAGAGGAGTGTCCTACAGGGTTGCGTTTCTGAGTAATATTGTGAGAGATGCTGACAGGCTTTAGAAATCTGAAGTTCACGAAAAGAACCCTATAGAGTTTTGGAGGCCTGTTGTGTATTTATTTACACAGCCCTGTATTCTGCAGTGCTTGTCCTTGTCCTCTTTTTCCCTCTAGGCTATTGATAGGTACCAGTGTGCAATCTAGGCTCCATGTATTTCAGAGAGTTATCCAAAACCTTTCCAAGAGGATTGGTTAGCTGCCCTGTAAGGCTTTGTATTGTCCTATCTCCGTTATAGAAAGATGGACAGTAATAGGGATAGGTGTGGCAAAACCAAGGTAATTATTGTTAGGGTAGAAGTTAGTGTAAAAAGCCAATAATTCATGGGATCGTACTCAAGAAATTCTTCCCAGTTTGCTCAGCTTATGTCTGATGGGTAGCCCTGCAGAGAGAGCGAGTTGGCAGGGTAAAAGCTTCGTATCATGCCACCATGTAGATCTGCCAGCTTTTGCTCTTTCTTGGTAAAATTAAGGTGGGGGGGGAAAGGATATATAATTGGAAGTTACTAACATAATTAGGATAATACTGTCATGGTTGTCTCCTATCTGAAATAGGAATAGCATTTCAGATTGTTGTAAGCTGTTTTCTGTGCTGTGACTGATGCAGTGTCTTTATATAGAGTATATATGGTAAGACCATAAGGGCAATTAGCTAGCTGGTTTGGTTCCTCCGCTGCTTCCCTCCTGTAATCTGGGAAAATGCTGAGGTGTAAAAGTATGCATGTAACATAAAAATGACACCCAAGACCAGAATTAATAATGACAACTAAACAGTACAGTGATTAAAAAATGTTTTTGATGTGGATGGATTCAGCACAGCATGAGATGACTGCTGTGCTACTGTGTTTGGAGGCTATGAGCCCATGGCTTCGAGAGGCACGGTACGGTGCTGTGCTGTCAGCGTTGCTCTGTGACATTTTCCCCATGTGCAGTAGCAGTGAACGCTGCAACCTTAAACCGCACTATATGCGGGGCACTATGGTGTGGTGGCTGCATTGGTTTAAGGGGTAAACTCTAAATGCAGTGAAGGAGTGAGCACTCCTATATGTGAAGACAGCCAGCCTCCTTCTACCCACCCTGTGCTGCCATCAAACAGCAGCGTGCAGAAGTAATTTATAACGGAAAATCTTCTGATTAACTTGGTTTAGGGGCTGACTATATTAAAACCAAAGCTTAATAGGTTCCCACACAGTAGCTAAGCCTCTGCAGCTGCCTATCCCTGCTCTGTCCTCAGCAAGGCTGTTCAACATGACTTAAACTATGACAAATTAGGAAGAAATCCTTTACTGTGAGGGTGGTGGGACACAGGAACAGGTTGCCCAGAGAAGCTGTGGATGCCCCATCCCTGGAAGTGTTCAAGGCCAGGCTGGATGATGGGGCTTTGAGCAACCTGGTCTAGTGGAAGGTGTCCCTGCCCATGGCAGGGGGGTTGGAACTCGATGATCTTTAAGCTCCCTTCCAACCCAAACCATTCTATGATTCTATGAAACTGTTGAGATTTCATGGGAGAACTGGTCTTTGTGGGATTCTTCCAACTTCTTTCCTGGTGGACTGGAGTGCAGCTTCCCTGTATGTGGCTTTTCCCTTTCTGCCCCTGGACGTGCAATACCATGGCATTAAACCACAAGTGCCTTAGTCAGGTTTCAGATTCATTTAGAGGTATGTGACAATCTAGGAAGTTGCAAATTGCAGGCAAGGCCTGTTCTGGAATTTGTTGCCAACTTTCTTCTCACTAAAGCCGTACCTGGGAATACTTCGTTTCAACGTTGCATGTTTCAAATATGTGTAAACCTAACAAAAGTTTTGGTAGGAACTGGCTGTAGTCAGTTCTACTACTAAATTGTAGTAGTCAATTTAGTGCTCTAAAGAGTGTGTCTGTGGAGAAGTCTTGAGTGTACACTTTTTTAAGAAAAAATGTGTGGAAGAATGAATTTTATAACAAGACTGTATAGATGTACTAGTGTGCTGCTGTTGTGTGAAAGTGATAGCTTCTTTCAGGATAGCAGGAGGAACTTCCTTTCGCTTCTGTTGAACTCCAGATTAAATTTAGCTCAGTTAAAGTAAACCCAACTTTATAAAGTTCAGCTTTGGCACATACAAATCTATCTGTTGTGGTTATTTGCTTTATCTATCAGTAAATTCTGGCCTCAATTACACTTGTACCTTTAGTTTTGTTGGGGTTGTACTGTTGTAGTTGGGGACAGTTGGGCCTTATGTGAGGACATTAAACTGTTATATGGACAAACACTGAACCCAGTTTGGTTCATCATAACAGTAATAGCTACAAGTTATGGACAGGTATACAATATGTTTTCTGTCTGAACAATTCAGTGCTAATGGTCACAGAGAACAAGTTTGTTGAGTATAGGACAAAATATAACTGCAGGTGTTCCTTTTCTAAAACTTCCTGAAAAAAGGTAAACAGTTGTTGATGAGCTGAAATGCTGTTACGACTTCACCCATTTCTTGTCCTGTATAAGTTCATGGTAGCGCATTGGGGTGCTTCTATCTGAGAGGCTTCCATTTCTAATTGGCGTAGGGTCTTGGATTTGGCTTTAAGAAATTCTGAGTATCTGACTCTGACTTTGGGCATTCCAAAGCAAAACACTTCTAAACTTTGGGAAAAAATAATCTTCTGGTAATACAGCTTTCTTTGTCCCTTTAAAAGGATTGCAGCATGGTGGTGGATTATTATAAACTGCTGCTTCAAAACAAACCATACTAATGTACTGAGACTGACTCAAAGTAGCGTATGTTTTGTGGGGAGCAGTAAAAAAAAAAAGTCTCGAGCAGTAACAGAAGAGGAGGAAAGGTTTGTTGGATTTCTTTACAGAGCCACAGACTCTGCTTGGGAAAGAAAGTCTTCTTGGTTGCAACACATGTTGTGGCCTGAGCCACAGCTGGTGATTCGTGACAATGTGGTGGCTCATTGAAAAAGACCAAACTTATTACCAGAAGAGAGTGATTGATTTCATGCTCTGTCTGGGTTGTGAGAATTCAGATTTGGAGACAACGCTGCCCCACAAGAAGACTTTTACTTTCCCTCCAGCTTTTAAAAGTATATGACTGGATGTAGAAAGAAGAGTCTGAGTATAGTGTGTTTGAAAACTAAAAATTTAGTAACTGAAGTCACTGATAGTCCATATACTGAAAATATAGCCTCATCTATAATATAGCTGTAAAATATACTGTGTTTATTCCAGCATAGTTGTGTGTCAGGGTTGCCTCATTGAAGTAGGAGGTTGGAGCAGGATAGAAGGAAGGGTTGCTGAAAGTATATTGTGTGTTTAGCTGGTAAAAACCCAAGGATGAATTTCTGAGGAAAAGACGAGCTCACAAAGCAGAGAAAGAAGTGACTCTGGGTAAGTTTAAGAGTGGTGCAAACAGGTGGCACAGATTCATCATCTAGAATGGGCTTCCTGCCTTGTTTTGTCTAATGCCCTCTGGCCAATGCATGGCTTAAATAGCCTGTCCTTGGAAGAGCCAGGACAGTAAAAACAAGCTTTTCATTGCCATTTGACCAATTTTAGACCTTTACTTTCTCTCTCTTCTTTCCTATCTAAAGTAAAACTAAACTCAGGCTTTCCACTGAGGGCAAAAATAGGATGAAAAATAAATGACTGTGTTTATTTTTTTAGACCAAAAGGACTGTAGTCTTGTTTCAATGCATGTCTGGTTATTGTTGGAACTAGTCGTTAGTATTCACTAGCCGAGCTTTGTGCAGGGGGCTGGACCGGGTGGCTTCCACAGGTCACCTTTCAGCATAAACTCTTCTATGACTTGAGAGCATCTACTGAGGCAAAAATATGTATACCTAGAGCTATAATAAACCGTATATAATTAATCTCACTTTCCCCACCTCAAAGATTCATTACTAGTTTTAAACCACTCCTATGCTCTGTAGGACCTCTTTTTGGAAACACCAGGTGATGCTTATTTCAAATTGTGGGTTAAATGGCTGAAATTGGAACACCAAATGCTAGAAACTTAAGATACCATTTTTTTTCTCCCTCTTTAAAGAGGAAAGGGTATGATGTTCTGCTGCTTTACAATTCTTTTTATTTTTTTTTTAATTTTTTTTTTTTTTTTACCTCTTAACATGTTCAGAAGACAGTCTTGTACATATGCTTACTGGATATGAAGTTGCTGTTTAAAACAAAATTTTAGCCTTTAGACTTAAAAGGCTTTATTGTTGTTATAGTCAATATAGATTAGATGTTGTTAATGTCACTTGTTCAATAACCTCTTACTAGTCACAGACACCAAGAAACGTGCTTCAGTGGAGAGATGTGTAAATGACTACCTACCACCTGAAGTATTTCTAAAACAGCCTACACTTTTCAGCTTTGAAAAAAAGTGGTGCTTTTTTCAGATTGTTCCCATTGGGTTTCTTAGCTTTAGTAGTGTATACAAAAGCCTGGTTATCTGTAAGAAACTTCTCTTTCTAGGGGAGTGATAGGTACATCGTATCTAGTGACACCAGAGCACAGCTGAGATTTCTTGAAAAGCTTGATCACCTAGAAAAGCAGAGAAAAGATGAAGAGGAACGTGAAATGTTGCTTCGAGCAGCCAAGGTAAGAACTTCACTTGTTGCTTTGCAAGGAAGTAGCAGTGTCCTTTAGACTGGTGAACCATCTTCAGGTTTCTCCAATTTATGCTTTAAATGTAATAACCATTAACCCTTAACTGGAAATCTATAATGTTTAGGACAGCTCAGGCTATACAAAAAAGGATTTTAGCTTTTTGCATTCTTGAAAAAAAATCATAAGAGTTCTTTCAAATGTGTGGTAGGGTGAAATAGTCTTTTGACTTCTGGTCAAAATGAAATAAAAGAAGTATTCACATAGCCATAAATGTCCTTCCTGGTTCTGAAATTGGTATGTTTTTCTCCATATCTGTGTATGGCAGTGTTTGAAAATATGGGTTCGCTATGCTAGTTCAAGCTGGAGCCTGGTGAGATCCACTGGCATGCCAGGCATATTTGTTTTCTGTAGTCAGGGTCAGAGGGGCCAGCCTTGGAGCTGGTACTCTAGCGTCCACGAATGCCTGATGAAGCCACTGCTAGTACAGAATAAGTACCCTTCTTCCCCCTTTCCTCCCCTCAAGAACAGGGGGGAAATCAGCAGATGTTGTTGCTCCATCAGATGTGACTTGATAATCTTCTGTTTGTTCGTTCTTTTTTGTTTCAAGCTGAATTCTGGAGCCCCTTGGGTGGAAGCCTAATCTAGAGTTGAAAGAATCATGTTGTACTTGCGAGTATGACTCCCTTTCCTCCCTATACCTCCTGTCCTTTTTAAGTGTCTGCTGCTGACATGAACAACATCATGCCTAGACTGGACCTGACTGACAGTGTTAGCATCATTTTCAGCTTAATCTTGCTTCGGGCTAGAGCAGAGGCAGCCGGCCCAGATGAAGAGGGGGGTGTGCGTATGTGCATGGAGGGGGAGGGAAGCCAGTCTGGATTGAGGCATTCACCCCTGCAGCTAAATCTTTCAATCACCAGAGAAAATTGTCATTTATTAAATATTTAACGGATAAGATGGTGTTTAGATGCCAGTAATTGCTATTCAATCTTTTCCCTCTTCCTTTGGTAGAGCCGTTCCAATAAAGAAGATCCAGAGCAACTGCGGTTAAAGCAGAAAGCGAAAGAGGTAGGACTTTCCAGTTACCATGCTTGCCTTTGTGTGTTGAGAGAAGGTTGGCAGCCCTGTCCTGGCAATTAGGTCAGGGTTTATTTTGCTGCTGCATACCATTTGCAGAGGCCTTGGGGAAGGACAGGAACTGCCACAGGCAAGGGCAGTGCTTCAAATGAGGTCAATGAATTATGAGCTCTTTTTTAACATTTTATTTTTGTAGTTTCAGTCCTGTCTAGAAATGGTCCTTTGTAAACTGCAGCAGTACACTTGGTAGGAATGTAATGTGGGATTAGAAAAAAGGGAAGAAAAAAAAAAAAAGAAACTTTGAGATTTAGCATCTGGGACTGTACAATAGGCTACATTTTTCCAGGGTAATTGTTCGTTTTGTAAATCTGATACTGCTTATAATTCTTTGGCTGGGAGGCGGTACTGGGATTTAGTTTTAAATGGAAAACGCCTCTGGCTTTTAATTTTCTGGGCCCAGCAGTTTTCTGTTCTGGAATGGAGCCCTTGTTTCACACAGTTCATGTTTAGCTGCAGGGGTTTTAGTTTATAGCTTAGACTGGTTAAGCTTTTACTCCCAGAGGCCTCTGCATAGCAACTGTAGAAATCAACAAATAAGTTCATTTATGTCTGCAGCCTCCTCTCAGTAGCTGACTTTTTACATTTCCCAATATCCATTTCCTGACTTTTCTAGCCTGAGAGAAAAAAGCTCCACTAATTGGAGCTTATTTTAATTGAGCCTTAATATTGGATCTCACTGGAGTTGCCCCCAGAGCTACTGGGAACAGAATGAAATGAAAGTACCTAAGGTTGAAGACGTGTGTGCGTGTGTATGTGTGTGTGAAATTTTTCACTTGACCTACAGATTCTTTTCCCTGCTGAATAAATCATCAAGCCTGTTCACATTTCTGATTAAGGATCTGACAGCAGACGATAATAAAGACAATTGAGGTGTGAGACGTGTGATACAGAGCTGAAGAAATTGGTTTCTATAGTTACTTGACTGATTTCATGCAATTTTTAAGGATCTTTGTGCTAAATGAGAGTGATTTTCTGAGCAACCTTTTTCCTTAACTGTGCCTCTTGAACTATGAAATTTGTTGTTGCTTAACATTGCTGCACTTGGCTCCTAGGTGCCAGCAGCAGCAGCAGCAGCAGGTTATTTATGAATGCTTTAAAGGCCCTTATTGTTTGGATTAATGTAGGAGCCCAGGCAAAACAAATGGAAATCCAGTAAAATAGTATTAGAATCAATGCTCTGGATTTGCACCATAGTAGAAGAAATTTGTAAAGTAAGAGGAGCGAGAAGGAACTTGCTTTACTATCATATCTTTTAATTCTTTCTTTCTGCTTATAACTCTTTCTTCATGCTCACAATCTATGAGTACAAAGTTGCCCTGAAGCCCTTCCCAGTTTGCCTGTAGTGCCACTAGGATCAACAACCAGTGGGTGATGCTAATTTGTCTTGTTTTGTAGGTGGCTTTACCTCTGCATCATCTGGTTGTTTCTAGAGGTTCTTTCTTTTAATAAAACACTGCAAAGCAATTCATTTATGCAGGTTCTTTTCTCTTTTCCTCTGTACAATAATGTGTAGGATCTTGGAAAATATTCCATGACTTGACTATTTAGAACAGAAAGAAATCAGGTATGTGTTTTGGGTCTTTTTTTTAGATTGGTTGGTATTGTTAATGAGATCTCTTTAAAAGTGGCATATAGGTGTGCAAAAAAGGAGCCAACAGAGCAGAGAAGGCGTCTATGTTTAGTGCTTGTTGTTGTACTAAGTGGTTGAGTTCACTTCGTTCAGTCCATCTTACCTTGTGCCACACTAACACAGACTTCGTTGCACTTGTCCTGCATATTTCTCCATGCTGTGCTGCTCCCAGAGTGACGGTTTCCAACTGCTTCACCAAAAGAAGAGGAGGCAAATGTGCCTGTTGGGACAACACAGATCGTTGCATTGGTACTGCCTTGCCCTCTGTCCTGCTGCTCATTCTCCTCAGAATGAGGCAGCCAGAACTTCTCCAGGCTTCCCATGCTGCATGGGAAACCCACCTCTTGGTCTCACAGATAAGAAAGCACCCCTGGCACATCTCCAGATTGAGTGGGATTGAGCCCAAATGCAGTTGGTCAGTTTGGTGCTTCATTGACAGTTTGGAGATAAATGGTCAGCACACACTTGCATTAAAAAAAAAACCTGCAAACATCAGTAGAGCTGGAATAAGAGCAAAACAAAAATGATCAAATATTCCAAAGCTGAAACTGGTAATGCAGAAGCACAGTGTATACTGGGATGAAAGCCTGAAATGGCTCACCATTGTCTGTATGTCTTGTCATGTGATTATAGTCTGCTCCTAAGAAAACTTAGAAACTTGGATACCTCTGTCAGCTGAAATCAGATCCTTTCAAGGCCATTCTGGTTGAGTATCCACTGGAAAGCCTGATCTGATCGTCTGCTTATAGTTCTTTAGGAATGAATGTGAGCCTGCCTTCCTCAAAGCTGTTTTTTATGTTTTGGTGACCCCGGGGAGAGAGGAGAGGGGGTGTGGTAATGGCAATGGAGCATGTTCTAAAGCAAAGTGTCCCAAAATGCAGGGTGTACATCTTAACAATGGATACTTACAAATCCAGGATGTGCTGTCATCCAGCAGCTGGAGGCAACATCTTAACATTGCTGGAAGTACATCCAGAGACTCAGGCAGTGGATTCTTTTATCCAAAAGACTATACATAATTGCTGTGACCTTTTCATCCCTTTTTGCATGACCGATTGCCTCAAACTTCCCCTATACCAAGTCATTTACTTTCCTATATTCTTAGTCTATTTAGCTTGCTATGAGTTAAGGCTATTTACTTCCCTCATTCACCTGTTTCAGCAGATTTTCATACCTATGGAACGTGCACATTCCTTCTGAGACAGCTGCAAGGCTTGCCCCAAGCTGCTCCTTTGTGCACTCAGAATTTTGTCCTTGCTCACCTCATGGGCCAGCTGTTTCTGCAATGGCATTCCTGAAGTCTGGGTAAATTACCCCCTGCTTTTCATTCAGCCTTATCTGCCTCTTCAAGCTGTGAGGATGCAGTCCTCGCATTGTTCCTGATGCTTGTACTTTTAAACCATAACTGTTTGTTAGGTGCTTTCTGCTATTTCCTCTTCTACTTTGAACTATACTTCCAGTTACAAAGGAAATGTTCAGTTGATGCAATTCTTGTAGCTGTATTTATAGTTTATCTCTGGCTTCATCCCTTTTCTGAAATGAGCTTAGTTAAAATTGAGTAGGTGTAGCATACTGTCAAATGCGCAAGCCTGCCATATGAACAGTGCGTTCCAGAAGACCTGTAAAAATGTCAGTATTAAACAGTGTGTACTGTAAATTTAAATAGAAACCTTGATCTTTTGTAGTTCTGTTTCTCATCTTCAAAAGTGAGTATGCTTGTACTGTGGCTTCAGGAAACTTAAGGTTGAGGCTGGGCAAACCTTTCAGATTGTATGTGTGCAAGATTGCAGCTTGGGGTTGAGCAGGTGAACAGATACCATACTGGTAGCATCTTTGCTTATTCCGTAGGAACCACCTTCATTGCTGCTGTTACTTTGTGGCACCTTGCAGCATCTATCAGTTTATAAAGATGAGCAGCTGCATCTTGAACTCAGGGAGGGAGCGTGTGGAGCAAGCACCTGATGGACAGCAGACTTGCCTGCCTCATTCCTTGCTCTTTCTAGCAGCTTTGTTCACTTAGGACTGCACAGGTCATCCCGGTCCCTAGTTCCTGCCTGCTTTATGCACTTTTGCATTTTACTGTTACAGTTTTGACACAGATGTTAAGAGATGGCAGTAGATGAGATGCTGAGAAAATTCAATTCCTTTAGTATCAACTGACTAGGAGGAAAATAGCAAACCCAAGGTTTTTTTGTAGAGATAAACCCTATCAAAAATATTGAACAAAAAGCCTGCGTGATTCCAGTGAGTTCCTAGGTGTTAGAGACGGGAATTTAGTTGTTCTCTAGTATCTTTTTTCAACGATAATCTTTTTTTTTCCTTCTGTTTCATGTGTCCAGCCTAACTCTCTTTACCTTATTTCCTCTCACATTCTCAGTTAACAAGTAACTGTAACCTGATTCTTTGCTGTTCTCCCTACTGTCTCCAGCTCAAATCTTCAAACTGTTCCCTTTTCCCCCCCATACCTCTTGTGCTGTTTCTATATCTATACTTCTGGACCTAATGGTTCAAATTCTTTAAGACCACTGTTGTGGCAGGGAAAAAGGGAGGTCCCTGGTTAACCATAACCTCTGAAAAAAAAGCAAACAAGATGCTGCAAGCAAAGTAAGATCTCATCACAGTCAGTTGGCTTTTTATGAGCCTTCAGTGACATCCTGAGAGCCTCTGCTTAATTATCTGATTTATATTATCTTCCTTGTTCCATAGTGTTTCCTACCTGCTTCTGCATGTTTTTTTTTTGGGGGGGGGGGGGGGAATAAAAAAGGCATGATTATTGAACAGACATAAATTTTGTTACCTGCAGCGTGGCCCTACCTATCATCAGAGATTTGGTCTGTTACAAGTCTCGCAGAAAGTCAGGGATGGAAGTCCTGTAAAGTGTTTGATTATCTAGCAGACTAAAAACTAAACCAAAGCCCTGTTTATGTGGCATTCATGTTGGTGTTTTGAAGGAGCGTAAGGAAAGACCAGCTGAGATACTCTGTCAGATATCCTAAAACCAGCTGGCTGGAAGATGATAGCAACTGTCTTTGTCTAGTGAAAAACAAAAGCCCCACCTCAAACTCCTTAAAGCCTGTTCATGACTTTTCAAATAGCCTTTTCTAAGTTTCTCTGAGAGACTATAATGGACATATAAACAGCTGAAAGTGTGGCCTTGGGTTAAAAAATTGCTGATAGAGGAAATTTTAGGATTAAAAGCACAACAAAAAGATAGTAATGGAGAGCCAGAGAGTTCTGTGCCAAGAACAAGTGTTGGGTGGACCACACAATGAGATTGAGAGACCTGCAACTGGAAGGTAAGTCTTAAATGTTCTCTAGCTTTGAGGCCCCCAAGAGTGAGTAAATGAATATGCAGTGTTACAGCAGCTGAAAATCACTTGAAATATCACGAGTTTGGAAGAACTGTAATTGAGTTTAAAGTGATGTCTTGCAAGGGCTGGACACTGCTGTCCCATTGTGATAGTGCAGGTATATTGATGGTCACTGAGTGGTCTGCTCACAAGTAACAGCATCTGAAACAAAAACTACAGAATATATTGCTTTTTTATGGTGTGCTGTAGCCTTTTCCTTGGCCTTGCAACAAAAATAGCCTAGGCAGTGTCTGAAAACACATAAAGAGCTTGATGCTGGTTGTTAGAACCCAGGAACTTCCCTGGTCCTCCAACTAAAGCAAGCTGATGGGACTGCACAGGGGAAAGCATGCTCCAGGTGTTCTAGAATACACAGAAATGCATCAGTAATTGTTAAATGAAACAAAAAAAACTGATAAAAAGCAATATATGCCACGCCTGGGAAATTCTTAACAAGAACAGGAAAAACAAGGAGTCAGGAAATCACTGCACCTTCGATTTTTTTTTTTCCCTTGAATTCTTGTGGAGAGTTAATTATTCATATATTAGGAATGTCAGATATCAACTGATTTTCCTATGGATATAGTATTTCATGGCTATCATGGAAGAATTTTCTGTTGTTCTCCAGAATGTCTTATTGCACCCTTTCGTTCGAGTCAGACAAGGCACCTGGTCATGGGGAACACAGCCACAGTCATGCCTGTTCTGCCACTGAAGCACGTATGTGGAATATTAACCTGAAAGAAGTCTACAGTATTGCATACATCTCTGCTCTAAGTTAGGGCTGCATATCAAACCGGCACATACTGTTCTGCTTTTCTGCTGTTAAATCTAAATTACAACAGAGGGAAAAGTCAGTGGAAACTAATTGTATGGCTAATTAAAACAGTTTGAAAGGAAGCAATTGCAAGAAGAGAAATTGCATTATAGGCAAGAGGAGAGGATGGTAAATGTTTAAATATGCAGCCTTCAAATGTCAGTTTTCCTCAGAGAACGTCCCCCATATGAGAAGTCTGCTATTCAGCTGCGTTCAACCTGTAGGGCAGAAAATTTTGTGTAGGAAAGGTAGAGGCTGGAGGCAGTAATGCTCATTGAGCTTTATGACAACCAGTGCAAGAAGCTTGGGATTGAAAACAGATTTTTAAGGTTTATTTTTCATTTTCGTCACAAGTTCTTTAAAATGCTTAAAGGGAACGTGAAAAAAAAATGGAGTGCTTTCTTCCAAAGACAATGAAGGGAGAAGCGACAGAGTAGAAAACTTTCAAAGCCCTAAATGGAAGACACAATGAAACCCAGTGAAACTTTGAAAAAGCAGGTCAGAAAAAAAAATGGATAGAAAAAGGAGAGAAAAGTCAGTTCAGTGGGGTTAGTGACCCTACTTAAAAGGTACCTCAATATTTTGTTCTTTAAAAATAGACAGTAAAGAGTAATAGTAAAGGCCCATGTAGATGTTCAGGTTCCTTTTTCACTGATGCAAGCTAGAAAAAAAAAAAATAAACGTTGTTAACTTGCCAGAGTTGCTTTGACTTACTTTGAATTTTAATATTTATTAATTTATTGTTTAATTTCTGTATTGTGGAAGCTGAAAGAATCAGGGACTTCTTTTGAATGCCTGTATGCTTTGCTTTTTCCCCCACAAGTCTTATACAAATTCTTGTTCATCTACTTTTAGTGCTTTTATTACTCCTGATGTACTTATTGCTGGATAGCACACATAACCCTTAGGCATACATTAACTTGTCTTCAGCCTTCCCTGGTTTCCTATCCTGCCCATTCTCCTGTTACTTTAAATATTTATTTAATCTGCCCCATACTCTTATCAGCCTACAATGTCATATGTGGAGACATCCCCACCTTTTGCTTGATATTAAGCCCAATATCTTGGACATACACTTTTTAGTCTTTCCTTTATATTAATTATAACCAAGTCCAGAACTGTGGTGTTTAGCTTCCCCGTCTATCTTACCAGCATTTCTTCTGAGCTCATTTACATCTTGTATTTATTTGTTACTGCATTGTCAAGACACTTTTTTTTGGGGGGGGGGGTGGGGGTGGGGGGGGTGGGGGTTCTAAACATAAGTTCCTAGCACTTAAAACTGAGAAGCAGAGAAAAGAAGTCTCTCTTTATTTGTGCATATGCTTTGTTATGTGTATTTGTGTATATACTTTTCCCACTTCTGCAGGAGCTTCAATATACAGCGGTATGAATTTATTGGGGTGTGTGTCATCTGCCAGCATCGTGCTGGATAAGTGCCACCTGTTTGGCTTTTCTTTAACCTCAGCCCTGTTACAGCTCTGTGAGCCCTGGCTAATATAGATGTTTAATTTCTCATCTCTACCTTCAGAAAAACCTTCCCTGGTAAAACTATTCTTGAGGATCTAGAGAGTAAAGGTTTCATGTGCTTTGTCTTCTATGAAGGCTTATAACAAATACATGAATCCTGTTCTGCTCTGGGTACTTTGTGACCAGACACGAGGGCTTTCATTAACTCCTTTTCCAATGTGAGCATGTATTCTGCTAGGTAGCTCTCCTTTCCCCCCTTCAATAATGCAGCCACCTGCTGCTGTATACATTTTCTTGGGTTGCATTCAAGGGATTTTTCCTGTTTAGTGAAAATCTTGTGAGATTTGCATAACTTATCAGAGGTCTGATAATGCAGACAACCACCTACCACGTACTGCATAACCGAAAGAGTTTAAAACCAGCTTGCAGTATTGCTTTAAAAAAAAAAAGTCTCATCGTCTCGTAGCTGAAGTACTTCTTGTCGTCTTATGCAATTTGAAATTTAATTTTTAATATTGAATTGCCACAAAAATGTCGTTGGTGTAGCAGTAAAATAGATTTTTCGTATTTTCTGAAATGGGGAGTGTGAGACGTAAGTGAGAGAGAATTTCTGTGAGCAGGAAAAGAAATACTTTTCTCAGTAGAGGATTGAGTGAAGAACAGAGAGGTCAATTTTAAAACCTTTCATTTTGTGTGATTACAGCCATGCTGCAAATGCCATTTCTCTATAAGGGAGGACTTTAAAACATACCTTACTTCTTGATTTGTGCTGCAGGTCAGATTAACTAAAATGGTTATTGTGTCACCCTAGAGATTCCTGCTTGCTGCAAGACCAGACTTTAAACCCTATTTTTATTATTAAAAAGGCCAGCAGCAACAAAGACTATTTTACAAGTTCTGAGACGTTTTCATAGCAATTTGATCTTTATGCACAGGTTTTTAGAACTCTTTGTACTGTGATTCTTAGTATATGTAAAAATTGGAAAGGGGGAGAAGGAGCATGAATGTTCATTTGCCTCTTGCCTGGAGACTGTCCCCTCTCAGTGCCCTTCTTGAGGAATGGATTTTGAACAGAACATGTGTTGGACTCCTGTGTCATGGTGGAACAGCAGCATCTTTCAGCAGATGAAGAAGGTTGGGGTGAGGGGAAACTGGCAAGTTTCTAGGTCCAATGTTTGGAGCAGGTTCCCTCTGCTCCTCTTGAATTGCCATTACACGGTCCTGTCTTCAAGAGAAAAAAATCATCTGTTTTCAAGACACGTATGTCTGGATATGATGTTTTCTATTTGTATCCTATTTTAGTCAGAGACACCAACATTAATAAAACTGACCTCTAGAAGGGCAACAATACTAGATGCAACTTCTCTATGTTATATTTTAATAAAGTGTGTATACTACTTTTACTGTCTTTCGCTTGCTGCAGTGATCTTTCTGCCCTAACTTGTGTGCTACGAAACTGTCTGTGAAAGATTTGACTCAATATAGTTGCCTCTTGCTCTTTCCTAATCTTGTTTGGGAAAATCTGGCAGTAGTTAGCCAGCCAGTGTCCTCGGGTATCCCTTGACGTTATCTACCTGTCTTCTCCTTATCCTGTGCTTTTAACTGCTCACACAATGTTTGGACGTTAAATCTCCACTTCTTAATGGAACAAAACTTGATGAAAAGATGATTTTTCTGGCTTCAGCAGGGTAATTTGGATGCCTGCCCATATCGCTTAATGGGGATCTGTTGAGTCCATTATGGAGATTGAGTGTTTAAATTCATTTGTCTTAATTATGTTCTCAGAAAAATCCCAAGATGTCTAGAATGCAACAAGACTATGTTTTCTTTTTCCCCTTTTGCTCCAAAACCCTGGTGAGGTTCTGCTTGTTTTGAAAAATCCTTTTGCTGGTTACGAGGTGGAAAAAGTATCGGGGAGATTAGATGATTGTAATGACAAACCTTTCTGTCATAGTCTTGGGAACTGCTTGGTCGAAGATGCATCAGTTCTGGTCCTAGAAAGCACTTCTTTTTCATACCATCCACCAAGTGTCATCCTGTCCTTTGTATCGGTGGGTTTTCTGCCAGCACTGCCCTCCAGCAGCAGTGTCCTCACTCCTGCAGGGTGTCTGAGCTGACAGCATGGTTTGTCAGCTTGAATTGCGTGGGGTGAATGGTGATGTGCCCAGGCGCTACCCAGTCCTCAGCCAGAGCAGTGTTCTGGTAGTCCACCAAGAGGCAATCAGCCCACCCGGTCCCCTCCACCCCATGCTGATGCCAACCCAAAGCCCCTTTGATATTTAATTCATAGCTCTGCCTGTTGTCCTCGGTCTTTACCATGGCTGCCTGTCAATATCAGCTGTGAAAAGGAGGAGTGGTGGTGGTGGTCTTGTTTCAATGCTGCTTCAAGCCACCGACCAAATGTTCAGCAGCCACCAGTTTTTGATGTGTTTAACTGCGGTGAAGCTGGTTTGTGTGTGTTTTGTAGTGTTGATGGAGAGGGGGGATATGTTTTCCGATGACTCTCAGGGATGGAAGTACAAGATTAAGCTAATAAAGGCTTTTGCTTTCTTTTTTGTTTTAAGTTTAATGGTTTTAAAAGTCTTTTTCGCTTTAAGTAAAGCAAATCCTCTGTCCCCTTCTGGTTTTCTTTGCCACTGGAGCCTTTTGGAATATAATCTGCCCCCAGAGGGATGCCATGTGGGTGGCATGTTGTAATGCCGCTTCTCATGACAAGACTGGTGTACATGCAGCTGCCGTGATAACTAAACTACACTGCTGGCAGGAAGGTGTACTTCTGCAAGGATGCTCCATAGCTGCCTGGGAGTGGGGATGGCCGGGCAGCTGGGGCAGGAGTCAGCACCTGCCTCTGCCAAAAGAATCTCGGCGTTTTATTGCTCGTCATTAATCAAGGGAGTGATGAAGACTTCACATGAAACGCTAAGGCTTAGAAACTTTTTAAGTTACTTTTTTAGATTTAGTCTTATTTTCCCCCATCCCTGATTGGTTGTAACTTGTTCCTGAATATAAAATATACGTATTTAAGACTGAGATTAAAAGGAAGTTTATCTTAAACATTTTATGCCAGTAGGCTGGCTGGAGGTAACCTGGGACAATTGCAGAACAGTAGTAGTTTTCAAGTTTAAGGGACATAAAACCTTAAAGTCTCTAAAATGTTCTTGAAAGCAATGCCATGTACTTTGAAAAAACAAACAAAACCCCATTCAGAACTGAATGAGTTCTGATAAATAAGGTTATACATGTTTGCACTGCACACAAAAAGCAAGAACAGTGTTGTGTGGTATGTGAATGATTGTATCTAGCACTGAAGAAGTACTACTACATTTCTGTAAGCAAAAGCCTACATAGTGTGATCAAAGCTGATTTGTAATAGTGTTTTTATAACTAAGGCATTTCTCTCACCTTCCAAAAAAGGAAAACCACTGACCAAACCCCCAAAACAAGTAGTCTCAAAATATATATGTCAAAGTTTTGCATTCTGTGATTTCTACTGAAAAATCTTGAGCGTGTGTATAGTTTGAATCTTACAGGAGAGGATGTCTTTTGAGGAATCTGGTACTGAAGCACTATTTTTCTTTAAGTAGCCTAGCTGCTGCAGTACTTGATGGGAACCTGCCAGCATCACTAATGTAAGAAAGAATGAGTCTACCAATCTGAAATAAAATAAGACTTGCAAAAAAACCCCACCCAAACTCCACCCAACCAAACATCCCTCCTCCCCAAAACACCACAGTATATATTTATTGTGGATTTGTCTCTATTTAAGTAGTAGCAAATGGTGGACTAATGCTGTGTAGGTGCTACAAGCTCAGTTCTTAACAGCTGAATTTCTCTTCTCCAAGTAGGCTGTCGGAGAACTGAAAAGCAAGCAAAATCATACTGTATTGCAAACTTAGAAAAACATCTGTAGTGACTTGATGAAGAATTCCAATTAATTGTTTTTGTGCTTGCAGGTGGGAGGAGGGGAGTGTAAGGGAGGCAAATTAGATGCTTTGCTACCATGACATGGCAGTACTTTCTTTAAAGATACGCGTGCAGAAAATTCCCATCTGAACAATTTTTTAAGTCCTGGGAATGGGGAGCACATGGGCTAATGAGCTGTTCTAGTGGCGTGTCAGATCATCTAAGAGTTAACATCAAACCGAGAGGTTTGTGTTTAGGGACAAACTCGACCTGAGCAAATAGAAAAGCTTCCAGAGAGAGTGAGCACACTCTACTCCTTCTATATTCCAAGTTGGACAGCTGGTGGATCTGAAAGCAGTGTGGTTGTATTAATAAGGCGGCTAAGCCAAGCTAGTAAGTGTTAGGAGCAAGCTTGATGGGTTGAGCTCCAGAGCAGCTGGCAGAGCAGCAGTTACATCGAACAGAATGAAGTAATGTGTACCTCAAAACACAGACGTAAAACTTTTTTTAAATTCTCTTGACTGTGGGTTTCTCTCCTATCCCAACTTTATCTAACCCAGGCAGAGGTTTTTTCTAAGGATTTGTGTGTTGAACAGTTTTTGCAGGTGAGTGAAAAGAAATATGTGCAGTGTATCTCTTAACCTGCTGCAGATATGCCTGAACATTCAAGTTATGTACTGGGTAAAGAAAGAATATTGGTGAACTGACAGCATCCTGTTCAGTTGGATAGTAAAATGTTTC
Organism: Falco peregrinus; assembly: GCF_023634155.1. Lineage (NCBI taxonomy): Eukaryota > Metazoa > Chordata > Aves > Falconiformes > Falconidae > Falco > Falco peregrinus. The sequence goes on along the minus strand of NC_073723.1, from coordinate 55,672,443 downwards.
AGAACACAGTATTGAACGCTGGGTTTGGGTAATACAGCATGAAAACACTTGAGTGTCTTGCTTGTGCAGTCATGAATTGAGATTTTATATTAAGAATGTGCCCAGTTTGCAGAACTCTGTGACTTCAATTTCTAAATACTAATCTGGCCTCATAAACCAATTCTGATCAATATTTTCTGTTAATCAGAAATGGCAAAGCTTACAAGCTGAGGAACCAGCAGCAAGGCTCCTGTTAAGGCTCTTTTGATACCACAGCACAGTCTCCATAGAAAGTGTTACTTAAACAGTGCTATCTATAGGGCCGTTAGCGTTTCAAGGCTCTAAGTGTGACTGAGTATGGGAATCTGTCAAAAGTATCCAGAAAGACAGGAAAAGATGCTGTGAAATACATTTTTCAGTAGGGACTGCAGAGCTGTCTGATGCCGCCATAAAGACAGCAAGACTGTTAGGATGTTGTATATCGTGACTAACGTAGGTGTTTTCTTTTTAAATTAGATGCAACAGTTGAAGTTAGCACAAATGCAACAGAGAGAAGCCAACCTCACAGCTTTGGCAGCCATTGGACCAAGAAAGAAAAGACCGTTGGATTCATCAAATGTTGGATCTGGACTGGAGGTATGGAGACGGCTTGCAATTACTTGGATGATGTTGTATTTTAGCCTGAATTATTTTTATCTTTCCCTGTATGAGGAAGTGGGTATTCTTTTACACTAAATGGCTGGTTACGTACTGTAAGAAAACCAGTCTCTGTGTTAGATACTTGAAAGGACTGTTTCTGGTAAATCTGATGGGGATGTCTAATTGTGTGTTATAGGCAGAACTGTGGATAAGAGCACTGCGTGTAAAGGACTGAATGAAATGATGGCTTAGAGAAACTTCCATCTGCAGTGGAGGGTAGCGAAGCTTTGGTGGTTTTTTGCAACAGCTAGTTGTCGTGGCCCTTCAGTTGAACTTATGATGACTTTTTTCCCACGCACAATGCATAGGAACTCTTAAATATACTATGAGTTCACCTTGGCGAGATCCCCCCCCCCCCAAGCAATAAATAAATAAATAAAGCTAGACCATTCAGTTCCTGCAGTGAGCCAGCTCACCGTTTCTGGCTCACGCTGCATTTTAAAAGTATGTTGAAGGTATTTTTAACAAATCTTGGTCTGAACAAATCTCTTAATGTTGTGCTGGATATTAACTGTTTCTGGGACCTGTGAAACTTGCAGAGCTGCAGTTCTTTCCAGGGAGACTGGCAACCATCAGCATCTTGGCTGGAGACAGGAGAAATGTGCTGTGGGCTGTCATTCAAGTGTTGTTGCTGTTTTGCCCCTCTTTCTCATGAAGTCTTGATATTGCTCAAGTAAATGGCTGGTTGGCTACTGACCCAAGCACAGTGAGCAGGGGCCTGGAAGGTAACTTGTGCGAAGGAAGTGGTGGTAAAGTTGTCCTTTCTGATAAAACTTAAGGTTTTTTCGTTCTTGTGGCCTAGGAAGCTTAAATAGATGATGTTAGGATTGAAATTGCTCTGGTGTTTTTGCATACTGGAGTCTGGAAGGACCTTGTATAAAGCTCAGTTATTTGCAGCGTAACTGAGACGGTGGTGGCACTTGTCCCGTAGGTTTTCCTTCAGCCTGGACTGTGACAAGAACCCTCTCTAATGAGATGGGATAGACGTATTTCTCTGATTTATTTTTTTTCTGACGTGGAGACACAATTAGTTCCTTGAACACTCCCCGTTTACTTCAAGTAAAGTGAAGGAATCTGTATCTAAACAAGCTGCATAAAGCAGCATTCCCAGATTTTGAGCAGCTATTCTTCCCTTCTTTGATTTTTTTTTTTAATGCACTTACATATGAAGTTGAAGGTATAGGGTTTTGGGGTTTTTTATAATACGACTGGAAAAACTTGAAGAAATTAGTCTAGCACAAGAACAGTTAGCCCCATTCTTTTCTCCTTTTCCCTAAGCTTATATCAAGCAACTATTCCTGTTCTTCATAGTGGTTTTCTGTTAATTATTGCCGGATTTGTTTCTGAATATTTAACAAGTCTGCCTGTTAGGTACTTTCAGTTATTTCTCATCATCTGTGATGTGTCTGCTTTATTAAAAGCTTCGTAAGTTTGTGCCAAAGTGAGACAGATAACAGTGTTGCTATTGAAAGGTGGTGATCCATTATTTTCATTGCCAATTTAGAAGAACATGGACATAATATGCCTAAAACTGACCATAAACTTGATGACTTGATAGCCTTTCATTGTCACAAATTCACCTGCTGTATTTTAAGATGCTTCTCATATAGGTTCCCTTTCTAGACTGAGTTGTAAGGGCAATAGGTGAAAGTAATTCTATCAGTGAAACTACTTTTGTTTCTCACATGCAATCTTGCATTCCAGTGCCTAGTACTTAGGCTTCATGCTACCATAAAGCAATTCACAGCAGACCTTTTTCTTTTCTTTTTTTGTGAAATTATGCAGGATAGCAAACTTGAGAAGGATGTTAGACTTAGATGTTTAAGTGTCCCAATATATCTGAGCAGGATTTATAAAAGGCTTAAGACTTCTTCTGTAGACTAACGAATGTTTTTTGAAAAACACTCTGTAGTTCAAGAAGCAGAACATTTGTAATACATTCATGATAACATGGCAAAACACCCTGAGCAGTAAACAACATTCCATTCTTCAGAGATGAAAGAAGGTCTTTGAAACTGAAAGCAAGTACAACATGGCCTTAGGCTGATACACATTTGGGCATCTTTAAAATCATCATTTTGGGCAACTTGTCTGAGAATAATTTAAACAGGCAGGATGTACTTTCTCATTTCAAATTGCAAATAGAGACAGTTTTACTCTCAAGTAATCTTAAACGTCAGAACTTCCTGACATTTATGCAATGGCAAGGAGTAAATCTGTGTCTAATACTCCTGTGACCTTTTTTTTTTATTAAAAAAAAAGTTATTCCTGAATATGAATGATCCTTCAACAGTATTGAATGAAATCACTGATGCTAACTGCATTACATTTTTTAACGACTTCAAATTCCCTTGGATGACATTCTTCGTACAGTGTTTGTATCTCTTATGTCCACGTTAGAGCAAAGTTGACTCTGGTTCAGCTTCTTTTTATTGTTGCCTGCTGTGATAATTAATGGAAAGGAATTGTTTCAAGCCTTTATTGGTGTAAAATGAAAGTATTTGAGGAGACAGGGAGGAAATAATCAGTTACAGTATGTATTAAAGGAGTGAAACGCTGTAAGCAAATTTTTTACGTATTTGCATTTCTTTATTCAGTACCAAAATGTAATGGGTAGTGGAAGAGTCCGCTCAGCAAACTGGGTTGGTATGGATCTGCTACCTTCTGTTGCAGTAAGCGTGATGGCTAAGAACAGCATTTTGTTAGCATACCGTGTTTCCTTTCTCCACGAAAGTATCTGTGTGTAACCGGGATGGTTCTTCAGCCCTAGGTATCTGTTTCTCCGTGCTGTGCCACCACCTGGCTTTGCACCTCTTCTGGAAAGTCTGGGGATAGTTGAATGCCTGATTCCTGCACGTTGGTCTTACCTTGTTCTCTGAAATGTTGCTGTCTTTACTTGGTCTTTTAAGGAGACCTATTATGGATTATTTTGATCTGGGAACTAGAACATGTGGTGACACAAGCATGTACATTACAGCAGCCACATCACCTCATAGTGTGGCAGGTAACAAATAGAGAAAGAAGTTCTTTCCTTGGCCCAGAGGAGTGTCGTGTCTGTCAACTAATGTGGACCTACAGGCGATGTAAAAACTGTAAACTATATCTTGCTGTGATTATTGCTTATATAACTTGAAATAGCAGTAGGGGCAAATCTGTGATGATCGTGGAATGAAAAATAAGACTAACGCTCTAGACCTAATGGAAAAAAAAAAAGACATCAGTATAATGGGAATTCTTTTCCCCTTCTTGTTGGAAACACTCCTTTGGGTAGTTTTGCATGTTCTCTTCACTGCAACTTAACATTTGAATAGTATTGTTCAGTAAGAGTAATTTGAGAAAGCCCTGGTAAGAAAATCCTTCTATTGTGAAAATGTGTTAATTGGTGCTACTTGTATTCCAGAGGTGGTAATATCTTCATCTCTCTCATTCTGTTCCCTCTGGACCAGATACGGTCTTTTGGATACAATGAGGGGGAGAGGCCTTTGGATTTGATTCATATGTGGGTTTGGGTTTGTGTATTTTTTACCCACCTCGTCCCCACTCCCTGTTTTGGGGTATGTGGAGAACAGTAATGAATTAAAGGGTGGGAAAAATTGAAAAATAATTCATCTTGAGAAGGGAGAATACTTCTAAAACAAATCAGAAAAAAGTAAACTTGAAGCCACAGACTAATTTTTCCAATTCTGTGTTCTGTTTCATAGTTTTTATTGGTTGGTAACATACTCTGTAATGTTTCCAATACTGAGAAATAGTCATGGATTTTTTTGGATTAAGTTTAACTGCTTTTCTGATGACAAAGCTATTTTGGAAACAGCTTTGTCTCATTCTCACTGTAACTAGAGTCATAGAAGTCTGAAAACCCTTGCAGATATTTAAAGCTTTTTTCTGTGAGGAAACAAGACTTGCAGGTCTGAGTCCTCAAACTTTCTTTCCTTCTAGCCAAAGGTGTCCTGGGTCCAAGGTCATCTTTGATTTTCAACTAAGAGTAGTATATTTGTGTGGTATCACACAGCAGGGAGGATAAAAAAGGTAGAACTCTGAAAGTAGAGTTAGGAGACTGGGTGTTACTCTTATGGGAAGACTGTGGTTGGACCATTCTACTTTATACGGGAAAATTTAGTTGTATGCCTGCACTTCTGTGTAATTGGGGCCGGGGGGGGCGGGGGGGGGATACTGCTTGCTTCTCATCTGTTTTCTGGCTCAGTAACACATTAACTACTTGGAAGTGATGCAGTCTGTCTTGGCCTGAAATGCTGTTGGTGGCGTGTCCTTCATTTGCCGCCTTCCAGGTTGGTTGCATTGACTGACTTAAGGGTAAATCTTGTGTCTTCTCTTTCTTTTTGCCTGATCGAACAGCAAATGAAATTTCCTCCTTCCAGGTACTGCTTGGGGCTGCTCTATCCACTGCCAAGACTAGCTGCTCTGTTAGTAAGTGTGAGTCTTGCCTTGCCACCCATAGTCTAGCTCTACTGTGGAAACAGGCTACTGCAGGTAGCTGCTACAGAAGTAAATGATGCAGCTGATATCCTGGGGTCAGTGCAGAGCCATTCAAGTACTTTCTTTCTGTCAAAACTCCTAGCTCTGGCCAAACATACTGAAAATAATGTGATACTTCCAGAGTGATACACATCTAATACCACAGTCCATAAATAGGCTTGTATTCTCCTTCTGAGGAGAAGTTTGACAAGAAGTGGGAGAAATGTCTTGTTTACCACACTGGTCATTGTTCCATTTTTACTATTGATTGTGGGTGGAGAAAACAAGCTTGTCATCTTCTCTTCTAGGGCTAGGTCTCTGTCACATCTGATCATTGTTAGCAGAACTTAAAGTTGCCCTTCTTGGTTTACAGCTTAGGATGCCGGTATGCATGTTGATTAAACATATTCTGTATATGGTACTTGTTTAAGCTTCGGAAACGCTCTTCAGGATGACCTAGGAAGAACTAAACCTTTGAGCAACAAGTCCTTTTCTGCAGAATGAAAGAAAACCCCAACTCTTCCAAATGACTAGGGGAGCAAGATGTTTCAGTTTTTCCACCATGTGACAATCAAATTGCTTTCATTTTTTTGGCATTTGCAGGAAGAATGTGTGATAGTTAAGGGGTATGTGGCTTTACACTCTTATAAGCAGCAGCTGCAGAAGTTACTGCCACCTTTTTGGCCATGAACCCTTGTGATGAGAGGACACACTAGTTTAATTCATCAGCTTCAGTATTGATGTTAAGGATGTAACTGTGTCTAAATGTGAATTAAATGCAGTAGTTGGTGCTGCAGTGAACGATGATAGGTTTGCTGCACCTTGTACATCCATGGGGTGCAGAGAGACTGCTGCCTGGTGTTCGGCATTGGTTCGTGATAGTCTGCTAAAGTATTTTCTTAAAAGCTGCAGAAAATGAATTTAAAAGCAATCACTTTAAATTGGACCTAGACTACTTGTATGCAAGTAGATGTTCAGAGCCAGGCTACAAAATCTATTTCTACACTTGAGGGGTTTCCCTCTCTTTCTCTGTGTCTCTTTCTGTCTCTACCACACCACCCGTTCCTCCAGCCCATAGTTCTAAAGTGATACAAGAGGGGTGTTTCTTTTGTCTACTTTGAATATGCTTAATATGTGCAGACTGTTAATTTCAGCTGCTGGTTCTTATTCAAGTTATCGACAGTTGAAGTCTACAGTGTGGTTGTACCTTTGGGGAAGAGGGGATCTAAAAATGTTACTGCAATTATAAAATACGGCTTCAGCATCTTACTTATGTGCTGCAAGACCTAGCTAAGCACAGCCCTGTCAGCTGGAGAGTTTCAGTTTCAACGCTGTGTTTCCTGACTGCTGTCAGTCTAGGCCATACACTTGATGTGAATTTTTTCCCATGTAAATAGGCAAAAATATTCTCGTCTGCCATTCACACACTTCAGAAATACAGTCCATTGGCCCATATCGTGCCTTCTCTGTGCTAGAGATGAACTTAATTCTTCTTATGTGCGAAAGATATCTGCAATTTAAATGACTAATTGCATTGTAGCTTTAGGCTGAACATATTGGTAACGCGTGCAAATGTTGATGACATGTGAAGGGTCAAGAGATTTATAATTTAGTTGACAATACACTGCTTAAAATGATGTGGCAAAGAGCCAGAAAATTTCAGCTTAATAATTGTCTATTAACTAACATGACATATTTGTATAGTATTCATTACCTCCAGGTACAGATTAAGCATCTGATGTACCCATACAAAGTGACATGCGTACATGAATCTTGGGCATAATAGTGAATAAACTGACATTGCATTCACAGTAATTTGTTTCAATATGTAAAACACGTTGTTGCCTACGTTTGAAAGGACTTGTAGGAATGTTGCAATGAAATCTGAGGAAAAACGTGTAGTTGAATAGCATTCTCTATTATATAGTTCTGACAGCTTCATGAGGTGGCTTTGTAGGCTGCAGATAACATCATAAATATACATGTTTGTTTTCAGCTGCACGAGAAGCAGCCTGGAAACAGAGATCTAAGCCTTTCAGACATCGGCTTGATCTACCCTGATAGTCTGTAAGGTTAAAAGAAAAAAATAACCCCAAAACCCCAATGACTTAATGCAACCAACTTTATTTTTAAAAAAGAATCATATAAATATTGGTTAACGTAGTATTGTGAAAGTGGGAGTATTTCTGTCAGACCAAGGCTTTTTAAAATAGTCAGCATCAGTAGGCTGGCTTGTCACCAAAGTAATATCAGCTTCTTTCACTTTGTTCTCGCTGGCCTAAATTAGACACTTATTTGTACAAGCAAAACTGTCACAATTTTGACAGGGTCTCTTTGTGTTCCCCCTTGCTGTTGGGGCAGATCCAGGGAAGGTTTGAGTATACCACAATATGTTAATGGCTTTTTAACCGTGTGTCGTGTCCCCCCCCCTGTGAAACAGGAACGTGTTCAGTGTTTTACAGCTGGGAAACTAACGTACAGGGTACACTAGATACCACTGACCTCAGTGTGACAGCAGGTGACAGAGCTGGGGGTTAAACCTGGGTGCTTTTGCTCCGGTTTACTATGTGCTCTTACCACCTTTCGAGAACGTCTCTGCTGCACACGGCTGTAGTTTTTCAGTGTTTGGAGATGTCATTGGAAACTGACTCATGACTTTGCTTCCTTCTGCTGCTGGTATTTTTATAATGTGCAGCAGAGGTGCAATGACAGTTTGCTCTCTTGGGATCTTGACTCTGGGACTGGGATGTGTTTATGCCACACCAAAAATTCAAATGAGAACTCTTGGCTTAGATTTTAACATTTGACTGAACACTCTGCTCCCTTAAAGTGCCCCACTCTCGAGTTTAAAATTTTGAATGTGGTTGGTGTGAAGCCATTGAATTTGAGAAGGGAGTGTGTACTCTGCTGGGAGCAAGCTCACTGAGCCCGACCTAGACTTGGTGGGAAGGTGTCTGCTGACCCCCTGAGCTTTGTGTCAGGGTCTGTAAAATAGCTCTGAGCAACTCTTGACACCCTTGTCAGTACCTGTGATCCACACTTGTAGGTCACATGCTCCAGATGCCTTGGAGACTAGGAGTAAGGTGGTGATGATAGCTTGGGTAAAGGAAGAGCCTTGTCGGGAGCTGTGGCTCTGTATCAGCTTCACTCTTGCCTTTTCAGAGTTGGTATTTAATTCTCGATCCAGCCACTGGAGAGAGCTCTACAGATCCTAAAGCAGGCGCTGGGAGCAAACTCTCAACAAAACTAGCTGCACAACAGGGGGGCACTGTAGCAGGAGCTCTGCGGTGTGTTCTGCTGCCACCATCAGTGGGAGTAACCGATCTCTGTCAGGTGTGTATAAAAGGTTCTAAGGATCAAGAACGGGCGACAGGGTATTGCTTTGCCAAAGTTGCTGGTTTTACTCGACCCAGAGAATAGGCCAAAAGCGGGACTGCTGCGGTTGTGGCCCCCTGGGGCTGGTTTTAAGCCAGCTGGTGGTCTCAGTGCTGTAAAGGGTGGTTTGCAGTGGTGCAGTATCTTACCTGGCTTACGAACAAGGTCTGTCAGCTGTTGATACCCAGGCTGAGTGGCAGTATCTATGCTGATAGTTACCCTTCCTGGGCTGCACGTTTCAGTGTCATTTCCCTATTGGAAGGAAAGTGGAGTGCTGGGGGTTGAGTGAAAGGCAAGAACTTCAGGATATGGCTGATGTCTTCCAGCCTCCCCTCTTGGAGAGCAGGAGTGTTCCCAATTAAAAAAAAAAAAAAAAAAAAGGCAACCAACAGATAAATTGAAAAAAGAAAAAACAAAGTTGCTAGTTAAGACACTAATAATTAGATGTTGCAGCAGCGGGGTGCAGTCTGGCTGCAGTACCCTTTGCTAGAGTTGGTCCTACAGGGTTGCGTTTTATATTCACTTACCTTTGTACTTGTCTGTGGCCTGGTTGAAAAAGCTGGGTTTTGCTTCCTCTCTGAAGAGGCTTACAAAGCTGTCTTGGGGTATGACTGAAGACTTCTGCAGTGAAGAATCCCCCAGAATAGCAAGGTGCAAGTGGATGCTGCCCAGCTGGCAGGAATGTAATAGAGCTGTCTGGGCGCAAGGATTGCACTGGTGGTGTTCTAACCAGGGTATTCAAGGTCTCAAAAGCAGCATGGGGGAGCTTCTGTGCAGGAAGGGGTATATGAGAGGTAAAGGAGAGGACTTCTGACTGTTGCCTAGGGCCAGACAAGATTGACCTGCTGCCCACCAGGAACTTGCTCAAGAAGAGGCTCTGAAAACCGAGCAGCAGAGGACACTCCCCGTAAAGTGTCCCTGGATAGCTCAGAGTTGGGCACTTCTTAAATAAGGCCTTGGATATTAACAGAGGTGCCTGGGATGCTTCCTTCTGATGTGCAGATGGCCTTTTAACTTCAAGTGTTTTCACTTTTGGGTCTCCAAATGTTGTATTACAAAAAGGCAGTGTATCACCCTCCACTGCTTTGTCCAAAGTCCAAAACAAAAACAATAAAGACCAGTGTTTCGATGCAGCTGTGGAAGACAGTAGGTAAAAGGAGTTTGTGCTCATTCCTGTACAAACTTATTTCAGTGTGAGTTCTCCAACACAGTCCCAATCTGGGCTGGAATGACCTAGGCCAGGGGTCCTCAAACTACGGCCCACGGGCTGGATACGGCCCCCCAGGGTCCTCAATCCGGCCCCCGGTATTTGCAGACACCACCACCACCACCACCCCCCCCCCCCGCCAGGGGTTGGGGGGGAAACCAAGCAGCCGCAGATGGCTGCCTGCCACTGCATCCGCGCGCTGGCCCCCTGGTTAAAAAGTGTGAGGACCCCTGGCCTAGGCTGTTGGCTTCTTTAATTTTAAATCATCACGTGCTTTGAGAGAAAGACCTTTTATTTTAACTTGTCTGTGGTAGCAGCTGTTGGTTTAGATATATTCAGTAACTAGTCAAAGAGCCCCTGGCCCCTGAAATGCTGTACTCAGTAGCTCTGATAAGCCAGTGTGATGCTACGCGAAACTTAAAAGTATGAACTGGCTGCCTTGGCAAACAGTTCAGGATAAGCTTTGGCTTTGGATGTGGTATTACAGCATAACATCACTTCATGTCTCTGCACTGCACTGGGCATGATGGGTAAGAATTTACGAATAAAAAAATCCACAACTCTCTCTCAAACGCAGGCAGCTTGGCATTTCTGCCCTATTGTAGCATCTTGCAGCTCAAACAGCTTCCAAAGCAGGCTGGCGGATTTGTGCTGCCTGCCTCCTCTTTGTTAAGGGACTGAACAGATTTGAGGTGGCTTTGTTTGGTGTCTTTTTAAAGGTAAGACTTCTAGTCTAATGACTATTTAGAGAGAAAATACTTTCACCTCAATAAAGTTCTTTGAATTATAAAGGACATTGCTGTTGGGTTACTGAAAACCCTTGGGGTTTGTTTCATTTATAACATTGCCTCAGGCCTTCTGCTGCATCCTGTTGGATTGACCTCCTTTTCAACCCGTGCTGGCAGCGGCATTGCAGAACTATCTTTTTCCCTGGATCCTTCAGTGCTGTCATATGACAAACTTGAACTGTGACCCTTTTGTGTCTTACTAGGACAGCGGTGCCCTCTCTGTGCGATGTGGCCAGCAGTCTTCCCCGTGCATGCGTTTGTTCCAAGCCATTTAACAAACTGAAAGTTTCAAATGATGGCATTTCATAGTGTTTAATAGCATGGACTGTAAAGCAAATGAAATGGTGCTGAATACCCCGCATGCTGCTAGTAAGAAATACAGCATCCATTTCTGTAATATGCCCTGGGTTTTCAGTGGTTGGTGTGTGCTCTCTGGTGAATCTCTTTATTTTATTTTTTTTTAAATAAATTTCGATGCTTCCCCCCTAAAAACAGTAGTAGTCACTGCTATAGATAGTCCAGCACTGGTATTTGTTTCTAACATATTGGGGGTTTAACCAGATTTTTCTAAGCAAAGTGGGCAAAGTCATTTTGCTGAAGTCTTGCAGAGAGTGTTAGGGTAAGAATTGATATAGTTAACACAGCATCCAAGCAACACCATCTCCAAGTGGTGTTGATGCTGGCAGGCATTGCCTTGCTGAAGTTACAGAGACTGAGCACTTGTATTTGTACAAATTGCATTCATTACCAAGAGCCCTCCAGTAGTGATAAGAGACTGGCTGTGTAGATTGGCTCCAAGATAAGTAGCCAGTCTATTGTGCAGTGCATGGTAATCTTCCTCCTCCACGCCCCAATAATAAATCTTGGGGCATTTTGGAATGTGTGGGGGTTGCTCATTCTAGTAGCCTGAATGTATAACTACTAAACATCATCATCTTTTACCTATTTTGCTTTCATAACCAAGCAAGGCAGCCGACTCAGATGGATACGCTCAGATACAGTCAGTGTTCTGAACACGTGGATGCTTCAACCATGTGTGTTTGTTCCTCCCTTAAAGAGCCATTCACGGGTGATGGCCAGGGTAAAAGTTTCTCCCAGCCATGCTCCAAGGCTAGAGCCCACTCGCAGTGATGGTTTTCTTCAAGAAGAGATGTCAACTTCTGGAGCTTGGGCATTTGCAAGTGGGAGTAATAGCTGTGCACAACCTGGGGCTCTGCACAGGAGTTATGGTAGTACCTTCTTCATAGTTGGCTTGTCCTTTCTCAGTGCAAGCGTCTATGTCGTATGATTTCAGCGAAACAGCAGTTATTTGTCGTGCCATAATAATATAGTTTCAAAGAAGGATAGAATTTTCTGTTTGCTTTGACTGAAATAAACCATCAGCCTGCAAGTGCTTGCTTTGTCTTTAAAGTATTTAATGTGTGAGAACTTCTGGATTTTCAACATGTAAAGCTGAACACCAGAAGGCTAGTTTTATTCTAGTAGGCAGTATAATCGAACCAGTTTGGTTGAAAACTTCTATTTATATGCAATTCTAATCTTTTTTTTTTTTTTCTCTCCTCCATTTAGGGTTTGAATGGCAATGGAATTCCTCCTGGATCATCAGGTTTTAGCCTTACCAAACAGCTGCTCTGTCCAAGAATAACCCGTGTCTGTCTCAGGGACTTGATATTCTGCATGGAACAAGAGAGGGAGATGAAGCATTCTCTGACCTTGTACCGTGCTCTTCTGAAGTGATCTGAATTTTACATTTTACCTTGCTGTCTACTGCCAAAGAAAACACTGAAGCATCGTTGCACTGTCTTGAAATTCCAATTTCTGGAAGATGATCCGTTGTAAGGATAACTCTTGTTTACAGATAAACATTTTTATTAAATACCTAACCTAGCACCTGTAGGGGTTTTAATAATATTTGGCTTAAACCAGTCTGTAAACCAGTGAAAACACTGAGCTGCACACACAAGCACCTGACTACCTGCTTGCATTTAACTGTTTTGCAGGCTCTGAGGGCTTGATACATGTCCCTGGTTTATGTATGTCGCTTGCATTGGTATGCCAGAGTCTGCAACATCTGTTCTACATGTAGTGCCTTCTTCTAATCCAACCTTATTTAGGGAAACAACACTTCAAAAGAACTTCATAGCATGGCAACTTACTTAATCGCGAGCCAGCAGTCAGTCAACATGCTAATGTATTGCCTGTCTGACTCAGCATCTTAATTTTTCTCGGTTTAGAATTACTATTGGATACTCGCTTGTGGAGAGCAAAGTAGCAAGCAAAAGGAATGAGGGGTGCTTTCTCCCCCTCACCTCGCCCCAGCTGCCTTCCCCCTTTCCTCTGAGAAAATGACTGAGGGAAGGTGAACAAATTGTTTTTCTGGTGATTGAAGTACATCAGACAGTGTAGTTAGGGCATACTTCGATGTTCGGGGACCATATGGAGTTACTAAACTTGAATACAGGGAGTGAAAGACCCTAAAAAGGAGTGGTAAACAGAATAAACAGTTTATGTTTCTGTAGATAGAAAAAATAACATTGAACTTTAGCATAGATGTAGAAAGAAATGAACAAAAGCAACCTGTGCTGACAAGGGAAAACTTGAGATGCCTTGAAACTTTGCAGCTGGAGACTGTCTTAAGGAAAAAAAGCAGTGTTTGCAAAGCACAGGATTCACTGCTTTTTTAGGATATTGGTTTAATATGTTGATGCAGTGTGACGGGGAAACTTCCCCAGCAGAAAGTATTTAGACAAGTTTCCTGCTTTCTATTCAGTGAGGAGGAGGACTCCAGATTATTAAGACTGCAAGAATAGATTCAAAGATTTTCTACTTGCTGGTAAAGACTGCCTTGTGGTGGAAGGAAAACCCTCTGGGTCACCCTTCTCCGTAGCCTCCAAACGTTTTGCCTCTCATGACACAATGCTGTATAGCAGGGGGTCCTCACACTTTTTAACCAAGGGGGCCGGCGCGCGGATGCAGTGGCAGGCAGCCATCTGCGGCTGCTTGGTTTCCCCCCCAACCCCCGGCGGGGGGGGTGGGGGGGTGTCTGCAAATACCGGGGGCCGGATTGAGGACCCTGGGGGGCCGTATCCAGCCCGCGGGCCGTAGTTTGAGGACCCCTGCTGTATAGCATTGCTGTTTCCCAGGACCGGTGGGAAAGGCGCTGACTGCATTGAATGGCTTCCTGCTGAAACTATTTTGGTTTAAGGAACAAGCTTCCTGTGGTTATTCAGCATGCTACTTCAAAACTTGAAATGATGATTCAAACACCCTCCAATGTCAGAACCACTGCTGATAGTTACCAAATTGAGTAAGTTTTGAATCGGTTATGTGTTTTTTGTTGGAAGAGTAGTAAAAAAATCTAGTAAATGATTGCTGTAAATTATTTATATATGTATATATAGCATATATATATATATATATATAAGAAAAGCAGTACTTTGACTAAGCTATAGTTTGCAAGATATTGATGGCATCAGGCAAAATTGTTTTGTATAATTAAATGCTTAGCTTTACTTTTTATGTAAAGTGCAGCATTTTCCATATTTGTGTACTGTATCTTATCAATCAGATGTTTAAATTTATTTTAAATACTGCATTAAAGCAATTATTTTATTAAAAATAATAAATTGGTAACTTTGTTTCCTGACGTGAGAAATTCAGCGTCTGAAGTTGTCATCACCATGACTAATGGCGTGGCTCTGAGAGCGAGCCCTGGCTATCTGCCCATCACAGTAATTGGTACAGTTGTCTCACGTGACTTACCAATGATAAACATCTATATTTTAAGGTTTTTAAACAGAACTGGGTGACAGAGGGAAGGATTACCTGAAGTGGGAGGAGGGAGTAGACAGGGAGAAAAAGCAACCTTTCACTTGTCTGATTTCCCCCAGTCAGTCAGCATGCAAGCTGGGGTTTTGGTTTGTTGGTTTTAGTTTTTTTAACAGCTGGGCAGAGGTGAGAGCTTTGCACTTGTTCTGGGAAGTAAAACCACAGGAACAGTCTCAGACTTCAGCAATGTGCAGTGGAAGCATTGTCCCAAATTATTTTTAAAGCAACTGGCAATTAATTAAGTGCAGGTTGGAGAGCAAAGATGAGCATCTGCATATTGGCCTGCCTCTTCGTCTTCTTTAAAGCAATGCAATACTAACATGAAAGATGTTGGAGAAAATAAATTAACTGATAAATAGATGTATCAAGTATGATAGATAATTCAAGTGTTTTTATGGCCTGCCTGTGATGCAGATTGCATGCTTTCATTGCTGCCGTAGCAAGTTGTCTCTTTCACCAGGAGTTCCTCCCTGTGTGCCGCATCTTCCCCCCTGCCCCAAACAGACACCAAACCCAAAAATTTTATCCTGTAAGGAGTAGAGTAGCAGACCTTTTCAGAAAGGTTTTTTGGCAGGTCTTCAGGCCTAATTTCAGATAGGGACAGATGAGGCCTTGGTGAAAAGGCTAAAAATGTTTGTCTCCCTCCCAAGGGTTCAGCCTGCCTCTCGTTCAAGTTTAGCTTTGCTTCTGAGAAAAGCGTCCTCTAAAGTGGCACTTAGGAGACACTTGGGCTCTGCTCAGCCATACCAGTAGTTAGGGTTCACTTCCCCCCTCTTCCCCAGTCTTTCTGCACTTTATGAATGGGGGTTTAGTATTCCCATAAGATGATGAGGGCAAACCCTGCCATCATGCTCCCTTGCCTCTGAGTTCTCGGTGTGCTCATGCTCAAGCTTGGGAACTGAGCAGCAGAGCCACCTATGCCACCGATGCTGCAAGGCATCTAAAGCTTGCTCCAGCCACTTCTTGCTGTCCAGATGGCCTACTAGCCTGGTGGCTATTTCTGATGGACCAAGCTGCCTGGGCAGCTACCCCTGTCACTCACGTATTCAGCCTTTAGAGAAAACAGTGTATATAGCTGTGGGGAGAAAGCTGTTGTTGCTGGCTCCGACTACTACTATCTTAGTAGCATAGTATGCCAAGTTTTGTATGTTACGTGGTGACAAAAGGGCCCTGTACTCTTTCTCCTCCAGCTGCTGTTTTTTCCCTTTATTGCCATTTTCAAATCTTACCACTGAATCCAGCCCTTTGCACTGTCTTTGACTCCAGCTTTTCCCTTCTCCCCCCCAAGGGAAGACTAGCTGGAGTGCACTAACACACCCTGCAGCTTTGTTTGAGGTTTAATGAGGAAGGTAGCGGGGGACTGTGAGACATTGCTAGATGATTCCTCAAAGCCATTGCATTCTCTTGGACACTTTGACACGAGTAGCTTAAGGCTACTGTTTGCATCAAATTGTTCTAGGCCCACTCTCTTGTAGGCACCTGTGTCCTGCCACGTGAGTGCACTGGGCTCGGGAAAAATGCTGTCAGCTGTTCTCCAGGTTCATCTCTTTGCTCTGTTCTTTGCTTTCCTCTTAATTTGTAATCACTGGGGTGAAGAAGGAAAGACTAAAGCAAACGAGGATGTCCTGAAGGGGCAGACAGTCCAGGTGATTGGACTTGGTGAAATGGGCTTGCTCCCAGCAACTTTTCAAATGAGGGCTGCTGGGTTTCGGAGGCCAAGTGCTGCACACACTTCCCTCTGCACGTAGCACACATGGTGTCTACACATGCTCCCTGAGCTGGTTCCAGCCGTTGTTATCCAAAGTCCAATGGCTGGAGACTGCAACTGGAGATAAGCACAATCTGCAGTGAAGGCTTTACTCCTTTGATGAGTGCAAAATTGAGTGCCAAGACTGAAGAACATAGCACACTGAACCTCTGTTTTGCCACTTTTTGTACCACGCATCAGTGGCTTGTCTCACACTCATCTGGTAGAAAGGCTGCCCATCTCTGCAGGTCACAATGCCAGTGTTTCTCTTGGTGCAGGCCTTTTGTAAGCGAGGCAAGTGCCCCTTTTCGCTTTGTAACACTTTGAAGGAGTAAGCAAGAAACCTTGTGTCCTGGTTTCAGCTGGGATGGAGTTAATTATCTTCATAGGAGCTAGTATGGTTCTGTGCTTTGGCTTTGATGTGAGACTTTTCAGTTCCTCAGGCCTTGCTAGCGAGAAGGCTGGAGGGGCACAAGGAATGGGGAGGGGACACAGCCAGGACGGCTGACCCAGACTAGCCAAGGTGGTATTCCATACCACAGGACAGCATGCCTGGTGTATATACCTGGGGGGCAGATCGTTGTTCGGGTACTGGCTGGGCATTGGGTGGTGAGTGGTGAGCCCTTGCACTGTGCACCAACGTTCCTTTCTTCCTTTCCCTCTGGATTTTGTTCTTTCTCCCTTTTCATTACAACTGTTATTGTCAGTGTTATTATTGTTCTTTCATTTTTATTCTATTTCAATTATTAAATTGTTCTTATCTCAACCCTCAAGTTTTACATTCTGTTCCAACTCTCCTCCCCATCCCTCTGGGTGAGGGGGGAGTGAGTGAGCAGCTGCGTGGTACTTAATTAGCAGCCAGGATTAAACCATGACACCTTGTCTTTTCCTTCCAAATACATAGCCCTTGTTCCTGCCACCTCTTCTACAGGCATGAGCTGGTCACTCCTTGCCTGCTCTGTAGCTATTCTGGTGTGTCAGCTGCTAACTTTGCTACCCAGTCTCTCCTCAGGATCCCCTGCTTCACGTTTCACAGGTTGCCTCCAGGCAGCCTGCTTTTGAAAGGGTTTTTGCTATGAAGAAGGGAGGAAAAGGAGGATCTCCATCCTGAACTTCAAAGTTGAATGGCTATTCTGGAGTGGAAGGAGGTGGTGGTAGTGCAGGTCATGTCAGCCCTGAGGTTGCTACTTTCTGTGCAGGGAGCAGATCCTCACAGGCAGTTTGTGTTTCATTGTGGCCAAGACTTCTACTGTTAAGTCCTACTTCAGTCAAGAGTTTTCTGCAAGGTCCTTGCAGCAGTAGGTACTTCCTACCTTCCAAGGGATGTTTCACTGTCAGAGCCACCTAAGGGTTTCTGCAGGAGACCTCATCAGAGCCAGTCGTGTTCTCTTCCCCAGCCCCCATTTCACAGTCCCACAACTCTTCCAGGTATCTCCTCTTCAGTCTGTTTCTTCTTCAGAAGTAGGAAGGGGTGTAAAGCCGTGTCTTGCGCGATTCAGGTGGACGCTCGGTGGTATCAGGACCTGCACTGGGGTGCCAGTACTTGTTTCTCCAGGGCTCTGCCCCTCAGTACTGTCACTGAAAGGCTGCTCCCCCTGGGTCTGAGCCTTGGTGGGAGGGAGCAAAGGGGGTCTTCTTACGTGGGTACTGCTAAGGCAAAAAGTCATCTTCATCTCAGCAGCTTGGCATGCGTGGTCCTGCTCCACAGGCTTTACTTGAAGAACTGCAGTCATTGGGAAGCAGTTCCTCTCTCCACCAGATCACAGGGTATATTATTTTTAAATCTATTTGGAAGGAAGAATTATCTGACAGATCATCTGTATCTGAGAGTTAATTCATAATTATATGTAGTTCCCCAAGCTTCTTGAGATATTTGCACTTTCACTTTGAAGTATTTAGCATGATGGGGTTTAGTATTTACAGTTATTTGAAGGTGTTTCTTATTTCTGTCCTTAGAAGCTGGAAAGGAGGAGGGGGGAGTATTTTTTTCAAGTAATTATGAATGAATGTATGTGTACTCTGTGTGTATAAGAATGGCTAAGTAACTTTTAAAAAGTAATACAGCACTTGTAAAGACTGAGTTATAACAGCTCCCAGGTGTGAAACTGCAGCAACAAGCAGAGAGGAAGGAAGAAGACAAATTCCTGAAGAGGTTGCAAGTTTTAATATCTTAAAATCCTTTGATACCTTTGTGCAAAATTGGGCAGAGAATAAAGACTCCCTTGAAGAGCTGATCAGCAGGACTTCTCAAGAAGGGAGGGTAGGAAAAGAAGAAGGTACTTGGAGGGTCGAAGACAGAGCTTGCTCCTTTCTCCAGGAGCTTCAGTGATACCTTTACATGCATTCTGGCAGAGGCTTTCATTTACAGAAACTACAAAAAAGGGCCCTTCTAGAAAAAAAAAGAAATCCATCAAAGTAGGTGGGTATGTGTATGCATGCTATGTATTTAATGAAGCAGGCTTATTAAGGAAGAAATCCTGGAATCATTGGTGCCTTTTCAATGCAGTTTTCATTCTTAACTTCATGTCTTAAAATTTGGAGAAATCCTCCGCAATCAGCTCATTCTCTCTTTGAAGGGGTGGCAAGAAGGATTATTGCCAGCTGCAGCCCACTGCTGAGGTCCAGCCGTAGCGCTGAAGCACTGCGGGATGCAGGACAGGGGCACATGTGCTGTCCACAGGAGTCGGTGGCCTGACTGATGCTGAAAGAAGAGGCTGGAATGAGCAGAAGCTGTGTAGATACAGTAGATACCAGCAGCTGCGTAGATACAGCATGGGCTATTCAGCATCTCAGAGCTGAAGCAATTTTCCGCTACCAGTGTGAATAAACCACGGATGGAGGCTTACGGGCCGTGTGAGCACCTGCCTTGTGTCGAGCCGATACGGTAATCAGGGTTGTGCTCCCTCTTGTCAGGGCCAGGCCTGTAATTTTCTGCACCCTGCCTTTCACCAGCTGATTCATTAGCCCTTTGCAGCACGGCTGGCAGGTGGTGCGAACTCAAACAGGCCTCATCTCACACAGCGTCTTTGCTTCTAATTTGAAAGCTTTAACCTTCTTTATTACAGGGGAAAAAAATTGAAAGTGACCCAAACTTCAGGCACAGAGGGCAAATATTAAAAGTAAGGTTGGTTTTGCCTTTGAAATTTCTTGCTTCTTAGAAACTGTTGGTGAGTGATGCCCCAGAGCTGGGGAGGATGGCTCCAGAAAGAGATCCCCTCGAGTGTGCCATCAGCCCTTCACAGCAGTCTGCTGGGGATGCTGAAACAGAAATCAGTGTTTCGAGTTTTTTTTCCCATGCCGTAAAGAAGAACCTGTGGGAAGGTTCTGCCTGTGTCCTTACACAAAACCAGGATATCCAGTAATTAGTGAAAGATACCTCCAGGGCAAGCTCAAATTTTGCAACACTTCCCAAGGCAGGGAAAATGCCCTGGGCTAGGGCAGTGTTGGGAAGAGAGTGAGTCAGGAGGCTTTTTCTTTTTTTTTCTTTTTTCTCTCTATAGTCTTGATCAAGTCAAAACTTCAGAAAACTTTGCAGGGACCCAACTGTTCCAGACCTCCCTATACCTGGGTGAGGCTCCTCCACCTCCTGAGGTAGACAGCTGCCTTTTCAGGCTTTTTTTTCTGTAACAGGCTACACTTTTGCAGTCCTGAGCTGCAGCTGTGCTTCTGACGGCAGCAGCTGGGAGCGGGGAAGCCGAGCTGACCTCAGGGTCAGCATCCCTCAAGGGAGGAAGCCGGGGGGACACAGCCCAGCCCTTGCAGGGTCCAGGGACAGGGTGCTGCCTCTTTTGGTGATTTCCCCCTCCCCTGAGAAACACAGGTTTCTGCTCAAGGAGGGATTTAAAACTCTGTATAGGGGCCACCTGCCTTGGGCAGCACTTCAGCACCTAGAGGTCGAAGCAGCATAGGGTTCGGGCAGGGTGGGTGGCATGGGGGCAATGGCTGGTGGGAGCTGGCGGCAACTTGCCCGTGGCCCCTGCGCAGGGACCTGGTGCCGGGAAGGGCGGTGGGGCTGCGCTGGCAGAGGTGCCTTTGGGAAGCCTCCTGCTTGGCGGAGGGCCCGGAGGATCCAGCACCGCCCTGCTGCCCTGGGGCCGCCGGGCATGCCTGGCCCAGCCCAGCCTGCCAGGGGCCCACCGAGCTGCTGCGGGACTGCCCGGCGCGCCAGGCTGGGGTCCGGTGGCCCTTGGCCAGAGGGTGGCCTTGGAGGCGGGTGGGTGGGAGGCCTGGCTGTGGGGACTTCGAGCTATTGTTGGGCTGACCGAGCCCCCTGAGTGCTCCTTGATCTGTCATGGCACTGTATGGTCAGCCTCCTCAGACGTGCCCCATGTTGAGAAGGTCTCCTTCACGAGCCAGTCTCCATCATGGGCCATGTAAGGCGCTCAAGCTCCTGACACTGAGATGTAGCACAAGTGCTCCTTGGCTTTTTGAAGGAAGATCCCTGGATGCCTCTGGCTGAGGTGCAGGTGTAGTGGCCGAGTTCATCTTTCCCACTCTTGCCTTTCATCCCCTCCAGTGGTTTCTGTGGTGTTGGATCTCCTTCCCACCTCCCTTTTACCCCCCAGCCTCCTTAGTTTTGCGTTTTGCCCCCATGCTTGTGCAAATGTACACTGTAGCACTTCCTGCCTTCCCTTGCTGGTCTCCCTGGTCACTGCCCTTTCTCAGTGTTTTAAGCCCTGGGAACAGTTTGTAAACATGGAGTGAACTATCTGCTTCATCCAGGCACCCTCTGGTCTGGCTTTAACTTCTGTACTCAGGTGAAACCCGAGTGAAGTCCTCATGGCCAAGCAACGTCCAGACCGAGTGCTCCCACCCTCGTCTTGCACAGCTTGTTGGGCACTTCTGCTCTTCCCAAAAGCTGGCCTTCCTCTTCAGCTTCCATGGCTGCTCCGGTTCTCCTCCTCATCGCTCAAATAATCTGTTTCCCTTAGATGACTGCCATCTCTTCCCAGCCTTCTTCAAGTTCACTGCTTTGACTGCCTTCCATAGGAGACATCTCCTGCACAAACGGCTCCTCAGCTGCCACTTGTGTGGGCTAATAGCTCAGAGATCTCGATTGCAAACCTGTTGTCCTCTACACAGGCAGAAATTGTGAGCACCTGGAGACCCTCTGGATGTGCTGAGACATTAAATCAAATTCAACAGGGCTAAAATAGGGCTCAGTTGTTGTCTCTTCCCTTGATCTTTATTTATGACTAGGCAGCATTGCTCCTGTTGTCCTTGCCCTTTCAAGAGCTTCCAAATCGTGAACATGACTTCTGGAAAGCCTTGAGGATTGCTAGCTCCACCATCATCTCTGGCTTCCTAAGGTGTTGGAGATGCAGGTTCCCTTTTCTACAGGGGAGGACAGCTGGTGTGGAGCGGTTTTCCTTTCCTAGACCCCTGTGTGTGACTATTGCAGAAAGGAGGCGGGCTGTCCCAGGCAGCTGCAGTGGTTTTAGGTTATTAAGCTGTTCCCTTTCAGATGCCTCCTTTGCCGCAATGCCAGTAAAAACTTGCTGTTGTTGGGCTTCTGCAGCATCACAATAAATGCTGTGAGAAGGAACCCCTCGCTTCTCAGCAGCTAAAGCCCTGGGGATTTCCCTTCATCTAGTTTTGGTAGTTCCCCTTCCTGATAGGCCATCCTCTGGGGATCTCCTTGGCACGTTGCTTGAATCAGTGGAGTCCCAGAGTAGCCGGGGCTATTTATACCTCCCTAATAGTTACCATAATGAAGCCCTCTCCTGAAATTGGCTGCAAGTCCCAAACCTACCAACATGGCCACACCTCATAGCACCTCCTGTGCCTGGCCCTACATGCTCAGACCATGCTGCTGCCCAGTTCAGGGCTAGCACCCTGCAAACCCTCTCCCTCGCAGTGGGACTCCCTTTTGCTCCCTGACTGCTGTTCTGCCTTCCAGTGGGCAGGAATCCCTTGCAGGGAATGGAAAACAGTCTCCACTCCCATGGGTGTGGGATTTTGCCTTCTATCGCGCCCGTAGCAGGCTGTCTATGGGAATGCAAATGGTGCTTAGCACAGGCTTTGGATAATTAATACTCTTTCTTTGAGCTGAGGTAGCACTTATGCCCCTGATAGATATCTACAGCAATAAAGATACTGTCCCTGCCACAACTGGATGGAGAAAGTCTTTAAGAAGTAAAAACAGGGGGTTTTGCTGCCTGACTGAATATGGGTCCAAAACCATCACACTTTATTTCCCAAACCAAAACCATCTTCTTTTAGTGACCCCGGGAGAGGCCCTTAGATGCTCTCCTAGGGCATATGTGCCTGCATGTACCCCAGACCTCCCTCCCCAGAGCAGCTGATGGGGCAGAAGCTCAGCTTTCCCCCAGAAACACATGGTGACAGACAGGTCATGTTCACCGTAACAGCCCAAGGCTTGTCCGCCACCCCCAGCACGGCTGCAGTGGGGGGACAGCATTTTCCTGCTGTTCCTTGGGGAGAGGAGCCCTCTCCCAGCCCGTCCTGCCCCAAGGCAAAGCAAGAGCGGGGAGGAGTCGCTCCAATCTGCTGTGGTTATTTTAGACTATAAAGTTGTGATGGAATTTTTTTGTTGTTGTTTAGTGAGCAGCTCACTGTGAATTTAATAGATGAGTTTTGCTGTTGGTAACAACTCCCCTAACCCCCAAGCAGTTTATTTCATGTATACAAGAGTGAAAAAGGGAAAAGTAAGAACACCTCTGGGGAAAATAAGGAGTTGGGAAATGGCTGTAAGTGCAAGCACAGGACTGCCAAACCCACATGTTCAAAAAGCATGAATCAGATCTCCAGGAATCACAAGACTGGTGGTCTAAATTTCAAATATGGAATCTCGACAGTTTCTGAAGGGTATTTCCCTCCGTGTTTTCAATGCTCTAGGGGAAGCTGCATGCCCTCCGCTGGGGATAGAGTGCTGATCGGCTGGAGTCGAGGATTACACATGCTTATAGGAACCCATGCTCCCTGTGCTGGAGCCATCCCACCCTCCCAGTCCCCTAAGGCTGCCTCACTGCAGTGTTCTCCCATGCTGTGGGGCATCGCTGCCGCTCCCTCGCGTCCCTGCTGAGCTGCCTGGAAGGATGGCCAAGCCCCTGTGCTCATCTTGCCACACTGGAGAACAGCAGCCACTTGCACCAGGGTCAGTCTTTTCCCCATGGATAGATGGTGAGGAAGTGGCATCTCTATTTTGTCCCAGAGGCTTTAGTAAGAGAGAACCACTGCTTTGAATAGTTCAAAGATGTACATAGCCGAGGCCATAAAGCCAAAGCAGCGCTGCCAGAGGGAGGGAGAGTTGCCCGCAACGTCTGTTTTGGAGGGACATGAATTGCTTTCCACATGATGCAAGAGCTCACTACAAGACAGAGCTGAAGGTGTTTTATCTGGGGGGTACAAATTCATACTTTCTCCCCCCAAAGTCACCCAAAACCTGAGAAGAGAGTGCTGTGGCGAACTTCGCCAGTGCTAAGTCGCCCCATTTGTTGGTGCCTGAGCCCCTAGGGGCAGCAAACAGCCTTCACCCACACCTCCAAATACGGGTGTGCTGGCAGGAGAGGGAAGCTTCCCCTGTCTCCTGCCTCACTTGAGGGCCTCTAGATCTGTAGCTGATCTAAACTGCTGTTGCCCAACTCAGCCTTGCAGAGTCAGCTTTGCTGCAAGTCCTTTCTTGTCTATCCCTCTGGAGTCCCTCAGACACTGTCAGGGCCACAGGGCTGGTCCTTGAAAACTCTTTGGTTGTGCTACAGCTGTTCGCACTGCAGGACCACCAGGATGGCCTCCGTGGGAGAGGACTCCCAAGGATGATTGCCTACACAGTACCATGAGATGGTCTTCCCAAGCCTATGCATACTAGCGTTGCCTCCCTGCACTGGACCAACATCTCTTCTGCTTCAGCAGAAGCCACTCTCGTCTTTGTGTGTTGCCCCCTTGCTGCTTTTACGTCCCAGCTCACAGTTATAGGAGTGTACCCATCAGGGCTCATTAGTGTGAAACGTGGGGAAATCCCAGGCTGCATGGCATTTCCCAAGCTCCTGTCAGGCAGGCAAATTACATGTCACAGGGAGAGGATTCAGGAGTTGGAGGGAATTGTATGCAAATGGGAAGAGCAACAAAAGAGCCCCAGTTCTCCCAAACCTGCTGAAGCTGAAGTCTGCAGTTGGCAGTGCACCTGCTTTGGTGAGGGGTGGAGCTGCGGCTGTGCAGCGGATAAGACCTCACAGCCTTCCTCTTTCAAAGCCAAGCATTGTATTTTGCTCCAAAGCACTTATCCCACACACCCATGGAAGAGGAATGCAGGTGACTTCCAACCCGATGGGCAGACGCAGCAATCGGAGGGCAGTGAAACCACTCATGTCTAACAGGAGCTCCTGCAACGGTAGCTCATGAGCAGGAGCAGGTCGGCTTCCAAGGCAGGAATGACTCACGGCTGCTTTCTTTATAGCTACTAAGCTGTCATGCCCAGCTCCAGGCTCTCCGGGGCCTGGTGCAGCAAAGTCTGCTTCCTGAGTTTAGTGAAAGGGAAAAGATGTCCCGCTCCCTATTGATGAGCATGAATTAATCCACTCTTGCCTTAGGCTGGAGGTAATGCCAATGGCACCAAGCACTCCCTCCTGCTGCACAGCAAGCAAGTGTGGGAGTATCCTGGCCCAAAGGACCAGGCATATTAGCCTGACCCATAACTGAATTGTCTACATCAAAGAAGAGGTGAGAATAACACGTACATGCACAGCCAGCAGCAGCAGCGCTTTGTAAATGTGCCTGCTTGCCTTGTTAGAGGCCCTTTATCTGGTAGATGGCCTCATTTGCCAATATAAATATGCACTTGCTAGTGGGAGACGAACACAGTGTGTGTAGTGCAGGAGAAGCTAAAGGAAAAAAATGAGCCCAGCACATACGAAGAGCCCAGGAAAAGAGCACCATCAAAGCCTAAGAGGACAGACCTAGCCATACCACAACGTAGTTCTTGCTTCTCCCATTTTCTCTTCAACCACAGCTGACTGAGAGGGAGGTAGAAGACCAGAAGTCCTTCTTAATGCTCACTGTGGTCACATATGGTACATCAACCTATACTGTTGGTTGGAGCAAGGTGACAAGATCTTTGGTTGCTCCCAGGCCAACTCTGCGCTGTGGTGTCTCCATAGGGGGAAAGTTAGCTCTCTCTTCACTCTCAGCCCACAGCTGGCCCTCGCAACGCTCTCCTGCTTGCCACAACAGAGCAGTCCACGTGGACTGTGCTTCCTAGGAGCTCTGCCAACACAACATGTGGGCCTCCCAGTCTCTCACAGCACTCGCTCTCCAGGGATAGGGAATGTGGAGCTCCACGGCAAAGCCATCTCTGGCTGTTCCCTACCAGCAAGACCTGTGCTACAGCTGCATCTCCATCCAAATGCTGCTCTAGATCAGCACAGTGAGCACCTGTCCGGGGGTTCCCACTCTTCCTCAGGACTGGGAGTGCACAGTGCGGGCTGCAAGGCTTATCCTCCTAAGCCTCTTGTCCGCATTGCAAGCCTGGCAAGTGAACCCTACTTGCTCAGTTTCCTGGTATGACTTTCCATGTCTAGACGCTGCCCGCGGCCCGGCTGGTGAGCCATTCCCTGCAGCCCCCTTGCACACTTCTCCCAGCTGCCTTTTCCCTGGGAGTCACAGGCAGTGGTTATTTTGGAACTCCAAATATCAGCCTATGAGCAGGGAGTGCTTTTACTCAGCCCAAGCTTCCCATCAAGCTCTTCAATGTGTGCAGGCTCTGGAAGAGCTCTCAGGTTGTTTTTATGAATAAATACCTATCTGGTTTTAGCTACATGTGCCATCGGCTTGCTGAACTCTCCTTCTCCTTTGAAGGGGAGGGATTTTCCACCCTTCGCTGTGAACTTCTGCTGCTCACAAGGGTACTTTGGTCTGGGCAAGATGGCCTTGGAGAGGAAGGCTCCATTCTTGATTTCTGAATACCGCTGAGTCTTCGAAAGACTGGATTTGTTGCTCAGTCTTTGCCCTCAGAGCAGCAGCCCTTACCCAGCTAAATTCAGCTGGGGGAATTCCACCTGTAAGTTGTGCAAGTAAGGGCAAAGACAAGGCTGTCCCAGTCAAGTTTCTGCTCCCCAAGGCCCTGCTTTCTCTGTTGGTAGTTCCTGCATGCAGCAGCAAGTCTGCTCCCCATGTGTTTCACTGAAGCCGAGATGCCCACACATTTTTTCCATTGTGAACCTGGCTACATCCCTGCCAACTCACGCAACCAGCTATTGTTAAGTAATTGTCTGAGTCATCCACTGAGCCCACGCCCAAGCAGGCTCTTGAGATTTAACACATGGGAGATTCACTCCTGTTGGCGTGGCTTTGGGGTACTCTGCGTTCTGCCTCCACCCGGGAGGGTGACAGCAACAGAGACACTCCAGATGGGCTATAAAGATGGACAATTTCATGCCCATCCTTGGGTTCCCAGCTCCCAGCCATCAGTTAACAGAATCTTAATGCGATACAGAAGAACCACCAGCTTGCCCCCATGCCAGAGCTTGTTTGCCTCCTGATGCTGCTAGAGATCAGAGGACTCCCTTTCTTTCCCTGTCCCAGCTGTCATTACCAGGTAATACAGAGCAAATATCAGAGCTGCTTCCCCCACCAGTGATGATGCCTTCTGCTGATCCCTACTTGACGTGTGGGATTTACAGTTCAGTTTAAGCTTGGCACGGTTGCTACTCCCCAACTCCAGCAATTAGAGGATTTGAGAAGTGCATTATGGGGCTCTGGTTTTTCATATGGTCATTCTGGCTGACACCACCCTTTCTACCGCCTTTTTACCTACACAGCCAAAATGCTCGGCACATTTTCCATAGAGGGAAGATTAAAAACCCAATGAAAAAAATATCTCAGAAAAAACCCAAAGTGAATTACTGAAGTTTATAAGGCTAATACTTTATAGGGCTAGTATGCACAGGCCTGGGGCCTTCAAGATAATATAATCTAATACTTGGAGATCCCCTGATGAAAGGCACTATATATGCAAAGTGCTTTATAAACATTAATTAGTTAATGTTGAAAATTTTGCCCAGGGCAAAAAAAAAAAAAAAAAAAAGAAAAAAGAAAAAAAACCCTACCAAAAATCCCCCTTCCCTCCCTCCCTCTAGTCCCTAACTATACAAAGTTAATGATTCTCTGTGTGTAAACTTAGAGCACATTTTACTTTCTGTTTACTTCTCGGAGATGGAAGCACTAGAAGTACTTTCATATACATTACGCTTCTGCAAGCATTGGTAACATGGCTGCTTCTCCTATTGTGTGATTTGTGCTTCATGTACGAGGACACCTCAACATCTACACCATAACCTTGACCACAGCGTTTGCAATAAAACTGCCTGAGCTCGTCCCTTCGTACTCTGTAACCACCAACCAACCAACCCATGTGTGAAGGTCTTTGCTACAATAGCTTTCATTCTAGGCCACTTTTCCAAACCTTGGAAAACCTTGAGAACAGGGCAGCTGGTTTCAGTGCTGTCACTACATCACATGTCACCACATAGCATATGCATAGACAGCAATCGACAAAGTTAGTTGTCTCAAAAGAAGGGAAACTGGGCAGTCTGAAGGATAAAGCAGACCTTGCTTTTATAGCTGGTTGCACGCAAGAGGAGGCTGTGTTTCAAAGCAGCTGGTGTAAAAGGCAACAAGGTGCATTCAATGATATTTCCAGCAAGTATACCTCATCTCTCCTTCATCATCCTTGCTGGGGAAGCATTCAGCTTTTAGATAATGCTACAGGGGCTTTCCCCTGATGCCCACATATGCACTGGTCTGCTGGATGCTGTGTAGTCCCCTGGCAGAGCGAGCAGAGCCCACTTTCCACCAGAGTCCCTCCTGCTCCTTTCAGAGCACTGTGCTCACCTCCATGCTTTGCAAAGCTTAGGGGCCCTTGTAGGCAACACTTTTCCCCCAAAAAAACACTTTACATCCCTGACAAGGCCCTTTCAGACTCTACTTAGTCCAAGTAACTCTGCACCATGCGTGCTTGTAGTACATCACAAACCACTACACCAGCTTGCCTGACTCCAACTTCTCCATACCACATCCATCAGCAAAAGACTAGCAGAACACTTGACCCATGGCCAGGATGGGTGACCACCTCCCACCCCTCTCCCCCACTGCAAGGGCGGCAGAAGCCCCAAGGGAAGCAGAGCCTCAGGCAAACCACCTCCCTGGAAAGCAGGTGGTATCTCCTGGAGACCTTTTCCCCGATCTGTCCTATTCAAACCCTAAACTCAAACTCACGCCTGTAAGCCCAGACGCTCAAGTAGGTGCTCTCGATGTAGCAAGAGATACTTCAATGACAGAGCGGTAGAATGTAACCTGCTTGCAGCAGCACAGTCTGGCCCAGCAGTGTTTTTCACTGGGTCCCCATGGCAGTGGCATGAGGCAAGGAGACCCTTCACTCTACATCTGATGCATTCCCTGCCAGCCAGGTTTCTGCATGTGCCTGCTCCTTTCCCAGCACCCAAAGCAGTCAGCGGTGTCTCCCTGACAGTGAACCTTTGGTGGGGGATGCTTTCCCTTTCCTCTCCCAGGTCCTGTGTGTCTCCAGGGCTGCTATCAGCATTTTGGCTTCCCACAATGTCATCCTGTGAGGTGTCGCTGTGCACCAGCAGTAGGACACCCAGTTAGATGCTTTCCACCTGCCTGGACTGTCTGCAGGGGAGACAGCACCAAGGAATGACACCACTGTAAGGTACCACCATTTCCCTCAGCCTAAGACTTAGTAACTGCTATGAGCAACGTCTTAATGTGAAGTAGAGTCAGCCCAAATGATCACAGGCTGTGCTGCGAGTGGCTGTCTTGTGCCTCCAGCACAGCCTTCCTTGGCACTCCCATGCTAACCCGGGGAGATTGTGCAAAATCTGCGCGTGCTGAAGCGTCGTCCTCGGCTCAGCACACCTCTAACAGGTCTTTGAACGCAAACTCCATTCTCTGCCAATGCATTGAGTTTTGCTTCAGTGCTCCTACGATTTTAAAACCCCCACTGCACCACAGTCACTCGTGGAGGTGCCTCTTGCCTGGCCAGGCTTCTCCAGCACTGGCATTCCCGGGGCCTCTGGGCAGCACTGGAGAGCAGCGCTCAGCAGCCACGCAGGTGCATGATCCAAAAACACATCTCCTCTTCACCAGTGTGCAATGAGGTGAGTTATCAAGCTTTAATGCTTGTTGGCACAGCACTCTGTTCAGCAGGTGAAGTGTCGGAACCATGAACACGATGCATTCCCAAGCACCGCACCTCAGCCTTAAAGGCATCCCCCCTTAGTATCAGTGACAGCTATTGCTGCGGTTTTCGGGGAATTGAAGGCTGCAAAGGTTTGCCCTGGCCTAGTCCAGTCGCTGCCACCTCCAGGCACAGTCGTGGCTCATCTGAACCTCCGACTTGGGCGAGGCGTCTTGGAGGAGTTTTGCCTGTACACGAAGGCGAGACCAAGCCAGTGGAGAGCAATTGCTTGCACATGTATCTAATACAGACGTACCTGAATGAGCTAAGCTACACTTTCATCTCATGCAGTTAAGGATGTTTAATTTTAATCCTGTGTCAATGGTGAGAAAAAAAAAAGGTATGAAATTCTAATAAATAAATCATGCTACTGAGTGCTCAGATCAGCACATCCTTGCTAGAAGCAGTACAGAAAAAGCCGCCTTCCAGCACTGCAGACTGCTTTAAAACATCCCTTCAAATATATGTTGTCGCAATCCAGTGATACACCAGTGACGTTGTGTTGACTTCAGATCTCAAAGCGTTTGCTGTTCTGAGGGTGTGCAATACTGAGGAAGAAGAAAAATGTGAAATATTTAGTAGTTTTTGATGATCGACTTGAGAACTCCTGAAGAGCTCTGATTTTCTGAAACCATTGTGCATCAGCTCAGACAGCCTGGCTGCTTTCAGGTGCATCACACTGGGCACCTGCCAAGGCAGCCGCTGAAATCACAAGTCTGCTCAGAAAATCTAGATGGGAGATTGCGATGGAAGAAACTGTCTGTGCTGCTATTGCTGAAGTTACTGATTTTTACCTCCTCTGTTTTTAAATTGCTTTGTGGCATTATTTGCTCTCAAGGAGACAACTGGAAATTTAAAACGCGAGAGGTGCCTTTTGTAGTGCTACAGACAAAAGACTTGATTTTCCTGAGATTCCTTGAGTGCTCAGACCCTGGTTAGGCTCCCACGATAGCAACTAGCACAGGGAACTGTTGCATCTCAGTCAGATGCTACCAATTTCACCAAAGCCATCAGTCTGTGCTGCAGCAGAATATTTGCAATATGTATTAGGACGAAAGCTGTTTACCACCCACTGATGAGCTTTTATGTGCAAAACGTCCCTTTCACTCTGTGCTGAAGCAGACACTTGCTTTGATAGTTATATGAAAAAAAACCTTAACTTTGCTTCAGGATATTTATAACCAAAACATGCAGAATTATTGCAACATAAAGTCTGCTTCACTGGGTCTTGCTGATATAAAAAGGAAAAAAAAAAGGGAAGAAAAAGAAGGTTAATATAATAAAGAAAAAAGACAGATGAATGCACGGAACACAGTTCAGATCTACAGCACTATACTGTCCCAGTAATGCCACCAATTCAATTTAAATCCTAAGGAAAATCTAATGCTATTGAAGCACTGCAAATTAACAGCAGCCCTGGCCTTGTATATCACCCCTCCACGATAACCAGCACATCAAACACCTTCACTGTGCTGTGCGGAGACAGAGCAGAGGAAACGTAGTATGGGAGTGAAATGGTTTCTCGTCCTTTGCCCTGCCAGAGGCGAACGCCAACTCTCGCTGTTGTAAACTGTGAGGCAAGGCAATCTACAGTGTTATGGAAAGAAAACCAATACCACGCTAGCAGGCAGGCGGGCAGGAAGGCAGGCAGAATGAGACAGAGATGTTTTTAATTGATGCTAGACGAACATAAATAGATGAAGCTGGCATTAAGCAGCACAACCCTTTTTCTCTCTCTGCCAGGTACCCATTTACCCGGGCTCATAACCAAAGGCCAACATGACATCAGAAGCCCCATGGTGTTTTGCCTTTGGGCAACAGCCGGTAAAACTGGTTTCATCTGGCAGATGAGCGTGTGAGCTGAGGTAATTGGTGTGTTCTTTTCTGCCTCAGATTCCTTATCTCATCCTGAATATTCCCATAACCTCCTTTTTTCCAGCCCTTTTGTTTCTCAACAAAAAAATATTTACATTGAAATAAACAGTGGGAGCCTCAAGATCGAATCGTGGGGAGACACAGGTGCCGGTAACTTCACAAACGATGAGCAGTACAATGACAACTGCAGAAGAGATAAGCTGGAAATGGGGGACCTTTTCTAGTGGGATGTTTCCTACTGAACAGAAGGGGTTTGAACAGATAGCATTTGATAAAGAAGCCTCGCTCAAAAACGGCTGCCGCTCCATTTTTCTTTCACTCCTGAGATTCAGTCTGGATTATTTTTCTGCAGTGTTTTGCAACTGAAGAATAAAAAACATCTGAATGTTTTTCATTGACATATGAACATATGAATGTGAGCACAATGTGGGAGTCTTTCTTTCTACACACCAAGGCTGGAAACAGCCAGGGCTGCCTATTTCCAGGGCTGCATTAGCAGTGCTTTGCCAGTGCAGCCATCCCAGGTTATGCAGAGACTGAGAGGGTTTCCTGTGGGCAACCCTCGCATCGACCCCTGGTTCGCTGACTGAGGAGAGCAGGATCATGGAATAAATCCACCAGCAAAAGCATATTTTCTAGCATAAATTCAAATCACTGAATGTACATTACAGGGTTTTTTGCTAGATTAGCTATGTGAATGCGTGGCTTCACCCATCATAGCCCACTGGTTTGGGATGGCCACAGCATGTCTACCGGGTACACGTGCTTAGAAAAACTACCGTGGAGCAGCACCACAACCAGGGCATGTGTGAGTGGGTAAGCTGGGTGGTGGGACAGACATTTCTGGGTTGCCTGAAACACATGAACCTCTATGAGCTGCTCCAGAAAGAAATTGGAGAGCAAAAAGGATTTTCTCCTTCCTTTCAGATATACTACTGGGAAATAGAAATGTGTCAGAAGGACTGGGCATGATGCCTAGCAGAGGCTTGCTGGAGATAAGGTCCCTGCTCTGATGTGTTGGATCAAACCAGGTGGGATGCTGCCTCTGTCATCTGTAACCTAAGGAAACGTGGCCTGCTTTTCAGAAGCGTTGGTCTTTCTACTTACAGGTCCCTTTGGAGCTAGAAAGGTAGAAGCATGGCATAGTTTGGGAAATCTGTCCATAGACAAACCCAGACACTTAGTTTTAACCTCTCAGATTGGAACATTTTGAATGTTTTCACCCTGCTCCTATGGAAATCATTGGTGATGCTTTCCACTGAAGTTGAGCTGGATCCCAAGTCTGTAACCCCTGACATATTAAGAGGGAGAGGAAAATGCAGAACTTAAGACAGAAAATGGAGCCTTTAACCTGCTGAACAAGGCTAAAACACAAATCTAGTGGTTATGCTAAACACTCCAAATGAAAATTATCCAAATGTACAAGATTATAGGAGAAGAAAGAAAACAGACGACTGGAAAGAGATGATGAAAAATGGGCTAAGGAAGGAGGAAGATATAAAAGGTGGGAAAATGAATGGGATAATCCACTCTGGGATGAGGGAAAGGCCAAAGAAGACATGAAAGGAGGACACAAGTGGAGGAACATCATTGTGAAACACAGGAAATCCTCTGTGTGGACACAGACCCAGGGGCTTTGACATCAGGGTCTGAGACCCATCGATGACAGAAAGAGACACCCCTGAGGAGTACTGATGCCTTCAGCGAGGCTGGAAAATGCCTGAGCTGTTTGTGGTCTCTATGGAAAAAGACACAAGGGTAACGGGGCAGGGAAGGAACACATGAGGGTCCCCTTTTCTTGTCCACCTTGCTGGACATGCCCCAGGGACCAAGCCTGGGAAGGTCCTGTGGGAGGCCCTGCTTTTTTCCAAAGGGACTTCAGGGCTTCCTGCAGGACTGAGAAGCACAGGGTAGGTGTGTGCAGCACGGTGAGCTGGGCAGACCCAAGTAGCTCCTCCACCATGTTCTCCCCTGCCCTGACCCACACATGCACACTCCTCTTTGCAGCACCCTGCTGCTCCCAGCCTGTGCGCCGGTGGCGGGGGGTACCCATGGCCTGCAGGGGCAGCTGAGGGGCTGCAGCGCTGTGCTGCCTCTACACCCCTACAGCACATAGGTATTTGGGAGCCTCTCGGCTCGAGATGTTGCTGAGCTAACCCGGGAGGGCAGCTTTCCACGCAGCCCCAGCCCCATAACTGCAGGGCAGCTCAGTGACAACATGCGATGCTCCTTGGCTGCCAGGTTTTAAACGAGGTCCATGCATATGAAGCTGGGAGTGTAGTTTTGACCTCTCCTCCTCTTCCTGTCCTCTCTCCTGCACTCAGAAATTTTTGGCCACAGGTTGGGCAGGGTCTTAGCAGCAGAGCGACATGCTTCACCTCTGCTTCCCCCTCCCTTCAGTGGAATACTCATCAGCACACCACTTCGGCAAGGAGACAAATGCCTCGGGTTCAGAAAACACATTTTGGACTTTTAAGAACAGTGAAAAGAGGCAGCTGCCCATTGTGGGCAATTTAGCTTAATGTGATACTGAATTCAGTTGTTTAATACACCCAGATGCTCCAGCAGCCAGTGCATTTAAAAAGTTCTTCAATAAATAATGGAAATGTGAATAGGGGGTTTTGTTTGTTTGTTTCCCTTTTTAATGAAAATGGCAAACCCAGTAATTTGCTACTGTACATCTGCATCAGTTATTTCACATGACATCTTGCTGTAGTAATAATCCATCAACATCCAGTATTACATATGGATTCATAAAAAGGTTTATGCCTGTGTTGGTGCATTTGCTGTCTGCCAAACCAATTATATATATTTTACAAGAACTTATACATATTGAACTGAGAACCTGCTGTGTTAATTGCTCACATTTTTATAGGGAAAAAACGTGGTCATGGAGTGATTTTTCTTTTTAAGCATATTGAGAACATGGCAGAAGAAGATGCTATGTCTTCAATTTTTCAGAGCTGAAAAATCAATATTGAGCCTTACAATCATTAAAACAAACAACAACAAAAAATCAGGAGGAATGAACTTTGGGGTCTTCTCACCCCCTCTTTCCTTTAGGCATCTGTGTCTCATCTTGGTGAGTTATGGAATTACGTGTTCTGTTTCATTATTGCAAGTGTCCCATTGAACTGAAGACTAAAATTCTACCACACCAATGGCTAAGGACACCCTGAAATGCCTTCCCAAATCAGGGCCCCACAAGGGAACTGTGAGGAGCACTGGGTCTACCTTTCTCAGAGCTCTGCTGTTCATTTGTTCATTCTTCAGCAACAACGTCATGTAATTATGAACTGCAGCTTCACTGCTCACAGAATTTCTATGAGTTATATGTTAAATATAGTTTGTTACATCCAGCTCATCACTGGCACCCAATGGCTTTTAACCCCCATTAGGACTGAATTCCCATTCTGTTCCCCACTGACAAAAATTTGTAAAAGATTTATCGTGATTGAAATAAACAAGGGGACAGAATTAAAACCCCTGATCATATGACAAGAGGAGGAAAGCAGAATGAAGTGATATCTTACTTTTAAGAAGATGCAAGACAATTGTGATGCTCCAGAAAGAATAAACAGTATAACTTAAGAGTGACACTTGGAGGAAGAGATGCCTTTGTGGCCTCTTTGGGTCTCTGAGAATTGCAAGGAAGCATGAAAGCCCTTTGCCCTGCTGGTGTTTTATTTTTGAGGGAATACAGGCAGACTATTCTGTTTCTGATGCTGCTGAAAAGGCTATGGTTTTATTTATGCTTGTTTCATGAGAGCTCCTAGTTGTCACTTGGGAGAAGAGCTCTTCCTGCAAGTGAGGATCCACTTTATGCCTCTGCGTGGAGCAGAGAAGTTCTCCTTTCCCACGCTTCCCAAAGCAAACCTTTACTCAGGCTCTGCCCTGCCCAGGTTCTCTCAAAACTCAGGTGAACGCCAAAGTCGGGGAATGGACAGACATGGACTGCATATACATTTTTAAGAAAAACATCCAGGTGTTAGTGTAAATAATGAATGTTTCTGAATATATATATATATATATATTGTTTCTATTTCTTTTGATGAACTTTCTTACAGTCCATAGCACATGTTGAGCAAGGCAGAACAAAGTGACAGCCAGGCAGAAGACTGACTTTGTAATTAATATACAGATGATGGCAGAAAATACTAAGAACATCATCTGTAGCAGAACAGTCTTTTTCAGGATGTCTCTTCCGTTTTGCCCAGCATAGGGTGGCTGGCCTCTATTTTTTACTGCAGTAACAGGTGTAACAGTTAAGTTCTTCTTCTTCAAAGAATGAAAGCAAGCAAGATAATCTTCTCCATGCACTTTCACTCAAATTACTGTCCTTCTCTGTCTGGCATGCTACGAGAAAAGTATGTGCTAATCACTACCTTGCATGTGCGTTTTTCTTGCCATCATTTTGTCTTTCCCACATTTCGCCATCGCTAACCTGAATTAACAAGGAGCACACCAAATACAGACCTAATACCAGAGTTGCCAGTGATCCTAAATGCTTCACTTGTGACACTGCTGTTAACCATTTTTGATGGGTTACAGCAGGGGTCCTCACACTTTTTAACCAGGGGGCCGGCGCGCGGATGCAGTGGCAGGCAGCCATCTGCGGCTGCTTGGTTTCCCCCCCAACCCCCGGCGGGGGGGGGGGTGGTGGTGGTGGTGGTGTCTGTAAATACCGGGGGCCGGATTGAGGACCCTGGGGAGCCGTATCCAGCCCGCGGGCCGTAGTTTGAGGACCCCTGGCTTACAGCTCTGTTTTCCCACACTAAGACCCTTCCCTGTTTTCACAGCGTTCTTCCTTCCACACACTACTTCCACCACTGCAGAGCTGAGCTTGCCCTGCAGAGTGGCAGGAGTGGGACCCAGGGCTGAGCCCTCCATCCAGCCAACTACTCAAGCATGCACTAATTGTCACTCGGGGACACAGCTGGCCTGTCCCAGTAATGCCCCGTTCACACCCTTAAGTGCTTCCCCAGCACCCTTGGAGCCCCCGCACCTTTCCACAACAAGCTTTGATACCCTTCTCCAGCCTGCTTTCCCCAGTGTAATTTTTTGAGACAAGTCTTGCTGGTTTATTCAAGGTGCTGTAAGCACCAAGTTTACAGTAATGCTGTTTCATGCAGATAGTGCTTTTCCTAGCCTGGCCACACACTTCTGTAGCCAGCAGCATTGCCTCTCTGGAAATTTTTTGCACTACTGGTGCATCACTCTGCAAAAAGAAGAGGACCTTGATGGCACCAAGTAGGAGGGTAGGGCTGCATTGCACTCTCCCTGACAAACCTTCCACATCTCAGTCAGTCCAATCTTCCTGGAAATGACAGGAACACAGAATGGTTTAGATTGGAAGGGACCTCTGGAGATCATCTTGTCCATCCCCCCTGCTCAAGCACGGCCACCTCGAGCCAGTTGCCCAGGACTGTGTCCAGACAGCTTTTGAGTATCTCCAGGGCACCCGGAGGATTTGCCTGAGTGTGGAGCAGGGAGAAGGGAGCTGGGCACTTGGGACACCTCCTTGCCAGCAGCACCCCTCCCACCCCTGCAGCCTGGGCAGACCCCAGCAGCAGGTACAGGGGCTGACCCAGCCTGCAGCCCTCCCTCGCTGCTGGATGGTTACAGCCGTGGTTTCTCCTCCCTGGTGCTGCCTTTGCAGCACTCACTCATGCAGCAAGGCCCAGTGAGCCGGGGAGGGCACCGTTACAAAGGGGCCCTTGCTCACTCGTGCCAATCAGTCACCACATCTGCTGTGTGGAGCACCAGCTGAGACTGGGCCAGCTGAGACTGCTAACAAAAATAAAGCCAAGCCAAACACTGAGGACAAGGAAATGCTCTAATTTTTAATGACATGCATCGAAAGAGGAGTTTCATCTTGTGTTGCAGCTGTTATCATGCCAATGAGAAAGACAACAAAAAAAGCAACAACAAGGATGTGGCTAAATCTCTCAAGTTAAAAAATAGATTTTAAATGAAGGCATGGTAGCTAAAAGATGCTAGGAAAAGACAAAGAGTAACATTTACTACCAATGTATGCAGAAACATCTTGCTTCTTAGCTTGTCATCACAATATGGCCCCATATCATGTCTTTGATGGAAGAGATTAGAAAAAGACCCATGCACAACAGGGAACAGGAAAGAAACATTTCCTAAACACTTTGAGAAATGCAATTTTTCCCTTCCAAAACAAACTATACACTACTCTGATTAATTTATTATCTCAGCAGTGCCCTTTGGGCTCAGTGGATGTATTACCATTAAGCAGGTAAAGACTCAAGGATAATTTTAAATAGAGCTTACAGCGGTCACAGGTCTGACTGATTTCTGCTGCTGTATGGTGAAGAAGACAGAAATGCTTTTTTAAATTTAGAGGAACAGACAGTTGTGTTTAAACGTGTTAGTGAGAAGGCGGTGAGACTACATGTGACAGCCAATTCACTGCCAAACCAGTACACAAAAGGTGGTGCAATGGGTTTGGTCCAACACAGAAGATCCTTCCTCTGAGCCTAACATTCATTCACTCTCTAAAGAGGGACTGAAGGATTTTTCCTTTTCAGAAAGTGGCAGATCAATAGGGAATGAACTTGAATGCATGAAACATGTTAAAACTACCAAGTTACATGCACTATATTTGGTTTTTCTCAAACATAGTTTCTTTCTACTTCCTTGCTAGCCTTCAAAGTACTGCAAGTACTCTGCTCATGCAGTATCTGGTTTCAGGCAAACCAGCGTGGCAGTTTGCCTGAGCTGAGAAAATATGCTTGAAGTCTGCATTCACAGGCGGCCTCAACATCCTAAGGAAAATGCTTTGTTTTTGTAGCCTGAAAGTATGTCACAAACATGAATAGAATTATATGCTCACTCTCCCTGGCCCTCAATCCTCTTTACCTTAGGAAAAAATTATACACTTCCAATTACAGGGCCAGTTAAAATCAATACAAAGGTGGGAGAAAACAGATCATTTTTCTTATGGAAGTAACTGTTTTCATTAATTTTTCATTAGCTCTGCTTTTGTTGTGCTATCCATCACTGAATGAGCTGGTATGCAGTAGATTACATTTAGGTTATCTTACATGCTTCCAGGATTTAGTAGATATTGCCCGATAAAGCTGCGAGCTTTATGGCTTTAACTTACATCTATCAATAATGCATCAGAAGAGAATTTTTCTGTGGAACAGCCGTCTGAGCCAAGCAGCTTTCTCCTGGAATAGCTGCACTGGTTACACTGGAGATGATAGCACAGCTTTTAAACTACTCATCTAAAGGCTACAACTGCAAGAAAGAGGAGCAGATGCTTAAGGCAGAAGATAAGCTGTGAGGGTTGGAGCCCTAGTTTTCTGCTGTTGTCATTTTTATTTTGGAGCATTTGAAGCTGGGAGCCAACGTGCCTTGCCCTGTCTCAGCAACCACACCTGAAGAATCCTGTCACTGACCATCCTGGCATGCATCAGAATTTTATTGTGACCACTACATGAATGACCAAACCTTTTTCATAAAATGCACTGGAGCTTTCTGTTGCTATTTCCCCTCCTCCCCTGTAATATCTGAACTCTGTGTTAAGGAACCGAAACATCATAAACAGAAAATTAGTCACTACTGAAGAGCTGAGCCAGAGGAAGGAGATGAAGACATCAGTAGACGCTACTTAAAACATGAAAGGTGAAGGGAATATTAATTAATTTATTTTTCCTCTCACTTGGGAAGGAATTAGAAAAAAATTCCCAAAGGTACATCAAGCCTAACACAGTTGTAGTGTTGCTTTCTAAGCTTATTCAGACATCTCAGGGACGCCTTGTATTTGCTCAACTAGCTTGCAAGCCTCGGCTTATAAAAACCCATGTGTCATAGTACCTCACTGATTCCAACCTCTTTCCATACTACGAGAGGGGTTGTGAAAGAGGGTGGCAGCTAAGCATGATTCCTGAAGCGCAGCTTGCCACCCAGCTGGGTGGAAGTCGAGCCTCTTCAGCTTCCCCAGCTGCAAGATGAGCTTATTGCTACCTTCTTCCCTTACAGGTAGAAAGATGCTTAATTGAAGGTTTGTACAATGCTTTGAAGAGACCAAGCACTGTTATGGCCAACATTCTCACTCCTGAGCTGCCCAGGCACAGCCCTAAGCAGAAAAAACCCAAGCTTCCTGAACTGGAGAAAGCAAGGCAAAAATGCACAGCTACTTTTGTTATTTTCTGGTAATAAGTGTTTTTATTGTGAGCCACTCAGAGCTGAAGTATTTATTCAGAAGCGGCAGGGATTAGTGAAATAATGGCTCCACATCTTCAGAAGGAGTGTCCACACTGCCTGTTTTGTCTTTTGTTTTTGCAATTTCTTGGCATTCTTGGTATTTCTTGAAATATCAAACATCCACTGGTGATACTCGCTAAGCCCTCTGGTTTGAACTGGAGACAGAACAAGTGCAGTACACGCATTTAAGGGACTTCAGCCCATGCAGTTTCTGTTTTAAATCAATGCCCACCCAACAGGTCGCTGCCCTGCCCTTTAGACTGCATCCTAACAGCAAGCAGGCAAGGCCAGCCATCCCACGTTATGCACTTTCCTGAGGAAAATTAATAACACTGACAAGCCACATAATAGAACAGAAACTAGATGACCATTGGGGTTGTAGATGAGATCGTTTCAGTCCAAACTCCAGAGTACAGAAACAAATCTCCCTCCCTCCATCTCTCCTCAGACCAGCAAGCCACAGCTGTGCTCTGAGGACCAGGAGACAGGGCTTACTGGGCTGGGCAAGGCCACCAACACCCCACACTCCCCAAGGGGCACAAACCCAGCCTGCTCACACCAGCGACAGCCTCTCCAGAGAGAAGAGCTCACGGACATACAGTTTCAATGGGGCCAAGAGACGGGTCTGATCAAACCACACTTCCTCTGACCTGCAGTGGAAAATGGTGTATTTGGTAGAAGCAACAACAAGCAACAGAGATGACATACTGTTGCTGTTGATGCAATGATACTGAGAGCCGATCACCAGGCCATGCCATTCTCATAATCCCTGAATTACACTAATCTGTAATTCTGCTCATAACTTGGGTGTGAGGCAAGTTCACCATGAATACAGAGGGCAGAAGATGGGACGTGGCCCATAATATCTGACATTAGCTAAAAAATAATATGCTTTTCATTATTTTAGGGTCACAGAGCTCAGTAACGTATATAAGCCCTTAGTCAACAAATGTAAAAAAAAATCGCGGATTCAAGAAAAAAGTGGACTTTTCCCCCATCTGTCAGAGGACACTTCCATTTCTGGAGCTCATCTGCACAAACAGAAGATGCTTCAGCAGGTAGGCACTAGTGTTTCCCCCCAGCATCGATGTTAGCATGCTGGTTACTACTAGCAGAGCTAGCTCAGCTTACAAGGGGATGAACCTTTGTACTATGTGCCTGCATCTTTTTTTGCAAGAGTACGAATACAATTTTAGAGGTTTCCATGTCAAATAGAGGATCCCAAATGCTAAGTCAGTTTTGGGGTCTTCAATAACCACATCAACACGGTAGTAGCCAAAGCCAACACAGAGACCTGATACAACGTATTGATTTTTGGTGGTGGCGATCCCTCCAGACCCTCAAGAAATAATAAACTACTCAAACTGAAGTCTGAGAAAAAGCAACTGGTCTACAGCCCTAAGGATGTCTTGGTTTCATTTCCACTGTAAATAAACCTCAGGCAGCATGAATGCCGACATACAAATACCAGTTGTCCCTAGAAATAATTCATAATATAGAATTCCGCAGTCAAGAAATGACAGATGGAAATAAATGTTTTTATTTCTCTGAAAAACCGACCATTGGTCAATAAAAATTCTTTTCTCACCCCCCAAAATCAAACCCTTCCTTCCCCAAGTCCCCAAAAAAATTGAACATTAAAGAAAAATAACACTTGACAAGTCATTTGGGTGACAGTAAAAACCCTGTAATTAGTATAGCAATCAATTTTTAAAGGTTGCTGCAAAAAATTACACTCACGAACAAAATGTTTCTCTTCAAATTGAAATGAGTGTCTGTTTAGCATAAAGAAAAATAACTGAATGGGTGGCTCAACTTTCATGTTTTCAGAGGGTAGTACGTTGTCCCCACTGGATTTCGTCATGGATTCTACTGGGTATCAAAAAGCATCAAAACATCACAAGCACCTGCTTGTGCCAGTTAAGCAATGAAATGATCAGTTTTCTTCTGGACACGTGGCAATGAAGAGGAAAAACATTCACCGGGCCAGACTACCTGGAGAAAGAATAAATCATCAGCATATACTTACAAGTAGTGCTTCTGGAAAGACAGATTAACCTAGTGACTAAGCAGGACTTCACCTTCTCTAGCACAGGGTAAATTAACTCAGTCTTCAATGGGACACCCGCTGTTCAAAGGTTCATCCAAGCGTGCCAGGATCCATACTTACATTATGTAGCTGTTTGGTACACTAGGGAGGCGACAGAGGAAGAACTAAACCCTGGGATCGCGGTTATTACAGCAATCCAGTGTTCACATTACCAAAAGAAAAGGTGAAGACCCAGGTCCTCTGCCTGCGTCTCGTTGTGGGAAGGGGTGTTAGGTGGCATCTGCAATCTCTGCATGTCCACAGCAGCTCTCCTGGCATCGGCTTAACCAAGTTGCTGAAGTACAATATTGGCAGCTACTGTTCACTGCAGCTCTTCCTCTTGTTATTAAATACAGTACCACTGATAGCATGAAATGCAGTCATACTTTTTAATACAAAATTAGATAAATTTAAGCTATTGTACATGTCAAAATTACTAACCTCCAGAAACGAGCTGACCATAATCTGGTCCTTCTTGGTTCTCCCCACTCTCCCCTTCCTGGATATATTGCTCATTTGTCTGCTGATCAGCTTTTCTAAAGAACATTTTAAAAACACACGGTTACAAGCCTCAGTTGCAAACAGGACTAATCTCATTTGCTCTCTAAAAATCTACATCTAGCTTATTCCTGCATATATTTTTCATCAGCCATTGCTTTGTTTATTCATGACCTCTTACTCCATGACTACATCATAATGGCAGAGACATTTACATTCGGGGTCTCGAAGTGATTTTTTGACTCCATCAACAACGAACGCAGGCTCGGTGGGAGGGTGGTCAGCCAGCTGGGGACTTGGGAGGAGCACAGAGGTATCCTCGGTGTCGTTGAGTCAGAGGGGTATGCGCTGGGCAAGCAAAACCACCAGCTGAGCACAACCTGCTGGCTTTGGGAGCAACACAACAAAAAGCATTAGCGGCAAAGTTCCTTGGCCTCCACACCCAGCCTACGCAAAGGCTGTGGGTGGTGTGGGCACTGCCAGTGCCGGGGGACAAATCTTGAGGCTGCTGATGCTCCTGGCCAGGCAGCTTGGGGTACCTGCTGGCCAAGCAGCAGGGAGCGGAGCTGCAGCACCCCTGGCTCCAGCCTGCACCGGGGCATATGCCTGTACATAAACACCGTGGCTTGCAGGACAGGTCTGGACGTGAGAGTACCTTTGGGCTTAACAGACAGTGTAAACATATCCCCAGGTACACTGTGGAGGTCCCAGAAAGTGAGGCTCCACCTGGAAGCACAGGGAGGGTTTCTGCAGCAAACAGTCTCTGAAACATCACGTCGCCTTACACTGGTACCCACATACCCTCAACCCATGGGGACTGGCATCTTTTTTGACATCACAAATTTCATACCACTTCCAAGAGTTTGAAGATCTGTTAAAAATATTTATTTCCCAGGGTTTTAGCTTTCCAAATTCTTTGCAAACTAACAACCAAATTGTGGGCAGTAAGAGCAAGCATTTGTTTATTTTCTAAGAGGACTACTTGCTGCTAATTGAAAACAAGCATTTTCAATGAGGCAGCTGTTTCAGTACTGTGAATAGACAGATCAGCATCACATTGAAGATCTAATAACCTGCTAATGAACCTTAATTTTCAGAGCCCCCTCCCTCACCCATTTCCACATTTCAGTAATTTCAAAACCATTGATATGTGCTGGCAGAAAGTTATTAAAAGATGTCAGAGGGCATCTTTTAATAAAAAACAGAAAGCTTTTTTTTTTTTCGTTATCAGACTATATTAAAAACCTTGTTACATGTATTTAACAATTTCTCTTTTTTCTTTTCTTAAATAAATAGCAAAGTGTCACCAAAATGAATGGAACACTGGCACCATTGCGTTGATAGAAACTTCCATACTAGGATGAATACACAGTCATATTCTGGAATATTGCATAAAAAGATACTTTGGAGGAAAGGTGGCAGTTGCTGGTGCATCTTAGGTGGTGAAAGCATCAACCCGTGAACAAATCTGTGCAGTGTTATCATGATGTGGCGCCTTTGCAAAATCTCACCGGCCCGAACCAAGCTGCAGAGGTGGCCTCAGTAAGACTCTGCAAGAGAACAACTCGCAGGACATCTAATGCAGGACATCAGCTTACTGCCTGCTACCAAGAGCAATGCAGCCAATGGTGTAGCACAAGGGGTTGACCATCTCACTCTCTAGGCAGAACAACACTAGCTTTAGAAGGGAAATAAACGACATTAAAAACAAACAGGCTGACTAACACACAGTAGGGCAAGGGCTTGGAGAGTTGGAGCTGCCAACTCCTTAGTCAAGAGGGAAGGATGCAACTATTCACTGTGACATTGAAGGTTACAGAACCAGGTGCCATTTTTTGACAGGTTTCCCTGGGCTGAGCTGGTGTCATTTTTAAGCCTGACCAACAGCCCCTCTTCAAACAGGGACAAAGCTTAAAAAGGATAGCGCTGAAGGAAGACCAGCAACGTGCAGCACACCAGACAGATTGCGCAACGGTGTCTGCTGCCTTTAACTCACTCCACCGTGTGTGGGCAGCGCTGCCTGCCCACTGCCTGCCGGAGTGGCCGCCACTCCGTGCACTGGAGTGCAGTGAGCTAAATCCCACCTCTCTGCTCCTGTTGGCTTAAATCAGACCCTCAGTATTTTAAACAGAGTTTATTGTTATTTAATACATTATAAAATTTGAAAAAATTGTAGGAAAGCAGCAGATTCAAACCAGAGCATCTCTACCAAATATTAATTATTCTGGCCCCCTTTGAAAAAACACAAAACAAAACAAAAACGACAAAAATCCTCATTCAAAAGAAAAGTTAACCTTTCACATCTGTGAGGGCAGACAAAAAGTGTGCGACTTCTGTACAAACTACATTAAAAATTTCAGTCAACTAGCTTTCCAATGCAATGGATGGTCGTCTCCTGAACACCTGCCCATCCACCTCTAAAAAAGACCATAAACCTCCATATGCAAATAAAGTTGAGTCAAGGTGTGTACACATTAAAAAGTGGATGGCTGTTTGGCAATGGAAAATGGGTGAAGAGTAGTCGATGTATCCCCCAATGGTAATGGCTTGTACACCGTTAAGTGGGCCCCAGTAAGGCCTAGGACACTTAATGGCCATCAGAGCACCAACCTCATCTACCACTGTTTTGTTGTTGCATTTCCTACCCTTTGACATATATATACATATATATATGTACATACATACATATACATACATATTTTTAATATATATGTGTGTGTGTGTGTGTCTTTTC
The DNA here is from genome assembly GCF_023634155.1 of Falco peregrinus. Taxonomy (NCBI): domain Eukaryota; kingdom Metazoa; phylum Chordata; class Aves; order Falconiformes; family Falconidae; genus Falco; species Falco peregrinus. The sequence goes on along the minus strand of NC_073723.1, from coordinate 55,627,694 downwards.
TTTTATACCTTGAGGTTATTATTATTATTACTACTATTCCAAATGTTCCCATATGAATTCAGGTGTGGTCTCTATATTTGATATAAATGTGTCTTTTATTCAATTTTAGTTCCAGGATTTGTTTGGAGTCCAAACTGCACATGAAACGTCCCCCTTTTTTTCTCTTTTCCTTTTTTTTTCGTCATAAAGAAACATGTCCATTTTAGTCCAGAGGCTCTTGCTTTATTCGAATGACAGAGGGTGCACGAGATGTCCTTCTGAGTTCTCGTCTCAGTACGTATTCACTGAATTGGGAAGAGTCCACGCCACCTCCACATGAGCCAACAATCTCAAACCCTCTTTGCTGTAACCTCTCAAGTACCTGCAAAAAAGAGGAGACAAACACCGATGTATAAGTAAATAGACTGGGTTTTGTCCAAGGATGATAACTGCTGCTTTCAAATGGATCCAGCTAGGAAACAGCAGTGGTTACAAAGATCCTGTAACTCGTTCCTTCATCTTCACTGTACTGGACTGATTTCTGCTGACTTTGGCCATTGAGCACTAAGAAGAAAGATATTTATTTATTTTTTAGTACTGTCAGCAAATCCACTATTAGTCTAGCCACAGAAACATGCGTGGAGAAACACATTCTCTGCTTCACAAAATTTACAATGCAAAAGGGCAAATACAGGATTGCACAGCAAATACTGCAAGACACTGAGCAGACACCTCAATTAAATGGTGACAATGCAGATACTGCGGTCATAATTTCAGAAAAGTTACCATCAAATTTTCTAGAAAAAAACAAGCATGACTATGAAGGTTTGTGGCTACAGTTACCTGTGGTTAAACCTGGGACCTTTTAACTTTAATTATGGGACTAACGAGTTCTGGCTATTCACCTTCTTCCCTCCCTTTTCACAACCTGACTGTTGCTTCCGGTGGGAAATACGATGGCAAAATGAAAAAAAAACAGGAAAAAAAAACCCCCACAAGGATAAAAGAAGAGTTAGGCAGGACTCTCGGAGCAGGAGGGGTATGTGCCCAACAGCTCACCCAACAAACGATGTTGCAAAGACCTCAGCTCCCAACACCAGCTCCAGGCTGCTAAGAACATGGTCTCCTTCCACACCACTATTCCACTATTTTTATTTTTTTTTAATTGCCCATGTTCATGCAGGTCTACTGTAACTGCAGGGCTAAGGTATTCTTTCCCTTGTTTATACTCTTTGTTGCTTCTTTCATCGTCTTTATCTGTTCCGCTGCCTGGGCTTCCTTCACCTCCCTTGTGAAGGTGACTCTTCCACGGCTTCACCAGGGTCACCTGTGATGGCCACCAGCCCCAAGGCATAGGCTGATGCTCCTGCACCCCACAGGACATGGGATCTTCTGTCCAGCGTGACCAGATCTCACTGGAGTTGTGCTGGGAGCAGGCGCTGACCAAGTCTTTCCCAGCTATCTCACCAATTAGCAAACTGGCTTGCGTGTGTGCTGGGACAGCAAGGGCAAGCAGGGTGGCAGAAGGCTGCAGCGGATTGGGGTGTGGGGAGAAGCGAACTGTGGGTTAAAAACACTTAAAACAAGACATGCCACGTCTTTACACGTATTGCTTCAGGTCGGCAAATGTCTTTCCAAAATACCTGAGCATGGCTAATTGCACAGCAGACAAATCTCAAAAAGGAGGGGGTAGGAAAAGAGACTTGGAAGGAACCATGAAAACATCTGTGCAATTTTTATTTATCCTGATCTTCAGCTTTTAACAATATAAACCAAAATGCCCCCAGAATGTCTTGGTGCAAGCTACTGAAAAGTCGAGCAGGAGAACTTAGGTCCTGAGAAAAAACCCAGGGGAAGCAACTGGTCAGGAAACCAGCCCAGTTCTGAACAAACCATTTGTACCTCACTCCCTGGGTCTATTGGCAGACCCTGTCCTGCCCCACATTGTTGTTAGCACTGGGAGATGCTTATGACCTCAGAAATGGAAGATGCAGCATTACCAATGTGGCAACATAACCTCTCTTGAAGCCTGTGCATGTTTTGTCGCCGTGACTTGGGTATTTCACATCAATAAATATGTCTGACAATTCTTATTCATGTGACACAAACGTAAGCATCAGAGTAAGTGATAAACGGTTAGAGGCTACAACTGCTTTGATACAACAGGGACATCATATCACATGACATGTGGCTAAATAACCATCCTCCTTGAAAGTCCCATCCCTTTTCAGTTGCAATCTTACATCTAAGGCTGGTCTAAATTTGCGTTAGTCACTACAACAAAACAACTTTAATGTTTCAGCCTGACAGTAAAGGCCAGTAAGAGACTTGGGTAGGTCTAAATAGGTCTGTCCAGACTCCTGGGTTAAGTGCTGGCACGTATGGAGTGCCCAGCGAGCCTTCAGTGCATACTGTGGCACTCAGCTCTCTTCCTCTGGGGAGGGAGCACAGCAGAGCTGCTCTACCTGGACAGCAGGGCCCGGCAGATGGAAAGACACCAAGCTCAGCTTGCAAGTCTCTTCTGCGTAAGAACTCGCTCCTGAGCCTGCAGCATTTAGGAGGTGTACCTAAACCAAACAGAATCAACAGTGCTAATGACCATTCCAGATGTGAAGAAGTGTTCTAACTCCAAAGTGCTGTCTGTGCAGGATGCGCTAACTAGGCAAAGATAGGTGTGTGATGTTTGTTTTTAACTACCGAAGGATAAAACCATTAACAGTGTGACTCATTAAGTTTATTATATTTATTCCAGAAATTACCTGCATTTGTCTCCCAGATTTTTTCTTATCCATTTCATAAGAGCTATTGATTTTAGATACTGCTACATCAGATCATAGATTGGGTTGGGTTGGAAGGGACCTTTGACAGTCACCTAAGCCAACCCCCCTGCAATGAGCAGGGACATCTTCAACTCCATCAGGTTGCTCAGAGCCCCATCCAGCCTGACCCTGAAGGCTTCCAGGGATGGGGCACCTACCACCCCTCTGGGAAACCTCTTCCAGTGTTCCACCACTATCACTGTAAAAAAATTCTTCCTTCTATCTATTCTAATTCTACCCTCTTTTAGTTTAAAACCATTACCCCTTGTCCTACTGCAACAGGCCTCTAGTATGCCATAAAAAATCAGGAAAAACTGCTGAAAGTGAAAAAGGAGGCGCTTCCCTGAGACCACAGAAATGGATGGGCTCTATTTGCAATAAGCAGGCATGCCTTTGGTTTTGTTACCACAGCAAGGAGGAAGACTGAACATGTTTTCTTTATCCAAAGTAAAAAGCATATGGAAGACATGGGTAACGCTGGAAAAAGGACACAACTAGCTTTTAACCACATCTATGGTAACTCTCCCCTTTTTACATGCCTTGCCTGACAGTCTTGTTGGAAGGGTCAAAGTCCTCCTAGGATGCCCCAGTCTGAAAGACAGCAGAGGAGGCTGAGACAAAGTCCCCTCTACGAAGGTAAAAACTCAACAGATGCCTTCTCCTGTGGCTGCAAACTGCTCCCTTCTCCAGTAATACTGGGTCCTCTTTTAGGAGGAGGGAGGAGGAAGAAGGAGGATGCTGGCTGTGTTCTCCCTTTGTGGAAGTGTGGCCCTCCTTTCAGTAGCTGGCCAACGCTACTGTCCCATCATCTCTTTCTCACATTAATTCCTCTTCCCCCTCAGGTCTCACAGCCAGAATAAGGGACTGGGGCTTCACTTTTTTGCTCCTCCATTCTTCCTATTTAGTTTCAGAGCTTCTATAGACTCCGGCAAATCAGAGCATCTCTGTTGCCTTTCTCAGGTGAAGGAATAGCTCCTGATGTCCTCACAACAGGTTCTGTGGGGATGTGGCCTCTTCCTTCCCTGGTTTGAGATGTCCCTGTGCCCTCTCATCAAGCCAGAAGACAATTTGTAACAAGCAGGGCAAGGGACTGGAAGCAGGCCTGAATGTTCGCCCTATATTCAAATGTCAAAAAAAAATGTTTCTCCAAATATGCAATGTCTTTACATTGAGGCACACATGTATCTCCTAAAGCAAGTTTTTAACGCTACTGTAGTTTGCTTGCAAAGAGATTTGGTGATGATATGTGTAAATTAAGTTGAGAAAGCAACCCCGACCCACAGAAATAAATAACTAGCTCAAAGCCTCCAGCTGGCTTTGTTCACCAAAACATTCCCAGTGACAGGGAAGAATGTCAACCCATTGGTAGCTGGCCAGCAGGCTCCCTTCCAAGAAGTGCATACGTGACTTCCTACCTGAACTGAGTTGAGGTGACAGTATCCGTTCAGTGGAAATCGGATGACATGCGTCGAGTCATGATTCCAGCCGGCATTGACAGAATTACACATCACATCACCGATTTCTGGAAACACTTCTTCTATCAATGACTTATCACCACTCAGCGTAATCCTCTCTCCAAGATCTGGGGCAACTCGCACCACCAGGCACTCACAAGACTTTGAGAAGCGGCCACTCTCCCGGTCCTGTTTCCACCTTTCCATCTCTCCTAGCATGGGCTGAAGCTGGAAATACTTTGCTTCTTCATATAACAAACTGTAGTCCTGAAAGACACATATATCACTGTGCACAATTAAGAAAGAGGCATTGCTAATGTACCGCTTAATGTATACGGTTATGCAGGCTAACGCTGCTCTAGATCTGGAACCCTTCAGACATAGTTTGTAATTACTGTGTAGGAAGGTGTAATAAAACAACAGTGCAAGCAAAAAGTAACCATCAGCCACTTGAAACAGACTGGGTATAGCAGCACTAGTGAGGGGAGGGGGAGGCTATGCTTGCTTAACTCCCTCCTGCTATGGAATAATCCAGGGAGAAAAAAAAAAATAAATCTTAGTTTTCCCCATACTTTATCCCCATAGTGATGTCATAGAATAATGACCTCATTGAACAGATGGAACAGAATTCAATCAGGACTCAGAAAATTCATCACTAGGATCCATCACGTCTTACAGCATTACTAGCAGGCATTGTAACAGGTATAAGAATGTAAATGAGGGAGCCTGCAATGGTTCTTAGTGTAAAATGATTCAGATATTTGCATAATGGATTGCACATATTACTGCATTTTAAAAATTAAGTATTTTTTAATACCTCCCCATTTTGCCAACAGTATTGTTTACTACATCATCTCAAATGCCAGAGCAGAGCAAACGCATTTCTAAGCATACCCAGTACAAAAGTAATTTAGAACTGATGATCTGGAGTCTGCTACTGCCATTTTTTAAATTAAAAAAAAATATCTTTTTTTTCTAGGTTTAAGAGCATAAGACCATTTGGAAAATATTTATACAGAGAAAAGCGATACATGAGAATTAGGGAAGACAGGAACAGAATGACATGAGAAGACTGCTAACAGTCAATACGGCCCTGAATTTGCGCTAGAAACCAAATACTTTGTGAGAATGGGACATCTAAGTCATGTTCAAAATACTGCTTACATTTAACATGTAACAAAGAAGTCACTTCTTCCATATGAAACAAGGACTGCTGTTCGTTTTAAGCACTGATCTTTGGACACCTTACAGCATAACTGGGGAAAGACACCCCTTTGAACGTCATGTTGGTCGGGTGAACTTGCCAGGAGTTACATTTTTAATTTCAGCATAGCTACAGTATATTTATGTGTTTAAAAGGCTCTGCATATATAATTTCTTAATATTGCACGGAAAGTGGCGTTTCCTTTTCCTGTATTTCTGATTACCTTCAGGACAAGTGCCGAGAGCAGCGCAAAGTCACGCTAAGGCTTCAAAAGAGGGACATGATGCATATTGGTTAGTTCCAAACTCCCACATTATTCAGGTAGATCTGAATAATCATGCACAGGAGAACTAAGTATGCCTCTACAGGTGATGATTCAAAGATTGCTGCAATATGGGTCTCAAACTCAACCTCACAGCTAATACGCCCCTCTCTCAGATCTCAGAAAATCTCTTAGGTACGAGGGATAAAAGACTGTACACGAGTGTGAGCTGCTCTAACCCTTCCCCATCCCCTTTCCTGCTTAATCTGAATTGCTGCATTTCCTATGTGAACTAATGGCACAGCCAGCTACACTGATACGCATTCATTAAGTAATGATAAAGATCTGTTCTGATTGCAGCCGCGGTCTCCAGTGCTTTCTTCACTGACACCACACATACACCCACACACCTACAAGCAGATAAACACAGAACATCACATGGAGTCTGAAACTCTGCTTCTGTAAGCTAATGTCTAATGTGGTGAACTACCACAAATTTAATTTGTTATTAAAAAGAAAAAAAGGCAGGCTCTTTAATAAAGTTTAAATAATAAATGTAGAACTGTTCATCCCTGACTTCTCTAAAACTCCAAAATTAAGCTTGCAGTATACATTCAAGAGTCTGAGGGAGAAAATATTTTATGACTTAATGGTCAAATATTACCATGTGTGCAGTTTATTTTGTCAGTACTTCGATTCCCACACTATTCTCTGAATTTCAGCGTGGGAGTGGAAGCCAGCGCTGCTGCGATCAGAGGGGAAGCATAAAAGTGGATAGGAGGACAAGTAATCAGCAAAGCTCACGAGCAGTCGGTTGCAGATTGTAACATCCTTTCCGTTTCCATCAGCATCCTACGATATTTAATTTCCTTAGGTCAAACATGGCAAGGTTGCTCCATTACGCTATAGCCAGGAGGGGAAAATTTAATACTGATGCCACTCTAGAAAAGGCTGACAGGTGCCACTTTTGCACCCCCATGCTTATTTCTGCCATGTACCTGAAACTAAAGACATACCCCACAAGTCCCCCCCTCCCCCACCTCCACCATCTAGGGCTCTGCTTTGACTACACACCAGATACTTGGCTTTACCAAGTAGGTGCAAAACACCCAAGTCGCTTGAAATCTCACCTTGAAATCATCAGGTATGAGGAGTTTTGATGTCCTTAAAAAATTCAAGATATATCTGAACATCTGCCCATCCCTGTCAATGAAATAATGCTGCTTGAGACTGTCGAGGACAATGGGCTCCGTGCCATCGAAAAGCCGTCCGATTCTGGAGAGGAAAGAAGAGACAAGCAGCAAGGGTCAGACCAAGCTTGGCTCAGCAGCTGCTCAAACGGCCTGACACTGCAAAACCCCCTCGCACCAACTTCACCGAAGCAGCTCTGTGGCTCCGCTCCATGAGAAAAGGGCTGGTTTCAAACCACAGTTTAAGCTGCATGTTTTCTAGCGTGGCCTCAGAAACTTCTAAGTAGCACAGCTGGGGAGGTGGAGGGGAAGCAGCTGGGGCAGGAGCCTCTTGCACCAGCCTGGCTGTCCAAACGCGTGTCGTGTGAGATGACACCCCCTCAATCATTTTGGACACCTCTCTTGATAGCCCCCATCAGCAGACCCCAACCCCCCGGATGCACCCCTTGATTTGACTCCATTCTGCTTTCCGCAGGATTGCGCGATGGACCTAATTTAGTTTGGAAATTGCACTTGGGAAACAGGGGGCTTTTTTGTTGCTTGCTTTGGGTTTTGTGTGTTTTTAAAGCCAGTTCATATTTTGGATGCCATTTACTGCAACCAGTACTTGGACAAGTACAGCTGAGGGGGCAGCACATTGGGGGAAAAAGAAGCTGGGGATACAAAGGTTGTAACATTTCAATGCAAGATAATGATTTCACAGTAATAATTAACTGTTTGTAGCAGGTTATCAATTACCACACTCTAAAATAATCAGGAAAAATGCCTTGGTTTTTAGAGACCACCCACTGACCACCAGAACCACGCAGTCACCTAGAGAGCCTCCGCTTGCCAACAGTTCTTGCAACATCAACTGGTGTGCACACACACATTTTCTAGATGTGCGCCTCACAAAACAGCTTTAGTTAGAGCAGTAGGAAGGGCTGATAACTCTGAACAAAACCCTCACCAGAGCAACATGAAATATATGTTGTTTCTGCGCTGGGGCATTTGCGAAACACTCCTGAGTCACTGGTCGTTTCCCAATGAAATCAGCAGGAGCGACTGGTAGGTTTGATTCTCTGTTCCTGTTCATACATCTGTACGTGCAACGTGGAAGTACTTTTTGATCCTTTCCAACATCTGAACTGTAAACAAAATGGTCTTGAAATAGCTCACTTGCAATATGTCATACAGACACTCCATGTGAAATATTACCGACAATGTGGGATGAGATTTCAGAGCCTTGTCACAACCTGTTACATTCTGCCATATTCTGCCAATACTGTGTTTTCAGTATTTTAATTAACAGGCTCATTTATATGTAGTTTTTATCTTAATAGAACCAAACTGGCTTGGGACCCAGCACAGTGAAACCTCTGCAGGTTACACAACAGTATCCCCAGACATCAGCATGGAGCTAGGGGACCGACGGGCACTTTTATTCCCAGACCACACTCAGTTGGTGGCATACTTAAGGTACAAGTTTGTCTTCTCACGAAAAGGATAGAGTGAGCACAACAAACAGTCATGGCACACTATTTTTGTTTTAAAAGACATGAAGAAACAACCATTCCCCACCACCACCAAGGGAAAAAAAACCGAGATGAAAGGCAACCAGCCCTCCTCCAGGATGAAGCATCCCAGGCTCAGAGACGCCCCATTCATCAGCCAGCAGAAGGGGATCTCCAGGGAAAGGTTCAAGAGGCAAAAAACAGATGTGGTTCTCAAAAAAGGGGAGCCAGCAGGATTTGCAGCAGGGTCTTGGGGAACTGCAGAGGGACAGGGGTCAAGGTGACCACACACCATGTCGCACCCACAGCCATACCACCTCCCTTCGACAACGGCAACCCCAATGGAGTCTGGAGCGACGTCTGCACCCACAGCAGCAGTACACCCACTAAGAAGCTGTGAGCAGACTACAAGTCTCATCTATTCTTTCTCACCAGCTGGGAGAGATGAAGACCAGGAAAGAAATAAAACCTCATTAACCTCAGCTGGCCATCTACAATTCTGCAGGAAATGTCTAAATCAATTCAAGTTGCACGAAATCTGTAACATGTAAGGAATCAAATGTGTTTTGCAGAATGATCAGGTATCAATTTTTTTCAAAGCCATCCCTTAGAACTGTTCAAGCTTTCTTCCTTGGATACTTGGTTAATGCCTGCCCTGCTGCTCAAAATTTGAGCTGCGACAAGACTCCTGTTCACTAGGCAGATGAGCAACATTTATGTCTAATATGGATGCACTCGGCACTTAGAATTAATTTTCCCCTATACTCAAGCATGTCATCTTGGAATCCATTGTAGAATTCACACACAAAACATATATTTGGCTAAGTCAGTCATTACTGAAATGTATAATTGTAATTGGTTTCTGCAGCATTTTCCTAGTTCTAAATTACTACTATAATTACATATTTTAAACCTCTAGGCTTTTTGTCTTCATTTTATTAATTGTTTAGGAGACGAACAAGATAGTATCAGAGGATGGAGCCTTCTGACAAAACCATAATGCTGACAAGAGCGCGCAGCCATCAGGGGTCTGCCTGGGACCTGAAGGGCTGTGGGTCTGGGCTGGATCAGTTCGCAGAAGGCACTGCTGCTTTGCAGCAGCAGGAAAACCCAAGGAATTGCAAAGTCCCAATTCCCTTCCCATTCCCCTCCCAGGATCACTTTGCAATACACAACTGCACTTTCACGTGTTAAAACAGCTCTGGAAGGGCAGACCCCCAGCAGAGAGACTTCTGTAAACAAAATTAAAGCCTTTTTCCTTTTCAGATGGAAAAACTTAGGTTCCAGCTTCTTTCACATGGCCTCCATGGAAAGACTTGAGATAATACAGGACCAAATCTGGTGGCTTGGTCCTTCTCCTAAGCTGCATTTGCTACACCCACCAGGAGAGGAGACCTGGCTATGCCAGCACCTGGGGAATGACCCACACCTTCACCTTCCAGCCCTTCCCTGTACTCCTGGGTTCCCGGAAGCACCGTGGCAAGCTCTCTGTGCCCTGGCAACTTCTCTATACAATCCGATTTGAGTAACCATCCCCCCTGACACCCATAGCTCTGCTGTTACTTTGGCTTGGTCTCACACTGCAATTATAAATGCTGAAGACCCATCAGCCTGCTGGCACCAGAAGGGACTTTTAAGGCACGTTTATAATAATTTCACTTCCCAAGAAAACCTGAACTATTATTATTCCCCCTTTCCGTCTTGACAACACTGGTCTATGATAGGCAAAGATAACTTTTTGCTTTTTTTAAATGACAAATGCATAACAGCTGAATGGATTTCCAAACATGAAAGTGCTTTGAAGGAGGCTTGAAAATAAGCTGATAATTATATGCAGAATTAGTCAAATATCAAGGGTAAAGGATAAGAAACCATAGTCCATTTACAAGAAAATGTATTTCTGAAATATTTAATTAAAACTAACAGGCTGGAATTTTCGGTGTATCAGGAAAATTAATGTCCCATGGGTTGAAAGTGCGACCTCCAATGGGTAATAATTAATGTCTGTGGCTTTAAGTATCATATTCCACTGTCAGAAATCGAATGCTTCAAGGGCTGAAAATACAACCAGTGGAAAACTCTGCTTCTCTCAGAGAATTTAATTTTACTTTAAGGACACAAAACAGGTACAGCTTCAAGCCTGGTTTTAGTGGGGAAAGAAAACAATGGGATGTGGACATGGAACAGTGTTTTAATTCCATAAAATACTACAGGGATGGATCCTTCTCCCCACTGACCTGTAACAGCATTGCTAGACCAAAGAGCTGGCACAGGAAGGTGACACTGCTCACAGGATTTCTCAGATTCTTCAGAAACAAGTCCTGTTTGTCCAGCATAAAAATATACTCAGTCTGCAGCAAAACTGTATACATCGTGTGTTTATAACCTTGCTCTCTCAGTGTATAAATATTTATATATATTACTATACACATAGAGAGAAAGACTGCCCTTTAGTATATCCTGCCTCTGTTGGGAGTTTGGGAAAACAGCAATAATTAGGAACAAGATGGCCAATATTAATTAAACAAGTAAACTACTGCACAACTTTCTTAAGAAAAATGACACGGGTCTGCAGATTGTTTTAGCGGCTTCAGTGGACACAGCTAAACCTCTTCCCTTTTGTAATCAAACTGATCAACAAGGAACATGGAAAAACTGTAAGCCTTTATGTGTGCAAGCATGCAGAACAGTGCATTAGTTTCAGACTAAGGTAGAAATAAACTTTTTTTTTTCTCTGAGAAAATATAGATTTCTTATTATTGAATATATTCGGTATATTATTGCTCGTATTATCATCTTTATCAGCAGACGCTATGAACTCAAAACTAACTGAAAACCTTCTGCAATAAACCATTCCTACCAGTTCTAAGCTGTAAGCTTTCCCCGCTGTCTGTGTCTTTCGCAGAACAACAAAAAGGGAGGAAAATTCCTGGTGTGAATCCCTTTTAATAACCTGGCAGAGGGAACTGTGCAGCAGGAGGAGCATCAGCAATACCCTGGCACCCGCAATCCCATGCTAACAGCAAGGCAAGTAACTGCCTGGGACTATGCTGAGGTCGGATATTCAGTGGCTGGCAAGGGGCAAAGTGCTCATGAAAACACGTCTCTCTCCCTCCACTAATGAATCACATGGCAAAGGAAAAGTATTTCAGTCAAAATCTTACTCACCTGGTTGGAGCCACTATGTCAAAAGTGAGTAGGGAGTTGGTTCTTAAAAGTATGAGTGAATGCAAGTTTTATTATCACATCATTATATTTAAGTGGCTAATAGGAACGCTTATTTAACACTCTGGGTGTGTGGAGAGTGAGCTGGAATAGGCTTTTACTTTTTTTTTTTCCTCTGTAACTTCTTAGTCCACATTGTCCTTATTAATTTCTTTTCATTTTCTTTTACTGAGTGCTCAAAGGCAATTTGCATAAGAGCCCATTATAAATTAGATCTGTTTAATGGTATGCTCATCTCATGGCTATTTAATTTTACTTCCTCGTACATCTAAATTACATAATTTTGCACTGTCCCCTAGAAGCTAGTACATTTGAAGAGGCATCCACACCAAGGAGAAATGCTATCCTAAGTGGAGAATGACAAGGTTTCTATCTTTTTTTCAGAGGACCGCTTTGACAGTAACAACCTGCTCTTCTTTTTTGAATACCTCACATCATTTGGATCCACAGTGACTGAATACATAGCAACCTTTATACCTCTGCATAACAAAAGTCGGCTCATAAGCATGATATAACAGAATACATTTGCAATTTTCAGGAACATATATTATGAAAACCGCATTTTAACCAAATACCCTGTTGTAATCTCTTGCTCTCAGTGCTATTATAATTTGTTCTTATCTCTTCCTCCTTACATTTAATTTAAGGTTTTGTGTCCATGAGTCTCAGGAATTCCTTGGCACAGACAGTTCCTACATTATGAGAAAAAGCATGAATACAATGATTATAAAGCAAAGGTAACAGGGGAAAAATGTATTAAAACCTACAATTTCATTAAGCCTTCTATAGAAAAGATATTTATATAGGAGCCAAAATGACAGAGCCAGAAGTATGTACGGAAGGAGGTATTAAAACACTGATTCTTACGAGATTTAAAAGAAAATGTTACACAGCATTTTAAAGAACAGATAAATCCCAGATACTGACAAGAAGGATGTCAAACTTTTATGGAAATATTTGCTAAAGATTAAAGAACTGAATCATTTACATGGAGATCATTTCAAACAGCTTAAGATTGTTATTTGAGCATGGAAGAAAAGGTAAGGGCAAGCTCAGAGGGCTGATAAAACATTTAGAAGAAATTGAGATAGACAAGAAGTGCTGAGCAGGAGACAGGAAGGATCTGAAACGATGAGTGAGGTGGTATTGTCAGAGAGCACATCAGAGACAAAAAAAAAAAAAAAAAAAAAAAGAAACATGGGATTTGCTACAACCTGCCTGATCAGAGGCAGCACCAGCAGCAGAGATGAAAGCAAATGAGACATATTACAAAATGAACTAATAGTCATTGGATCTAACCCTCATGGACAAACTGACACGTTAACTAGAAAAGAATAAATTGCACAACACTGTGTAGTCATGTTGCAGGAATGCTACTTACACGAGAGTGAACTACAGCTTTCTACGCCACAGATGAGCACGGAGATGATGAGATGTGTAACTAAATGACAGTTGAACAAGAGGATATGTGGGTCACAGGAAACATTGGGGTGAGTTAAAAAATGGATGGCAAAGGCTCCAGAAGTCACTAGCAACACCTTAACCTGTTTGCCTGAAAAGGAAGCTTTTCCAAGCAAAATGAAAACCTGTACTTTCCCCACTAAACAGGGGATCTAGCTACCCAGGAGATTCACACCAGAAGTAATAACTACACTACGAAGCAGAGCTAATACAGTAACTCCCCTGATGTACATAACATGCTGGCTGATAGCCTCACCGGTGGGTGCAGGGTGCCCAAATGTCTAACAGAAGCAGACCAAAAAAATACACTCTGTCACAGCCTTCTCCCGGGATGGTCAACCTCCCGCTCCCAAACTCAGGACCATCATCCAACCAGACCAAATGACACTTGGAGAAATGCTGACATTTTAGAAAAGAAAGGAATAAATAGTTGGGATGGGATTTCAAGAGCTGGTGACTCACGGCCAGAAAACTATATATGTGGGCAGATGGAAACCATCTCCCACATTGCACGACGGCAGCAAGGGTGAGGCCAGGACAGCACTATCCCCAGACTGCGGATGATGGGCCAGGGAGTTTCTGTTTACCATGTACTTCTCTCTCTCCTCTGGTACACCAAAGAGATACAGACAGATAAGAGGAACAGGCTGCAACCCAAATCTGCATCTTTTCACACAAGGCTGGGCAAGTAAGTGTTTAAAAAGCAATTTCAATACCATGGCAGCCAAACCTCCTGAACCTCTAGGTTGCATTACTGGCTTCAGATGTGGTGAGAGGGGTCTGTCCTCTGCTCTCCAGCTGTTCCCCCACACAAAACCAGGATCCTCATCCCCACAATCCCCATCACTTTTGACAAAGTGAGGTTATTCCACCTGACAGATCCTGAAGTTGCTGACACTTCACAAGACAGCATGCCAACCCCTGAGCCTCATGGTTTTGCTTGTCTCCAGATGCCAAGCACTCCCTCAAGCCCTTTTGCTACCATACAGGCCCATCTCCAGAAAACTTAAGTCTTGTAAACCCAAAACAGGCTGTTTCTTCAGCCAAACCACTATCTACACAGCAGTACCACAGCCCTTCCCTTCCTCTAGGATCCTGAGACACCTCTCCAACTGGCCAGCTCTCTGATCGACCCACCCCACATGCCAAGTCAGGGAGATCTGGAGCAGGGGAGGAGGCTGCAGGTCCCTGCCGTCGTCCCTCTAATCACGAGAGGCGTTTTATGCTTTACAATGCCATCTCTCCTTGCTGTTTTCTTTCACGCTCATTCATGCACTGGATATACTGAAGAGCAGACTGCAAGCCTTTAAGCCCCACATCTCCTACAGTGTTTGGTATCTTGCAAGTAAGTCCTTAAAAACTTTTTAGTTTTCCAGAGCATATCAAAACCACTTTTCCTAAAATCATTTAAACCAATGAAATGTTAAATCAATTATTCATGCAAATACTTTTTCCATCTCTGTTTTTTGTAACCAAGTTTTCTTGGCAATGATAACATTTCACAGAAAAATTAACAAATATTCTCTTTGCTTGCCAAGATAATTTTACTAAGCTTGAATCCGATTTCATTGAGGTACATTATTTATGTTTTATCTTGAGGGTAGCTGCCTATTAAGTTAGTAGCAACCGTGTCCTCTTGCTTATGATACGGTTATTACCAAGTTATCAGGAGTACCTTTAAGTTATTAGGGTGCAATGGCAAATTAAGTACTTTGCGTCATAATTAGCTAATAACTTTTGAATTATATTTTAATCATGTTTAAGATGGTCAGGTTTGCTGTGAGTACAGTTAATAAAGGACAGGAGCAGAACCCGAGTCTTTATCATTCAATACCAAAAGCCAGAAAGTAGCTAAACCAGTGCATGCACAACATCCCAAAGGCCATGATAATCTGTATGTTGAGAACACTGAGCCCCTTTACAGGCAGCAATGTGAAAAAGCAGAACCTGTGTCTTAAGATCATGTTTAAGTTAAAGTCAAAAACATATTGGCTCAAAACCACTCTTCTTTGTGCTTGTCAATTTTTCTTAAAAGGACATGTTAGCAATACCCTTCAAATCCTTATCAATAAACCTGTAAATGCAGATTCCACAAAGAGAGAACACTGTTAAAGCAACTTAGCAAAAGCCACCAGCACCATTTCCCTTTTGAAAATCTGGATGTTGAAAAAAAGCCAAACCACCAACAAAAAAAACCTTCTCAGAATGAGGGAATTTCTTTGATGTATTCCTTCGTACATCAAGTTTGCCTCTCAGCTTTTATGAATTTCATTCAAACCATTCTTAGCTCTCAGTATTTCCTCTGTGGCCTTGAGAAGACTCAGCATCAATATTCCAAGTATGTATCACTGGAAATTAGGAAACACTCTGCGATTCTCCATGAAATCCCTTAGAAAAGTAGCAGCAAAATGAGTTCTCGACCCATAACCAATAGATACGCTAGTTAAGCACATACACGCTATGTAAGAAGTGCTGTGGTATCACTAACTCTGCCCCTTTCCAGGATGCTACTTGGGGAACCAGGCATCACTCTTCATGTGCCTGGAGCCTGTGCGCCTGTGAATTGCCATGAGACTGTAACAAATCAAGCTTTCCAAGATCTTCACAGCTCTGACTAGCTAGCCAGAAATCCTGTCTATGTTGTTTTGTCAAATGCTGCCTCCTCTATGAGAAAGGACAACATGTTTCCATAGACAGGACAAGAACACACTTGCCCTTCCCTTTGCAAGAGTTGCACAAACTCCTCCTGCATTGCAGCCCATAAAGGCAAGAGACTGTACACCTAACCTCTGCGTGCTGTACAGGGATCCTACGGGGACTGCTTCTCAAGAGAGAAAGAGGACATTTCTACATTAAAGCCCCAGTAGAAGCTTCCCATTAATGGGAAAGAAAGTGCTTCTAAAACCTTTAGCTGTTAACTAGAGTGAGCCTCTGTCCCCAGAAAAGATCATCCTCCAAAGCCTAGAATGGACTAAAGCATTCCCTAACATCCTTGCTCCTCGGCTTTCAATAAATACCCATGAAAGTAATTTGCAAAATTTGTAACGTCCTTCTCAAATGCAGTTCATGCAGAGGACAACAATTTGCTACTGCTAGCTTGTGCAGCAGAAGCCTGTAAAAAAGATTAACAGGTTTCAAACCCTGCTGCTTAAGTCAGGCTTGGACTGTCACAAGATAAATTTGTCAGGAAAGGTGGAAAGGGTGTTCAGACTGCTTTTCTAAAGCCCTACAAGAATAGATAAAAAAAACCCCCACACATAAAGAACATTATTGAGGTAGTCAAAACAAGCGTCACAAGATATGTCAGATACTAGAGGTGCCCCTGCAACTTTCATCTGCAAACCTTCCTCTGCATGGAACACTTTAGACTTGGTCTTCAACGACCTGCTGTTTTCCCACAGCACACTCAAGCCAGCATGCAAGCTGGGGATAAGCCAGGGTCATACAGCGCAGCAGACTATTGCCCACAGGACCCCTGCTTCATCTGCTGGAGAAGCAGGAAAAGGTGTAATGCATGAGGAAGGGGCTGCAGAAAGGGAACACAGGTAAGGCACATGGGGGCTGCCCTGGAGAAATGAGCTCTGTCTAAGTGTGTGCCAGATCTGTACGATGCTACCACCAGGAATGCTTGCCTTATTTGTTTGAGCTACTTTGAGTGAAGCAAGAAGGTACTACTCTAAGGAATGCTGCAAAGAAAGCATGCAAGAATGACTCTTCAGAGCAGTACTCAAATAATATGCAGAAAATACAGCCCAAGGACACCGGCTGAACTGAGGAGGAACAGGAGATGCTGATGACCTGTTTAGTAATTAAGCACCACATTTCTCTGGGCACAGCAGCAGGCAATCATGTATTGGACATGGCACTACCACTCATACACCATGAAGACGACAAGCTAAGGTCGCTCTCATTGCCCTAATAATGTTCTTTTCCTACAAAGCTGATGTCAATTGCAGCAAGAGAAGGTGAACGCCAGCTACACAATAACACATTTATTCTACTTCTCTCAAATGCTTTTGGTTTGCTTTTGTCATGGTTTAGCCCCAACCAGCAACTATGTACCACGCAGCCGCTTGCTCACTCCCCACCATCACCCAGTGGGATGAGAACAATCAGAAAAAGGTAAAACCCATGGGCTGAGATAAGAACAGTTTAATAACTGAAATAAAGCACAATACTAATACTAATAATTGTAATGAAAAGGGAGATAAGAAAAAGAGAAAGAGAAATAAAACTCAATAACAAAACCCCAAGTGATGCTCAATACAATTGCTCATCACCTGCTGACTGGTGCCCAGCCAGTCCTCAAGCACCGATCTGTCCCCTCAGCCAATTCCCCCCAGTTTACATACTGAGCATATGACATATGGTAAGGGACATCCCTTTGGCCAGTTGGGGTCAGCTGTCCCAGCTGTGTCCCCTCCCTACTTCTTGTGCCCCTCCAGCCCTCTCGCTGGCAGGGCCTGAGAAACTGAGAGGTCCTGGACTTCGTATAAACACTACTTAGCAACAAGGGAAATCATCAGTGCATTATCAACCTTATTCTCATATTAAATCCAAAACACAGCACTGTACCAGCTACCAGTAAGAAAAATAACTCTATCCCAGCTGAAACCAGGACAGCTTTACTACTTAGCTCACCTGCCTACAGATTCCTCCACCTAGACCAAAAATGGTACTTCCAGGCTAATATCATAAATTACAAATTCTTTGAGAAAGGCAATCCAGACAGCATGAGAGCATACCAAAGAGGCAACAAAGATGCAGCTGTTATGAGCACTGAATTTAGCATGAGAAACACAGGACTGTACACTGCCCTTGCACTGATTAACTTCTATACATTACAATTACTTTGCTGTGATTCCCTAGTGTGGACACGCACATGTGCCTACACAGAGGGACGAGTTTATACCCGTATAACTCATTCCCATACATTTACATGTTTAACTGCTTCCATGCTAGAGGTTGAAATTATTTAAGCACTTCAGTAACTAGAAAAATCACACCATTAACCAAATCAGTCCATATAAAACCTGTGTGCTAATCAGTTAAGAGGACAGGAAAGTCCACCTAAAACAGCTTAGACAGTGGCTCTGAGCAATAAATAATGCTTAACGCACAGGTTAGAAATGCCAAAGCCACACCTGCACATTCTGCTGGTGGTGGGGGTGATAAAAAACACACAGATAACATTATTTCCATTGAAAAACTTTACATATACAAAACAGTGGCTTTATTGTTTATTAAATTAGACGTTGTCATGGTGTAATCATCCCTGCAGCCATACCAAACCCAACAGTATGTCAGATGTATTTCTGTGGAGGAGGCAGAGAGAGAGAAGAAAGCAGGAGAACTGAGATACCATACAGAAGCAATATAGCCCCCATAAATAGTGGCATAAAGAATAATTAATCCATGTATGTGAAAACAGACACTATAATTGCAGCCAGTGAAATAATCAAAAATGCCACATGACAAAACTAGATGTTACATCATGGTGCCTTTAATACACAACAGCCAGGATGTGATTCAGCTCCCTAAATACAGGTGTCTGGTGCCACTCAAGATGCTCTAGGGCATCTCTGGGACTCCCAAAGGGCTGGGGGATGGCACAGGGACGTGACTGAAGACTTGTGCTCTCCTGGAGCAGCCACAGGGGTCCAAGCAGGAAGGGTGCATAGGCACTAGCTGCCCATGTTAAGGCAAGTATATCCCAGTCACAAAATGACCAGACACTAACTGTAGCAAAATCCATGTATTAAACAAAGTCACTATTCTTCCTACATATTCATTTCTGTAGAAAATCAGGCTTTATTAAATAAAAAATAACAAATTTATACGATCTGATATTGTGAGCGACAGTTTGTAGTCCTCCTAAAACGTGCAGGAATTTGTAATGTTTTTAATTTAAGAGCTATTTTATCCTGCAGTCCAGGTTATCCTCACATGGAGGAGCTGACTGTTCTTTGTGCCGTCTGAAGTATTACACTGCACGTGTGTCAGGATCCCCATTTCCTAAATGCAGGCAGTCAACTTCCAAGTATTTTAGCAGAGTGTTGAAGTGAGCTGACTCTAGGACTGAGCTACAGGCAATGGACAGCCACAGACACTTATGGAGGGCAGCCCAGCCCACCTACACAGGGCTGGATCTCATTCCACATACGTCTTGTGCACCACTGCACTGGTGATCATGCAGCTGAAAAATTACGACAGCTCTGTCATGTGGCAACTAATAAATTCTGAATGCAGACAAACAAGTGGGAAATGATCTGTGGAGAAACAGTCAAATAAGCATAACTCCACCAGTCTGGAGGATTTACAATAGTGAGGATATATATCTCACATCTGTTGGGATCTTCTTGGTAGAAACCAGCACAACCCAACAGCCAAAATTCCCCTGTGGCAATTCCAGGCTGCTAATAAACAAGAAGTCGCCTACCAAGCTGAGCACTGCTTTTAAACTAGCAGAGAGATGTTGATAATGAAGCATCCCATTCTACTTGAGTTTGTACATTTTCATTATTTTGTTCACTTCGCTTTGAAGTTCACTTAACTTTCTCTAAAAAGACAGAGACAAATTTAACTACATTTGGATGAAAAAGGAGGGGGAAAAAAGCCATACCCTAAGGGTCTTTCCATACTGCGTCTGCCCTGGTCCCCAGACACTGGTACTACTGCACAACTCTCATAGCAAGAGATTAAGTTACAGCTTGCACTCATACTGCAAAGAAACGATGAACACAGCTATGTATGCCAAAAGGCCGCAACTCCCTTACCAACAAGAAGAAAACAAGTTAACCATTCAGTGAGAAAAAGCCTGAAAATTTCAAAACTGCAGTTTTTTAGAATAGTGCAAGTTCCAATGCACGCATTTTCAGGGGCAGAAAACTGTTTCAAAAAGTTATCCTCTGCTCTGTGCTTGCTGAAGATAAAACATGTTACAAAAACCTCTCGTTACCCCTTCCACTTGTGTAGCTACTTAATACTTCTTGCTCTGTATCTGAATGCAATAAAATTTTAATTTAGCAAAAATCCAGGTGTTTTGGTAGATTTTTGATTTTCTTTTGCTTGCACCACCACAAGGCATAGATGTAAGTGGAAGTCTGTATTTATTTGCATCAACCAAGCAGTCCTGTAACGGACACCTACGGCGCAGTCCTTGACCACTCACTTTTACACAGCTTTTCTTCCCCCAGTGTACAGCATGAGATGCCTACCAAAAAAATCACAGGAGGTGAAATGGACCCAGTTGTGAAGCAGAAGGCAGAACCTGCTGCTGAACCCCAGCTTCGTGATAGGTTTTAACAGGAGGGAGAAGGCACCTGAGGTACAATTGGTCTTTGTGATATGACCGTGGATATTGCAGTGATACAGTCAATAGAAAAGCAGCAAGATGACTGAGATTTGCTTGCAGCTGCCCCTGTCAGATGCTTGCCCATAAGCCCTACTCCATCCCTGCATCCAGCAGCCCACCCAGAGCTCCAGCCTCAGTGGGCAGCAGTGGCACAACCACACAAGTGGATCTTTGCTGCCTCTAATTGCCACTGGCCACTACCTACCTGCTTGGACGTTAAAAGATCTCTGGCAGGGATAAGTCCCCAGGACGGACAGGCTGAGAGAGTTGGGGTTGTTCAGGCTGGAGAAGAGAAGGCTCTGGGAAGACCTTGCAGCAGCCTTCCAGTGCCTAAAGGGGGCCTGCAAGAAAGCTGGAGAGGGACTTTTTACAGGGGCATGTAGTGATAGGATATGGGTAATGGCTTTAAACTAAAAGAGGGTAGATTTAGATTAGCTATTAGGAAAAAAATCTTTACCATGAGGGTGGCGAGACACAGGAACTGGTTGTCCAGAGAAGCTGTGGATGCCCCATCCCTGGAAGTGTTCAGGGCCAGGTTGGACGGGGCTTTGAGCCACCTGGTGTAGGGGAAGGTGTCCCTGCCCATGGCAGGGGGGCTGGAACTAGACGATATTTAAGGTCCCTTCCAACCCAAATCATTACATGATTCTATGATTTACACTGCTGTAAGGAAGGAAGTAGTCTGCCACATCTACATCGGTAGTGCAAAGGCAGTTAGTGACGGATGTGCAGTGATCAGTGAGAAGTGTTGACCAAGACTTAAGCCTCACTGCAGACTGTCAATAGGAAGGGGTATTCCTCCACTGTGCTTCAAGTGCTGGTTGATCTTTGTGGAAAATCCTCTGCTAAACAATACTGAGGGGTACAGAAACAGCCAGTGTATGACTGCGGATGGCAGCTCAGGCTTCTTTGCAGGATCAAAGTCAGACAAGACATGTTTGCTCCTTAGAGTCTGTGAAAATGGGCAAAACTAAATTCCAAATCTAATTTTGGGAGCACATCACTGGCTTATTATTTATTATCACCGGACGTTTAGACAAGACAAAGAAGGGGTTTCCACTCAACCTCTGAAGCGGGGAAAGCTGACAGGAATACGTTCCTGCTGGCTGAACTGTATGGAGTCACTTCTTACACGGGGGACCGGCTCTCCCCTGCACTATCCACCCTTCCAACCCACTCCACCACTACAGTTGTTACTACAGCAGAATAATATTAGGATGGCAATGAGGAAAATAAACTCTCTCTGTTATGATGGAAGTGCCCTCATTTCAGACGTACATTTAATGAGTCATGCACTACAACAAACTTGAACTTTATCAGGACTAGATTTCACTGACAATGGTTTTTGGGTTTTCTGGGGACCTCACCCCATTTATTTTGTTCTGTCCACAGCCTCTGCAATTTCCAGCTGATAAAGCTCTCATCACTGCTCATTCTCAGCGGAACCATGTTGCAAAGAAAAATATTCAGGCATGCAAAGTCAAAGGACAGAATCCTTCCCACAGTCCTTCCTAGCAACAGAAAGGACTCTTGGAAGAAATGCTCCCAGAAGAGATGCAGCCAACCTGTCCCAATGGGGAACAGCCTGGCATGCCCAGGCAGAGCTTCTGCAGGCTTGGGGACAGGTTGGAAGAACAACATGACTGATTTTTCTTCTTTGAATGAGAACTGTGCTACCAGCTTTATGCTTTTTGCATGTTACAGAAGCCTATTACACGTTCGCCAGCACTCCTAGGGCCCTTCATGTTTGTCATGTTTCCAGGACTTCATTAATAAAGGGAAGGAAGAAGGACTCACACCTCTGATTTAACTACTTAGCATTTTAATAGGAAATAAAGGGACCCACATGGAAGCTAAACACAACTGGAAGTCACAGCCATACCAGCTGTTTCTATTTTTAAACCAATGCTTTTTGTCTTGCAGTGATACCAGACAAGCAGTGACTTCGAATAGCATCCTTTCAGCCCTCCTTTCGTTAAGCCTACCAAAGAGAGAAGCATGAAACAAACCTGATGAAGGCTTTTATTCCTTCTTCCCAAGCAGGGAATTAAATGCACACCTGGAACCAGACCTCTGCAGTCTGGAAAGCAGCATCCATTCATTCAGTTTTGGAGAGCTACACCATTAATCCGAAGCAGAAGCGGGAAAAGTGCAATTGTAGCTCTGCTGATGAATTTACTGCGATCAGCCACTAAGCAAGAAAAGGCTGGTAGGAAAGGCATGGCCCAAGGCCCAGCTTTATAAGACAGCAATATTAGAAACTGGGAAAATGAGAATGCCCGCTAAAAGTGGAGCCTCCAAATACGCTTCAGCAACATAAAAGCAGCAGTTTTTCTCCTCTCCCTTTCCCGCAAATTAGGTCTTCCGTGGGCGAAATACAAGCAGTGAGGCATCTTTCCTGCCACCATTCCTCCAGCTTACATCTTCCTAAAACAACATTTCCCACCACTTCATCACTTGTGTATCTCCTTTGCACCAAAAAGACGGACACTGGCACGGGGCTTTCCTCTGAGGCAGCACGCTGGAGCCAGCGTGACTCCCTGCGGCGTTACTGCAGAGGGGCTGGCAACTTCCACCAGCAGGAGGATGGCACACCTTCATCAGGTTTTGGGAGGCCAGAGGGGAGATTAGCATTCAAGGGAACTTATTCACAGGAGAAGCTAGTAAAGTAAAATTAAACCTTAATATTTTGCAAAGGATGAGGATGTTGGTTTTGAGTACACTAGCAAGACATGAGAAAAACCTATATAAAAGTCAGACACTGGCATGTCAGGAGACAATCATGATGGGCAGCAAAATGTTTTGAAAAACTAGAAGAGGAAAACAAATACAGTCTACATATTTCAAAAGTATACATGCTAACTGCATTTCATATGCTTGGTGGTGACTTCAGTGATGTGCAGGTGTATCCACAGCACTTTGAGAGCAAGCCAATCATCTTACTGTTTCAAACAGAATGTGAGCCGTTTCATGTGACAAACTACAAGTATAAATTTAAAATAAAACACAGTTTTCTAAAACTATAGAATTATATTGCTGGTAAACTAGAATTTAATAGCAAAAACAAACAATAGCTTTTGAGCTTGGAGAAATTACCATCACGGCGTTAATCTCATCTCTTCCCAGAAGTTGAGAAATATGACTAAACTCTTCCAACGGAGCTATAGCCTGAAATTCTATGTCAGAAGTATGTCCAATTGCATTTGGCAACCCTTAGTCAAGAGAGAGGCTGACTGTGATTGGATGAATATTTGAAATGCTTCATTATTCATGTAGGAAGGCTAGGTAAAAAGTGTTTCGTAGTCCCAAGACACTGGAGGGTGTGCGTTATTGGGTAATAACCCATTAGGAATGTTGACAGTGCTCTGCCTTTAGGATCACCCTGGCCAGCAAAGCAGCTGGGTGTATGTTGTTGTGCAAAGGCACACACCCACTGCCTACTGCTCAGTTTATTTAAGCAAATCTTTCACCAAAGGAAATGAAAGATACCCCAAAGGATGTGTGTTTGACAACACCACTCCATTCAAAAATACTGCTTCTTCATTCTTCCTTTTGCCCCCCAAAAATGCATTTTTTCAATAGCACTTCTGAATTATCGATATTACTGGTTATTGGCAACAAATCTGATTTATTCTCCATTTTATTGCATATAATCTGTCAAAGAGCAACATCCTTACTTATTTGGAGTAAGGAAACACCGACAGCAAAAGATCAGCTCCTAACCACATGATCTGGCAAACACCACTATGCTGTTAAGTAAATACTGCCAACTCAGAACAACAGAAATCAAAGATCTTCCTTTCATGCTAGTCTAAGAAAAACATACAAAACATTAGCACTGGCATGCAAAAGACTGAAGAATTCAGTGTTTAAAAACTAACAGTTCTGACACTCGCTCACAAGAACCAGAAATTCAACACCAAATCACTCATGATATATCAATCCAGTCCTTTCACTACCTCCCAAAACAAGGCTAGAACGCATTGATGGTACAAGCACTGATTTTTCTTTCCTCCTTTATTCTCTTTCTCATTGTAATGCAGAAAAAATCTGAAAGTTCGTATTCTGATCAAAAGCAAAGCAATTACTGTGCGAGATGTCCAACGGGACTTTCATACTTACAAAAGAAACATTGAAAACTTTTCCTGAACAATTTGCTTGTTTCAAACATGTAAAATATGAATTCAATTTGTTATAAGGAGGAACAGATCAGTTTTTCTGCAACTCTCATTTTCTGGCTTGTATCACATTTAGCCTGTCCTGTGGCACTGACAGTACTGCAGCATTTTCTCTGAAATCCCCTGAAAGCCACCTCACCCTCTCTCCTATGTATCACCAAGACGATGATGCTTTGATGAAGCATCACACATGGGCCCTCAAGATAATGGATTCAATGGGATACACTTAAAAGATAATTTTTCTCTTTTGTATTGACTGCTTGCGCTGCTCTAAGACAGGAAGGGCTTTCATTTTTTATGTAAGCTGTAAGACCCCGAGGGCCCTCTAAACTGTTTAAGAGGGATCAATTTTCAATGGTAGAAAGGGCCCAGCAGTCCTTCATGGTTTGGAACACCTTTTTCCCCCCTCAGATCGCTGACAAGTTTGGGTGAACCTAAAACCAGCTCCCAGCAGAGCTGCTCTCTGGCATGGCAGTGCTTCCTACTGTCTAGGATTTGTGGTTAGCATTCGCACAGAACTGTAATTTATAGTATGCACACAGGGAACAAAGTAAACAAAAAAAAAGTTTTGCAGAAGCAAAATAATCGCTACTGCTGATAAACAGCAATAGAGCTGTTAAGCAAAGCAGTCCTTGGCACTGGCGTAGCGGCAGGAAACCATTACCCTGTGACAAGGGTTTAATACACTGACATTGTTGCAATTACATCCAGGCAACCTAACAAAACAAATTCATTGTATGGAAGAAAATATTTCCAATTCAACATTGCAACATTTATTTTTTAATTACAGCACAAAGACAACTTTTGGGGTGTGGAAGAACGTAATCCATCATTTGCTCTGAAGTGACACACTTATGGCAAATGCTGTATATTATAACTTTCTATGCCACAATAAGCAACTACAAGACATTTCTTAGGCAAGGAATGCAAAGGGTTTGGGTGTGGTCCTGGGAGATGCTGCTTATCCCTCCATCTCCCTCCATGTCAGCGGCAGCCGAAGGCAAGCCACATGTTGCTGCACTGGGACTTCAATCACTCCTCCTGTTTCACATGTGTGTCACACAGTTTGTGACAGCTCTCTGCCTGCAACACGCCTTGTATGAAAGGAGTTTTTACTGTTCAAATATGGCCTGCATGAGAACACAAACACAACTTTTAATTAAAAAGGAATAGGATGTTAATAGGTCACTTAAAGAACAATTACGTCTACCATTTGACTGATAGGCATGTCACATTTTAACATGAAACCCCCACTGGGGTCTAAGAGGTAGAATTAATCTTTATAAATTGATGAAGTACTGAAGTATAGCCCATTGCATTTCACACCACTATGCTCAAGCATCTCATCTCATGAACAAAACCCCTGAATCTTTCTATTACTCTCCCCTTCCACCTTTTTTTATCCTTCACAAACAGAAAGTTTTTGATTCACAGAAACTGAATTGCCAGTGTTGCTCTCCTTTACAGAGTGCCTGTTCTGCAAAATGCAGTGGTGTGTAGAAATATGAAAGATCAGTCTTCAGTAATTAGCTTGGGTACCAGAAGCAGCACAGCTGAGTTAGCTAGAAGCAGGACAAACGAGTCCAGGTGGAGTGTTGCGCTATATTGCTCTGAGCACCCGAGCTAGCCCAAGTGTCTATGCACATAGCACTACACAGTGGAAATACTGGGTGGGAAGGTGACTGTGAGCCCACTGCTTTCCTAAAAGTGTGTCTCTACAAAGTGTGCCATGAGAAGTAGCTATGAGCTCAGATTAAATGCTTTCAAACTGTTGCAGGAGCCTCAGTTCCCTGAAGCAGGCAGAAAGTTCCCTTAAAATGCCTAGAAAACTGTCCAAATGAGATACAGAGACAACTGTGCTGTAAGAGTCCTACAGACCCAAGCTAATATACACATCACAGCTGGAAATAGTTTACTTCATTACTGATTCAAAGACTCGACTCAATGAAAGAGATCAATATCAATGAGTCTTAGAGCATCCTTTCAACCCATGTCTCTAAGGGTGAAAGCATCATCTGAGATATCTATAAAATACGCTGGCTGCTTAACTATTTAAAGAAAGCTCACCATTAACAGCAGCCAGAAACCAAGGATGTGTGGGGAGAAGAGAACAAGCAAGCAAGCAATGTGCCTGGATCTTTGATCACTTGTGACCTTTGTGAGCTCTGACTCCTTCCAAGAGAGACAGAAAAGTGTAGATGAAAAAGAAATGAAGACAAAACAATGAGGGAATTCAGATGATGGAAGTAGGGTCAATGCTCAGAGTGGAAAGGGGCCAGAAGAAAGACACTGAAGGGTGGGAGTCAATGAGACAGCAACATCCTGAGAGTTGTAGACTAAGAGGAAAGAATGATTGAGAACAAAAGACAAAGGAGAAATAAGGCTTGCCAGATGACAGTTGTATGGTGATGACATTTGAATAAAATGCAGACCAGTTAAGTTAGAGGAAATGCCCATGTAACAGGAACTGGTGATGTTCCTGGGCCAACACAGCATTTATGCAGTATTTGCATTAAAATGAGTGCAGATAATCATTGGGTCCTAAGCAGTTTTCACCCTTTCCTATGCAACCTTTGCAAATATATCCCCAAATGGCAAGCAGGCTTGTATATGTGAAACCCAGCCAGAAGGCTGATCATTACCAGAAAGAAGTAAGCCAGAAATTGGAATCTATATCCTAAAGCTCCAAACACACCCAAGAGATGGCCGGGTGTTGACGGTAAAACTGGAAGCCAAATGTTTACTTCTGCAATTATGTCCGTACTAGATGCCAATTTGCTTAGCAGCTACATTGCAATTTATGAAAGACCAATGAAGTACAAAGAATTTATGTGGGAGCAGGACAAGAACCCAGTGCTAACATAGACAGGTTCCTGAGTGCAATGACCGAGTACAGCAAAAGGCAAAACAAACCACTGAACCTCAGGACTATGGTTCAAAGCAGAATACTTCAGCACCACCGCAGTTTCTAATGGGCTTTTCCTTATCAGATCAGCAAGATCCACAGACTCAGCACTCCTTTTTTCCTTCCCAAGTATTGGTCAGTTAGAATGAGAAATACTGCTTGGATGCCTTCAGCCTGGTTTAAGCAGCCGTGCTACTGGGTAGAAAAGTGCAAACACTACACCACCAAACTTTCTCATTGACAAATTTCCATCCACGGAGCTGGCATCATGCAGCCTTTGCAATATAAGAATTTCTTAGAGCACAGACCCTTCAACTAGTTATTGACAACTTCCCTCTTCCTAACTTACAGGTTGATCCAGCCCACATAACCTCACATAAACCTACTGGGAAAGGGATCTGTGAGACATACTGATGACAAGGATTTTCTTTCCCCTCAAGAAAAACATTTGTTACTTCAGAGGACTACTAGACTCAGAAATAAGGAGCTGAAGCCTTTAGCTTTGTAACACTCCTGAATGTAGACATTTAATCCCTTGAGTGTTTCCATCTATACAGTCACAGCCGTGCAGACATAATTACGCATGGCATGAACCCCTGTGATATCAAGTCTGCACATCTACTTTCTCCGGGTCTGCGTATGTGCAGGGTACCCTAACAACCCACTATCTTGATTGTGCTGTCATTTTACACATTCGAGTATAAAAGCATTGAACAAGTACAAAACACTGTTTTTGATCCTCCAAATAAATAATACACAAAACCACTTTCACTGACATTCGGAACAGGAAGACATCAACTCTGTGGCCCCTTTCAGTGATGACTCACCACCAGTTACTGACCACATGATGTGAGAACCTGCTAATCTGATCGTGCTATTTCTTTCACCTAGTCACCAGCCACAAGCAACAGCAATGACTTGCTGACCTTGCAAGTCAGACACATTACAGGACTAAGATTCAGAAAATACTCACTTCTACTGAGGCAACAGTGATGACTGACGTGTGGTGATCATTAATTGAGGCAAAATGAGGTCAATATATACCCTAAGTTCAATATACACACTTAAGAGATACAATTAATCTTGGTTCAGCCAGGACCAGAAAATACCTTTATTGCTCTTTATTGACAGATGTGTGTTACAAAGTATTTCTCTTTTCAATACCAGTTGTGTAAATTCTCTGCATTTCTTGAAATAGACGTAAAGGACACTGTCACTCACAGTTGTTTCTATTTTTCTCCCAAGTTTGTATATGTGGTTACATCAGCCGAAACAACTGTAATGCCTAACTGCGTTGAGTCTGGTCCTTATGAATCAACATTTCATTTTTTACTTTTACATAAGAGTTACTGATGATTACCAACACAATCAACTGTTTCTGTCTCAGTTACTGGCATCTACAAATATTTATGCTTAAAGATAGTAATCTTTTAAAATTTCAATCATCATCCCAAAGCATTGTACAAATTGTTTTTTTGTTAACCTTGGTAGGAAGCAACCAAAGTTCAAAGTTAAATCAGTTATCTTGGGTCACAGCACAGCAGTAAGACAGTCGGTGTATTTCCCTGTCCCAAGCCCTCCCTCACCCTTGCCACACAACCATGCAGCAATCAAATGACGAAATATAAAAGGTGAATAACTAGATAAGCAAGCCAATAGGTAATGAAGACTAAACTGAGCCTCTGCCAACCTCTTTTGCCTTTTCCTCCTCTGCCAGAACGTTAAAAAGTATTAAAAATCTGCAATCTGGATCATTCATGCTAACGCAGAAGACGAAGCTAGTATACAGCAATACTGAAAACTCCCAAGGAAGACTGCTCTTTACAACTTGCAACACAATGTTTCTTCTCAGAAAGTGCAAGCCTACTGTAGTCTAACTACTGTAGTGTCGCAGTGATTTAAGACCTACCACCTCATCAGGCTTTGATGTTGCTACTCTAGAAAGCTCACCAAATACCTCTACGGGTAGAGATGTACATTTCAGAAAAATGAATCCAAACAAGGAGAGGGGACATAAAGATACAGTTGACACCCACTCTGTCAGTCTTTCCTTAAAAAAAAAAAATAATTAATAAATCCCCAAATGGTCATTAGTTAGAAAACTGTGGATTTATTTCTTTAAACAATTGGCATCACTTACAGCAGTTTGAGAGATACTATCCAAGGTGAGTACGAAACTTGCAATGGAGCTGCTCTAGTGGGAGATGTTACAAAGGGAGCCCTATGCAAAGCACAGAACACCCTAATCACAACCCATCTCCTACCGAACCAGAAGTCTCCAGCATGGTGTGGCAACATGCACAAGTTTGAACTAAGGGCCACGTTGGTGTCTTATTTTGGAACTGAGGACAGTCTGCAGACCACAAAATGCCAAAACTCTGAAACAGGTGAACAGTCCTAACCTGCCTAATTCATAGCATGTCCTTGGAGATCTACCTACGTAACCCATGAAGGGTAAGTCTCGCTCACAAACTGTCAAAAAAAGCCAAGGACACTCTGGGCACTCTCCTAAGTAATTCTGTGCTCTTGATACAAAGGAAACCCTTACCAACCAAAAAATACCAGTGTCCTAACTGGATCCAAGTGTGTGAAATTTAATTTCCCTGAGGGCTGAGGGCGAAGATTGGGTAAGAAAACTGGGACATGAATGGATTGGTTCATATGAAAACCTGAAACAGCCCTGGGCAGAAATCTGGAAGTATTGTGAAATACCATGTAAAAAGAATCCATCTTCATATGCAGGGAGTAACTCAAGATGTAAGATAGCAACACAGATATCTCCAAAAGGGTCCACAAAGAAGTACAAGGGTTTTAATGAAATTTTCCCATTCTATGGTGGGAATACAGGATGTGGCAATCAAATACCATGGGGTTATGCAAATATTTGTACCAGATGACTTGGACAGAATTTATTAATGATCCAGATGCTTTGAGCGTATGAGATAGACGACACTGCTGATATTGCTGATATCAGAGATATCAGACAGCTGATGCTCATATGATCAAAGTTAAACATCTTCCCATTTAGTTCTGATAGTCAGTTGAGGTTGCCTTAGCCTGGTGCACAATAATTTTCGGTAGATGCCATACAGACAGCATTAAGGCTGAGAGATGTAGGAATGCCGACCCCAAGCAAAGGGTTCCATCCTACTGCAAGATGATAATGCACTGCAAGAAGAAGAGTAGGCTGCTGAGGTTCAAATATCAGAACTAACAGGCCTGCGCCTCCTCTACTCATAATCATAAATGCTAAAACCTCAACGCATTTTCCTCAGACTCTCTGGTGACCATAGGGAACAACGGGACAGCATGCATGTGCCTCAGCTCTTGGGGAGAAAGGCTCCTTTAGCAGACCCTCATCTTGTATCTGTCTTCCCTGGAATAAAAAAATTGAGTTTTTTTCTGGGCAGTGGAAAGCAAACCTACTTTTTAAAATCTTCACTTGCAAAACCAAAATAAATAAAAAAAAAATAGTGCACCCAAATCTTTAACAGGTAACTGTTGGCAAGCATCATCCTGCAAATCTGGTAACTTAAACTAAAGGCTGTTGAGAAGAGGAGGTCATGACCTAGTTCAAAACAGAACAAATTCCAAAACCATAAGACTTCACAGAATAGAAATTATTTGTTTGGTCCATTCACATGGACATATGAATAACCGTCAGTCAGCAACTCAAAATCAGGAGGAATTATCTGTATATGGGTGTATGCATCAAGGTCTACGGTCTTCGACAGCTGCACAGAAGGACACCTGCCCTCTCTTCAGGCATTTAAAGAAAATTAATATTTCTTTCAGCAGACTGACCTTACATTAGTTCTTCTTGGTAGATATACTGATTGAAATTGCCTCTTCTTGAAGCCTAAGTCTGGCAAATTGTATTATTCAGCTGCATGAGATCATGTCTGAGGCATGGTCTCATTGGTGTCTTGGAAGAACCTGAAGCCTGTTGATGACATAAAATAACACGGGATCTTCCTTGTGAAAACAGTAGCTTCTCCCTGGTCTGGAATATAACTGGGCTCCTTTGATTTCTATGCTAGTAGATTTTTAAATTAATTGGGGGAGGGAGGGGTTCAGCATTATTTCAGCTTCAGAATTTAAAATTCTAGGAATAGTCAATTCAAAGCATCTGTTAGATAAACTGCTTGTCTGTTGGGATTGCTTCACTGTGTCAGCCTTTGGCCAAAACACAGACAGGCTCTGATTCCTTCAGTCACAAGAGCATTTGAGACAAGCTCTCAGTGGTGTTTCCATAGCAAAAGGCAGGGACCCAGCATCAGTAGCCAGGCACTTTTATAGCTGCACCTAGGTTTCTTTGGAGGAATAAATAGATATGTGTCAGTAGGCACGTTACATATCAAGGCACAGACCAGGCGGAGGGATCTAACAAAAGAATTATGGGAAATGAGCCCTGCAAGCTACAAGTCTTTACCTGATATAATTTAAGGAACCCTTTTTTAAAGTACTCTTTCCAATTCCTACTCTACTGTTCAGGAAGGAGAAAATAGAGAGGTGCAAGATGAGATGCTATTAAACCCAAAAAGAGAAGAAAGAGTACACTTGCTTCAAAGCTGAGACTGCTCTATCAGGATAGGTCTCCTTCACAGCAGCAAGTCACAGTGACTCCAGAGCTGCTGGTTTGGATATCACCCTTTCAATCTCACAAAGAAAGATGACTCTGGTACCTGGCCCACAGATGAAAGGTTCATTTTAGGCTTCTAGCCCTTAGACTACATGTAATACGAGTCAGAAACCTAATGACTTTCATGTCTCAACCTGTTAGATGCTGGAGCCTGCAACCTATGCCTTGACTCATCCCTGGAGCAGTGCTCTTTCAGGCAAGATAATCAAGACCTTATTTTTCATAGACAGTACTTTGTATGGCAGTAAGCCTCAGGAGTCTTCAGCTGGCCCAAAGATATCAATGAGACCCTGCCTTAGATTTCATGTCATTCACACACATGATATTGGCAGAAAAAGAAACATTCAAGCAATGTCGACCAAAACCTTGGCTTAATTAACAAAGTTAGACCGTAGACATGGACTGACTGCGTCAGGTCCCAAAGAACAATTTGTGTTAAGGTCCAAATATTACTGGATAATTTGTACCCAGTGCTCACCATATATATATAGATATAGATACAGATATAGATATAGATACAGATATAGATATAGATATAGATGTACACACGTGCACACACACTCTCCGCTTGGAAAAAAAATGTTAAGGTAAAAATTTCACAGACAAAATCCAAATGACTGCATCGTGATTGCATTATAGCTTCATGCCATTGTCTTGACATCCAAAGGAGTTTAATAATTGCTCTTTTGAAGCTGCTAATGTTAAAAAAAAACCACCTAAAACTATCAAGTTCTGGAAGTGGCTGGGAATTCCAGGTTCTAACAGCTATGCTGGAAATATTCACTCATCAAGGGGTTCAAAAGACACTTACTGTCAGAACTGAAACACAAACGCATGTCAGAACAACTTGAAACAGAATGACTATAATTCAGAGTTTGGATTTTCTTTAAATTATGTTTGAAGAGCTTTAAAATGTTTAATTTATTAAACAGGCTTTGATACTACAGGCATAGCTTTCACTTTCAAGTGCTACAATGGCTCAATTGAACATAGAATACATTAAACTTAAATTCCACTGCCGCCATACACACTTATGAAAGACATTTTAGCATTTCTTCACTTAAAGTAATATTCTGTCCAGTGAATTTAACATGAAAACAGAAGCTGCATGTATTAACAGCAGCAGCCTCTCATACTGCATACACAACAGTTTCAGACACCATCACTACTCCAACTACTGAAAAAAAAAGCTAAGTAATCACAACTCCTAGTAGCTGAACACAAACAGGTGCTAAAAAAAATTCCCCAAAACGATAGATTTGGTTTTCAAAGAACAGTTCAAGCTTTTCCAGAAACTTCTTCAATCTCTCCTGGCAGGCCTGTGCTTTGGCACTCCTCTATTAGTTCCCTCTGCCTGGCCTTCCTTGAGAAGGTTGTCATAAGAAAGGCCATGTGCCCAGCTCTTTCTCTTTCATACACTTTTATCTACTGTTCCCTTCCTCTAGCCCTCTCAGCTCCTAGTGTCAGAAGCACTACTCCAGTCCCACCTAAACCTACACAGGCAATGCTGCAGAGGCAGTAGTGCTAGTGAAACCATGCTTAGGACAAAATCACATCCCATGAAGTGTGCCTGGTACTCTTTGGAAGGGCAAGTCAGAGCTGCGGGATCCAGAAATGCAAAACTACCCCCTCAAATGGTGTAAAGACCACAAAGATAACACTACCTTACCTCTAGAGCAGGACTGGGTGGCGAAGGACAAGGTACAGACTAACACTGCGGACACAATCAACACCTGCTAACTGATAACCAGCTCTTAGAATTACAGCATCACTACAGTACTTATCTGTCATCACCACCATGTAATTCCTGCACACACTGTGTTCAATGCACTGTTGTTTTTTCAAAGCTGCACTCTTATTGCACCCGCTCTACATACACTATTTGCCCATGCATGCAGAAGTTTTCTAACTGCTTAATATCAGTAAGCTATCACAGTGATGAATGCTTCATTCAGAAGGCCAGAGTTAAAAGCCTAATTATTTGAAATATCCTAAGATTCTATAAAAAGTGTTCAGTTTATGCTGTCCTATATTTTGTTACATTCAACCTTGCCTTCACCTCAAGTGACATATCCGAGATTACCTGTTGACAGTACAGGAGAGCCCTTACTGCTCCAAAAGAAACAAAACAAATACCCCA
Organism: Falco peregrinus; assembly: GCF_023634155.1. Lineage (NCBI taxonomy): Eukaryota > Metazoa > Chordata > Aves > Falconiformes > Falconidae > Falco > Falco peregrinus. The sequence continues at coordinate 55,593,388 of NC_073723.1, read as the reverse complement.
ACACCCCCACCTTGGGACTTAAATGCAGTATGGCTACAGTTTTTGAATGTAATAAACCACAGGATGCGTGCCGTGGCATAAACCCACAATTCTAGGTGGCAGAAAGTAAGTGCTCTTTACTATCAACTTTGGTTTAGCACATACACACAGGGATTTACAGAAGTTCCATCTGTCTGAAATATAGCGAAGCAGGGAAAGGAAACTCAGTCTAACCTCCTACAAACAAAGAAGCCTAATTTGATTTTGAAACAAAAGGAACTAAATTTATCATTCTAAGACAGCCCCAGGACGTCCAAGCATGAAATGGAAGGAGTTGCCGAAGACATGCAGAAGAAGCTTTGTAAAGTTACCTGGAATCGGGGTATTTTGTAAGCGTGGCCAAGCTGCTGGTATACATGTGCCCACCCACATCAATGTGAACTGGTGCGTTGGATTTTGTGAGCTGTGCTGGAGTGGGGATGCCTTGATTGTTCAATGGAGATGCAGGGGATCTAGTGATGAGAGGTCTTGACATATTGGGCCGACTGTCCTGTGAAGAGATAGACCTGGGTTAATGATCTCCTTAAAAACCTCACAGAAACCCAAAGTCTTGAGTCAACAGCACCATCTCACAAGCCTCAGATTATGACTTTTATCTTAGTAAAGCACAGACAAATATTTGGCAAGTTTTTCAAATCAATCCAGCTCTGAGAGTCTTAACTGGCTACTATTTAAATAAGTGGGGCAAAATGCAGTGATAAAAACCACAAAGTAGAAATCATGTGCAATAAAGCAAGTTCCTCCTGAACACTGCTTGTGACAGACAATCCATACCAAACAAAAAGGTCATTCTTGAATTTAAGAGCTGATAAAGGCTCTGACAGAAAGAGCTGCAGACAGAAAGCTCAAGAACAGTTCCTGTTTTCCGTAGTTAAGACGGCCCCAGGTAGACTTTCTGTTCCTTCCCAAGCCCTCCATCACTGCCGTACAGCCAGAACAGAAATACAAACCCTCAACTCCTCCATCCTGCACACTCTTCTCTCGAATTCCCAATTCACATAGCACGGAAACAGAAGCAGAAACACCTGGACTAGTCAACTGCTCATGGACTGCAGACCACTGGACATCGACAGCCTTTGAGAAAGACATTTTCCATTTAAAAGTTATACGTATGGCGACAGATGCCCCCGCGTGCCCCGCATAGGCTGCAGGTCTGAGCGACTTCCCCAGGCAGGCGAGCTCGGAGAGCAGAGCGGGAGCCGATGCTTTGCTGATGAAACCAACTTTTAGTCACAAAGGGAGAGATGTAACGCCAGCGAGCAGCAGACGCAGCCTGCGCGCGCGGTGGGTGGGGCAGGGCAGGGCGATCCGCTGGAGCCAGTAAGGCAGGCTGCATTCAAAGTGGGGGATTAAAATAGAAATGCATTTCAGAGCGGTTTTGAGACAATCCCGCTTTCGACTGAAGGAAAGCTCCACACGGGGTGGAATCTTACAGGGATGCCCTGAGAACTAAAAGCCCTTGCAAATTACCAGTTTTTACATTTAAAAGGTAAGCAAAGCAGCTAGAAGTCAGATACACTTCATCACAAAACTCTCTTTGTTCTTTCGACACGTCTTTCAGCTGCAAAAGGTAATGGATTCCTTGTAAACATCTCCACAGAGCCAGGCAGAAAACCTTACAGAAGCACAGCATGGCCGTGAAACAATGTTACCCGGTATTCGGACGAGCAAAGTCCTCCGCTGCCAAAAACATAATTTCTCCATTTTTCACGGCTGTTAAAAGACTCAAACCTTAAAGGCAACACAAGCCAGGTAAACATCTAACTGAAATGATTTACGGGCCAATGTTGCACAATAAATCCAAGTAACGTGTAACAAAAGGCATCTATAAACCACAAGGTACTTAACTAATTTTCCTTCATACACAAAAGCAAGTTTAGGTCAAATCCTGATAAAAATGAAGAGGATGAAGAAAAACATCTAGTTTAGACGTTGGGGGTGGGGAGGGTTGGGTTACTTCGTTTTCTTTTTAAGCAGAAGTTAATATAAATCTGCAGAAATACCACGCTTAATCACTACAATTGCTTGAGGAGGTGCCTGCAGCACAATGAAGACAAGTCCAGACAAAATAAGGTACACACGCTATGCAAAACTAATGTCTGCTATAAATGCTATGTGGTACAACCACCACCCAAGATGCTACTGATCTGCAGTATGAAATTTAGTAAAATAATGAAGAAAAAATTAAAAACTGTATCTGGAAAGGTGGAAGTAAGAATGCAAGGAGTGACGCAAACCAAAGGGGTGGGAAAAAATGCATTGGACGATCAGCGGGAGGACAGCAGCAGGTGTGAGGAAGGCAACACATTTCAGTGCTTAAAAGCAGACAAACACTTCGGGAGGGGGAAAAAATCATCAAAGAAGGCTGAGACTGAAACAAAAAAATCTGCAACTAGTATGAGACAGACACCACCTCCTCCCCTAGCCGAATCCTCTCTGGCAGAAAAACACAGCCCTGTTGCAATTTAGCACACTGCAGCACCACCGAGTCTGTAATAGTTTTTCAATTGGACACATTCTCCTGTACACTCTGCCTGGGGCTGCTCAGGAGAAAATGAACAGATTTGCAGGGTTAATATTGTAGTTAGGCTGGGACCTCATTCAGCATAGCTGTGATAGTGCCGGCTGCATGAAACGGTAGAAGAATGTGTAGTATAAACATCACTGCCAGGATGGGAGACAGGTCAAAGGACCATGGGCATTTTACAAGGGAAAAAAAAAAAACCCACAAAACCCCCCAACAAACATAAGAAAAGGAAACCAGTTTCCAAAAACGAGGTGTAACCAAGCTGCCATTTACACAGTTTACCTACTAAAACTCCCAGGAAATAAACACTTTCTAACAGAACCTTTTGCTATCTTATTTCACCTTCCTCTTTTTCAACATTTCCCCTTCAAGTTACCTGTATTTATTGTGCCTTAAGGAACGATGCCCATCTGCTCCATGTTTAGATATTAAATACAGTAATGCTAACCTTGCTCCAGCCTTAGCTCACAAAGCACATTTCCCCGGATTAAACCAATTCACTACTGTTTTAGAGACCACTTTAAAATTAGGCAATGGTATTTCTACTGCAGCTGCCCCAGAGAAATTAAAGCAGAAATAGGATTCAGAGAACCAGGTGCTTAAAAAACCCAGTTTCTTTTATGTGTCACAACCCACTAGCGCAGCCACAGCACAGATCACCATCCAGTGTGTATGGCATTAAGACCACTCAGACATTTAACAGATCAGAGTAAAATCACTGCATTAGTTAAATCACTCTGTTGGTTCAGCTATGGAAAGAACAACACGGGGGCAAATAGCCTCTCTGCAGAAATACACGGCTTGTGTTGGATTATTGCAAACATGGAGGTGAACAAGCTTAGGTAAAACGTGGTCAGAACAAGGCACTGCTGGTATATTAAGCTTCTACTACCTGAAGTGATTACAAATATAAATCCTTCAAAACAATTGGAGGAAAGAAAGGAGTCATAGAAACCGAACTCAATGGGATCCAGCAAGCTATCTAGAACAGCTGACAACAAGAAGAACCAAAAAGCTCTCCAAAAGCATGGTGTGCTTGGTGTCAGGCAGGTGAGACTTGCACCCAGAGTTTATAGCTCAGCCATGGCTGTTCCCACGCAGGAGATCACAGAGGTGGCTGTCTGCCTCAGGAACTGCACCAACTTCATTCACAAGTGGGATACAAAGCACAGGCTGGATTGGCAGTGACCTTCCTAATCTGTCAACAGCCCATTTTTCACTCGGTACCTTTTCTTCTCAAACTTTTTAATGTTTACCCTACAAAAAATTAAATAGGAACAGGAAATCCCAGGTTTTACAACAGTTCCTGTGCACCAAAATAATTCAAATACTCCGTAAAAAAAATATCATTATTAGTATTCAATGATACTTTTTTTTCCCCCAATAACTTCTAAAAAACTCCATGAGTTCTGAGTTCCAATCAGAATGAATGCATTACGGAGATTACATACTCTAAAGTGCTAACATCTGTGCTCTAGGCAAGTTCAAGGCATTTAGGTCACATAAAACTTCAGTTTTTGTTCAGCACACAGAAACACAGCTCTGTTGGAGAAGTTCGGGGCTCCTCCACTTTGCTGCTGCTATTTGAAGGAGCCTTTCAACAACAGGCAGCCTATAGGCCTAGGCCTTCCCAGTATATCTGAACCTGCTTCTCGTTTTCTGCTCTAGGCAAGCCCTGCGGTCTTGAGTAAAGTCATTTCAGTTCCCTTCTTAAGCCAGAAACCCTGACAAAACCACGTCACTACAAGACAACCCCATCTCGCTCACAGGAGGACCAATGTTCAAGTACAAAACATCTATTTGATTCACTGGACTGTGGGGATCATTTTAGGTTGCAGGTCAAGACATTGCTGGCTAGGGTTATTATAGCCAACATCTTCCCTGTCAGCCAGTCCAGCTCAAGCAGGAGTATATATATAGATATAGATATAGATATATATGTATGTATATATATATGTATATATGTATATATAGATATATATGCGCTACTCAGTATGCTGTAGCTCTACCCTTTGTATCAAATTCCAAACAAACCAGGTGCTCCCTGTCACTGTCCAAGCAATTATTACTGCTGAGAAACTCAAAGTTACATATTTCACACTCTCCTGGACTTTTGGAGGGGAGGTGAGGACAAGCTTGTCTTACCTAGTTGAGACATTAGAAACAATAATCATGCAGTTGTTCATTCTAAAGCATAAAATCTCTCTGTATTCCTTATCTTTTTTTCACAACAGAAAGCCATGAGGGAGATGTTCCTTCTCACAAAACCTTGGAGCCCAGAAACAGCTAGCAACAGCAGTTAGCACACCCTCATCAGCCACCTCCAGCAGAGAAGTCTCCTATGACCACATACATCCCACTAGATGGGGCATGAATCCAAACAGTGAAAAAACTTCAGAAGTTGGAGACAAATCCCTTTCCCTTCAGTACAAAGCAGAATCACTCAAGTGTCACGGAGAGCTACGCACCCGACTGAAATAAACAGCAGACTGATGCTTAGGGGTGCTTGCGGGATACAGGCAAGCCCAGTTCAAGTCCCGCATCCAAACCAGGAACATTAGGACTACTCTAAGGTTTGGCTCCTATAGAAGTGTCCCCATTTTGAGGATGCACTTTTTCAAAACAAACGTTTCATTAAAGATTAAAAAAATAATCACGATCATGTCTCACCACAATGCTTAAACAAGTACCCCCTGCTTTTTTTCAATTCAGCAAAAACAGTCGCCACAACAAAGAGGCTGGAGAAAGTGTTTATTCCACATAAACAACACCAGTACAGTACAAACAGCACTTCTGGAAGGTGCAGCAAGCAGGCAGAGGTACAGAGCTACATGTCCAGGAAGCCCAGGTGCTCGTCCTGCTGGAAGGGGAAAATCCTGGCAGCTCTATGGGCTGGTGATATCCTCACACCAAATTCTCTGGCTATGGCTGTGGTATGCTCCATCCACAGATGACACCACATTGTGCTGGCCCCTCAGAGCCCTTCAAGGTGGTTGAAGATGACCATGTGCACAACATGGAGCATGCAAGCTGCATTTTGGTCTCTTGAGACATGCGTGCCTTTGTGATGCCTTCTCTTCTCCTTTGCTCTGAAGGGCCCAGAAGCACAAAGAAGTTGCTGAGATCTTTGGCAAAAGGTCTTTACGTGTGAGCACATCCGTGCCCTTTCTTCTGCTTCTTCACCCATACACCGATGGCCAATATCTCTCTGAGGACATGGCGGTGCTGGTGCCATTGGGTCTGCAAAACAAAGAAATAGCACATCATTTTCCCCAGTGAAAACATGCTGATGCACTGTCATGTTTTGCCTTTCATCAATATAATCCGACTGCTCTTTCCCTTGCAGCTGCAAGCTTTAGGATTACTGACTCCAAACATTACGAATTATGTTTATAAAGGAAAACTCCAAAACAATTGTGTTTGAGTGCCATATGAGAAACAGGCCCAAAACACTATCAGCTGCAATGCAGTGCCACAGTAAGCCAAGACACCAGGTCCTCTGAGACTCAGCAGTAGTACTACAATTATTATGTTAGACCTCTGGAGGAAAAGCTTCATTTTAAATCCTGAATGCCTGTCAATATGTGACAGAAGGACAAATAATCCTATGCAAGACAGTCAAATACAACTGAGAGCTTGAGAAGTAGGAAGGTGTTCTTGAGATGCTGAGGCAGTCAAGCACAGCAGAAGACCTACTAGTAATCCCAAGCAGCTGCTAACTACGCCCACCACAAGTGCCATGCTTGCAGCACTCTGCTATTTGCAGAACCACATGCAGCAACGTATTTTAGAAAGGCAGGTGCCACAAGGCTGCCTGAGAGAGGCAGAGGTACGCAGAGGGGTCCATTGTAGTCAGTTTGTAAGGTATAGGCCATCATGAAAAAGAACCTTGGCTAAAACCTGGCTGACACCCTTTCCTGGAAGTGCCAGGAACAGTGCTAGGCTGTCTTCTGTATCCTGCAATAGTCCACACACAGATCAAGACTACAAAGGTGGTAATGGACCTCCTGTCACACTAGAGTGGCTACAGCAGTGGTGATGGGAGCACTTACCTGCAGGACAATTTTAACTGCTACATCCTCCTTGGCCCACAGAGGCACTGGCCCCGGGGTGGAGCACTGATCCAGCCCCTAGAGACGGGGGTCCCTTGCTCCACATCCTGCATGTTGGCTACTCACAGCCTCCTCCTCTTCTTGATGCTGGCGCTGCTGAGCTTGTACACCCGCTCAGCACTGCAAGTGCTGGAGAGATCATCGCTGCATTTCCTCGGTAAAATGAGCCTTGCTGGGATTTCATCAGAGCTGATCAGGACCTAGAACAAATGCCACAGGTGCAGAGAACCAAATGCAAGGCAAGGGGTTGAAGGAAGCAAGGTATTTGTGCTGGATGGAGAGAGCTGCCTACCTGGAGATGCAGGACAGTTAAGAATGCCCTGGGACAAGAGCTTGAAGACACTTTGAGAATCCCAGTGCCCAGTAGCTGAGTCTGCAGGGCACAACTGACTTCAGCAGAACAGCATTAACCATACCTTCCTCAGAAACTGGCCACTGAGGCCATAAGAAAAATGTCTAATTACCTGGAGAAAAAGGATTTAGGGGTAAGGGAGGAGTCAAACGAGGACCTGGCTTATACCATTACAGCAGTAAAGGTGAGTCCAAAACCTGGAATAGGTCAAGTTGACAGAGACAGGACGTATCTTCTCAAATCCTTATAAACTTCCTCTGGAGATTCCCCTAAGCCTTGAAACTGCAGACAAAAGTTTAATACCTCCCCCAAGATATCCTATAAATTTGTACTCTTTATGGGAGATTAACTCAGCCCCTTGCTTCTTTGGGAAAGCAGTGCTGAGGCCAGCCCAAATGTTTTCATTTACTACAATCAAGTCCTGCAAGTGAAGCTCTGTTCTGCACTGCTTACCCGTTTCTTGCTGTACACATCCCATCTGCTTTGGTAAAGCAAGTGGTAAATGTGGCTAACACAGGATCGGACTTAAGCCCTTAATACAAGCAGGATCTTTGGTGTATTTCCAACCCATTGCACTATTAAAAAAAAATAAAAATTCTACACATAACTTGGGGGTCCAGCCCAGATTCACTAGTCCCAAACACATACACTTCCACTAGCCACTTTGGGTTTCACAATGGAAACAGATGACTTCTATGGTCTTCAGATGTGCTGATTTGATCCTCGCTTGGTAAAAGCAGCCATTTAGTTTACAAGCAAAACTGGATTTGAAAGCTGCTCTCAATTACCGCACAGCACACCACTGCCCACCTGACACTGTATAATCACAGGGTGTTTACCCCAGGATGCAGCAGGCAAAAACATCCCCTAACCATGCTGGAGGACGCAGTGTTTAAACGCAGGACATCAGATCAAAGGTCAACAGACCTGCTGTGCTGCTTTAATGGCATCCTACGAGAGGAGCGGACTGGATACCTGGCATTTCAGGCTACTTTCTCCACCAGAAGCTGGTCTGTTCTGCACCAGCTTCTACTCAAACTAGCAATAAAATTGATTTAGGAGTGACCAGAAGGAAGCATAACTCCTTCTGCTGCAGTCATTGTGGACACTTTAAAAAAAAAACCAACAAAAAAAACAAAAAACCAAAACCCTATTAAAAAGATGAGCAGTCCTTGGGAAAGCGGCTGCCAGATCTGAAGAACCTTCAGCAGTCTGGCAGCCCTGCCTACAACACTACAGCTGATACAGAAGTCTTTGCTTCTGCTGCCCCGAGGACAGTTTCATTTACTTTCTTTTAAACCTGGAAAATAGGTCACTCGTTGTCTCTTACCTCTATCAAACCTCAGGTAGCAGAGACAACATGAATTTACCTGTACTTCACAGGAAAGCAAGCACACAAAGGGAGTTTCACCTTTTGGCAAGGGACAGAGGTGACAGACCAGTTCTCCTCTGTACAAAGCTTCATTCATTCCAGCGACTGATCCAAATACCTTGGACCACTTCATCCCTGCCGCTAGAGGTGTGGCCTGCCAGCACCGTTGCAGATAAATGTACCTACGTACTCCAGGGCTGCATCCAGAGTCTATACCTTCTCCCTAAAAGAAGCAGCTGCTCGGGGAGCTTCCCCAGTCCTTGGGAATCGCCCAGCACAGAGCAGCTAAGAGCTCCTGCTGCCTCCGTGAGGGATGGGGGATCTCCCAGCTCATCTCCTGCACCAGTGCAGGCAGGTGTGCAACAGCCACCTCCACCCCATGCACGTACCTGGGGTTCAGACCAGGAACAGACACGGGAAGGGATCGGGGAGCTCTGAACAATGGAATCAATCTTCCAGCTGTTCCCAGGTGGACATCTTGTAGGTTGAGATATATTAACAAGGTGATTTTTAGTCGGATTTCTCTCTCAAGTGTTGTTGCCTTTTATCCACTTCTAGGAGGCCCTCCGCACATATTTTGTAAGAGTTTTTACATAAGAAAAGGACAAGAAAAAAACACCACTCCCTCCTGAGCTTAGAAGGAAAGGACTTCTGTTTGCCAGAACCATGCTGGTACAATTTGAATGCAAAGTTAAACAAATCCTTAAAGATGGTGTCAAAATTTGAGTGGGAAAGAAACCAACTAGTTACATTCTTCTTGGACCGAGTTTGCAATTTGTCCAACAATCTTCTGGTGAGAAGCAACACCAAAAAGAAAAGCATTGCTAAAATCTGTCTGTTTTGTTTGCGAGTTAAGATCCTATCAGTAATACATGAATAAAGATTAACATCTTGAATTGCAGTCCTATCTGAAGATTTTAAAGACCCATAAGAATGCAGACTTCAGTGGGATAACTGGAAGATCATCATGAACTGTCAGAATTTGAGAAATGGTTTTTTCTTCTTTAGATTTGACTCACAAACTGAACAAAAATAAGCCTGTACTGCCTTATTTGAAGTTAATTTACACTCCAGTTTGAATAGCACCTGCCCTTGGGTATGTTCCAGAAGAACATCTACCTTTCCACAAAGGGAGGCTAACACCCATTGTAAAACTTCCAGAGGCACATTAGATGTCTGTTCCCCCCCCAGCAATTTCACCCTTAGAAGTAGAAGGAACGCTGCCAGTTACAGCCTGTGCTGAGGAAACATGAGTTATAATTTTACCCTGGGAAAATTGCTGAACTGGGAGCTTCTGGTGTGGCATAGGTCTTGCCTTCGCAATCCAATGGTTCTTTTGATTCAGAGAGGCTTTGAAAGAGTGGTGATGAAAAACATAGCCTCTCCCTTTGAATCAGCCAGCCGCCTGCTTTCCTCTGCACTTTTAAAATTTGGTTTATTAATTTGCCTGGGAGCAGAAGAAGATAATACTGGCCCATCTAGAGAAGATGTGTTTTTGGACATATCAACAGAACGTTATCTACTTCAGACTGAACATGCAAACAACCAAAAACCCACCTTTGGACTATCTGAAGAATTTTATATCTGGAATTACCTTACCAGGCTTAAGACAGACACAAGAAAGCCTCTATTAGCTCTTCCTGCCACATAAAGAGGAAAAAGGGACAAATTATAAGGGTCCAATAAAACCCTGTCTTTGAAATGCTGTAAACACAAGAGCTCTAAGCACTCTCCGGATGTTTCTTGCAGCAACCAATAATAAAATATTCTCAGACAGAATCATCATTTCGAAGACACTGTGTCCACTTAGTAATTATGAGACTAGACAATAAAACCGATAGACAGCTTCATCTATAACCTAACTGCAGAAAAAAGGCACAAAGGGGCTTTAAAGCCATACATTTGTAATTACCTAATTTATGATGAAGATGCAAACAGAACTGCAATTGACAGCTACAGTTCAGGCTGGTCCAGAATCAGAAATATGGTGTGAAAGGTGTGAAATCGTAATCTTAAATTATACATCCCTTGATCCAGTATAAATGCAACTGTGGGCAAAAAGGACTGACTTTCAGGAGACCTGCATCATTGCTGGGTTCTCCTCCTCCCTCCCATCCACCTTCCCTCTCAGCAGGACTCCCAAGCTGAACTTAGCAAAGCAACGACCCTCTCTCTCAAAAATTATCATCTACTGAAACCCCACCAGAGGGACAGAGACTGCCAAGTGGGAGGACAGCGTGAGGAAAGGGTAAAAGCTGAACTTACTGAAATGACAGGCTCTTTTGAAGACCTTGTTAAGACGGACTGCAATAGGGAGCGTTTACTCGGCTCTACCATGCTCCCATGCATTTCCAGGGCCAGCTGGGACTTTGTCTTCTCCTCTTGTAAGTCCCATTAAAATTATCAGCCTACAGATTTCATAACAAGCAGGAGAACAAAAAAAGCCTGAACACTATCATGAGAAAAATCACATTATCATTAGCTATTTCAAAACACACATGGGTTACTTAACACCTCAGGACGGGCAGCATAACACCACAGAGGTGCTCCCTATGCGGGGACAGGATACTGCCTCCTGCTAAAAATACACACACGAGGCAGTACGCGATGACAGGGGCCTCCCCAGAGCTCTGGAAATGGGCTATCCACATGGCGCACAGGACCTGAACCGAAAACTATCAGTGACCCAGATACTTCCTTACCCCCGCCCTGTACTAAAAAGTGTCCATCTTTGGATTTTAAATCCCTCAGGGGAGTAGGTATGCTTTTTGGTGGCTGGTACGAAGGGGCTGAAGTCCTGAATTAAGCTAAATACAGCTGTGGTTAAATTCAAAAGGCTCCTTCAATGCAGTACCACATGAAGGTTTTTTAGTTCGTTTTACCTTTTTTCTGGTGTCTGACGTTTTCTTAAATGCTGGGAAATCTTTTAGGGATTAAGGGAGAAAAGGAACTGTGGGGGTCGATGGCAATTTTTTTCTGTTAGTGTGAAGAGCAGAATTTGAGGAAAGGAGAACACAGGAGTCTGCTCTGGAAGGCAAGAAGAGTGCTTGGCAAGACGATGACCGTATGGCACATGAACAAAGCATATTTTAGATATGGTTCATTAGATTCCATTATGTGTAAAAGACACTTTAGGAACCAAGGCTAAGAAATACAATTGTGATTATTAGTATTAGTATTATTATTTTCAGACCTGTAGGGGTATCTCCAAATAGTCACTGTGCCTCAGATGATAAAAACATCCATTTGGCAGCTAATTTTAGTGTTTTCTGCCGACAAGGATGGATTAACCCTGAACATATGTAACCACGTGCTTATATGCTAACAGAAGCTATCATTGCCACCACCAACCCCACGAAGCAGCAATCCACTATCTAGTTGTAGACAGAATGACCTCTGCTAATTAGCTCAGCAAACTCTTAATTTTTTACTAGAAGGCTTTTACTTGACCCAACACCACAACAGACTACACACATAATCTTAAATTAGTGGATGAAATCTTATACAATATACATTTCTCTGGATGGCATGACCTGCTTCTAAGTCTGCGTTTGTGCTTCTCTTTCATTACTACCATGCAAAGCACCAGTGCTTGGACAACAAAAGGACCTAAAAAATGTTTAAAGAAGCAGAAAAGACTACATCTGTCAATCAACAAGAAACTTCTATCTCACTTTTTCTAGCTATGGGCTTTTATTACCTCTAATGTACAACACATTTCAGTAAAATTGAAAAGCAAAAAATAAAGATGCATTAAGATAAACTGATAGCATATATAGTTGTGTTATGACACCTAAACCGACAGAGAAGAGTCACATCATTAGATGATTCCGAGGGACAGCTCAAAATTAAAAAGACAAACGGCAGGTTCACAAAGAAAATGAAAGCTAAACAAAATACAGTTATTTCATTTTTAAAACACAGAGAAATGAGACAACCCAAGTCACACACTGTCACTTGCCACAGCTGGACCAACCACTATGGAATAAGCATTTAGGTATGAAACTTCTCTTTCGGTAGGCTGTTCTTTAACAGGGCTCTTGCCAAGAGGCTTGGCTAATTTAACTGTTGATGAGGCAGCAAGCTTTATATGAAATTATCGTCATTGAAAATAATACTTGAAATATTTTGTTGAGTTGGTGTGGAAGGGGCAGAAGACTTCACCTAACTAAAGCTAGAAAAAATAAACCCACTGAGTATCTTGAGTAGTAATAAGCAGTAAGACCATGCCGATAAGGGGAAACATCCTCTATAGGTCCAAACTAACTACTCTGAACTACACCTGACTTCTGCAATGGAGAAAAAACAACTTTCAAGAAGGATCAAGACTACAAGATCGGGAAGTATCTAAAAAAACCAAACAACTCTTTAAAGAGGAATTTGAGTATCAAAAGTATAAGAAGGTGAAGATGTCAGGTAGAGAAAATATCCACTATGATGACACAGCAATTTTAAAAATCACATGCAAAAACCCCACCACATGCCAGTAGAGACCTAAAAAGTGGAAGAAAACATCACAAAAGGCGGAACTGACAAGTAAAGGAGCAGATAAAGGGACAATGATACACAGGGACACATCCCAAGTCTTTAAAACCAATTCCAGATAAAGTCTGGGAAGATAACATCTGCAAAGGATTTTATCTGGAACAAGGTAAATTTGAGGAGAACATCAGGAAGGTCTTAGAGCTTCTTGTCTTAACTTGGTGCTTGTCTCCTGCCCAGAGAAGCAGTGCAGGAGACCATCAGCTCCCTCTCTGGCATGGAAGGGGAGGAAAGCAGAGAGGCTGAAGCACGACCATTCCTGAAAGAGGCAAGGGAAGGCAGGAACAGAGATGCAAAGCACATATTGGGAATGGGAAACTGAAGCATCCCCTGTTGAAACCACAAAGCTCTGCAAGAAAAAGGGCAGACAGAAGAAGAAGGCAGCATTTAATCTAAAAGAGTGGGGAGAAGGGTTGTGAAATTAAAAAAAAAACCCAACACAAAACAACAAACATTTAAGATGACAGGCTTTGGTCTCCCCTCTGGAACAAATACTCAAAAAGCTTGCCTTCAGGAACAGATGACTTGTAATGTCAGAAATAAAAAAGCATTTGAAACAAACAGGAAAGGTTTTGAGGATCTTATGGTGATCATCTAGTAGAAGGTAGCAGATATTTGCTTCAGCAACAATTCCTGAATTACAGATTTGTCTCATGGCAGCCATCTTCCATGCCATTACAGACACACTCGACTGAGTGATTTCTGCTGGATACCACTCTGGAGTTGAAGAACCAAAGGGGAATAGTTTGGGAACAGAAGGGGTGGAGTGGAGGGATGCATGGCAAGATCATTTTGTTTTTCAATAGAAACACTAAACCTCGTGATTTCCACCTGTGCTGCCCTGCACAATGACAGAGCTTCAGCCCAGAGGACAACAACAGGTGAGGGTATGTGTGCGCCTTATTCCACATATTTGACAAGCAGTGTGGAATGAGGTGTGGCGAGAGGAATTTGTAACTCCAGCCCTGGTCAGGAAAGGTGGCTGGACGCCAACCACGCCATGAAGGTCTTGTCATCTAAACTGCAAGTAAACTCGTGAGGATCCTGACACTTTCTCATATTGAGGTGTGCCACAGATACAGAAGAAAGAAATTACATTGCAGCCACAGGGTTTGATAGCCACAGGAATCTCACCTGCCACACACTTGCTGTAACAAAACCTCTTAACCCATCTCACGGTGAATGAGCCTTATGAAATGGTCAGCACCAAGTCGCTTCACCGAGAACAATACACTCTTGCTGACAGCAACTTTACTTGACCAGAAGCAAATCCGGAAGTTTCTCGGAGGCTGACGCTGTGGTAACTGGTGGAAAGCGTCTAGTAATAAGGATGGAGGTTCACCTAGTAGGGACACAGTGAAGCAAACCAGGAGATTCATCTGGGACTAAGAAACCCAGAAGAAATCTGAATGCATGGCTCACCTTAAGTAGTAACAGTTACATCAGAAATGGTTTTAAACACAAAAAAGGAACTGAAGACAACCAGATAAACTCTAATACTCATGTGCAAATGAGAATCAATGATGATGATTGATTTTTATAAAGGGTCTAACAATACAGTGCAAACTAATTCATCCCATCTGAAGCCTGGCAGCATTTGGTATATTTAATTAAAAAAAAAAAAAACAACAACCTGAGTGCATTTTTTTCTTCTTCCCTTTCTTCTGGCTCTTTTGCCCTGCTGACGCTTGTTTGCATTATGTCTATTTTGAGCTAAATTAAATAGGAGAAGCAGAGTTTTGATTCAGTAGTAGCAATAAATGGGGTTAGCCTGGCATTGATCTGTGTAAAGGGGCCAAAGCTAGGACTGCCAGAAGCAAAACATGGTCAGTGAACTCTACAGCACCAAGAGTGACCCTGCAGCTGAATTGAATTCCTAGCCCTGATTACAACAGAAAGAGACTTGCTTTCCTGAACAAAGAGTATTTCAGGCAGCAGATTAGCAAAAGAAAGTCTACTTAACAGCAGACGGAGGAAAAGAATCAGAAATAAGAACCACAGCACACTTCAGAGGATTTTAGAAAGCTTCTGAACAGTGCAAACCAAATGCCTGCCTCATTTCTCATAAGCCAGAATTTGGTCCAAATGCTGAAGAAACAGTATTTTTCTTTTGCATCTCAGTTAAATAGCTTCAGTTAGTAAGCGTACAGCACGGAAGATGAGCCAAAACCACGTTAAGGATAGAACGCTGAAAAAGTTACCTTGCAGACTAAGGACATTTGTCTTACAATCCTACAGGAGAGGAAATCATGTTTACTGTAAGAGGAAAGGCTCCTTTTATAAATCATGCTTAAAATTCAGCCAGCAAATTTATACAGAAGGAGAATTTCACAATCCTTAGGAAACAGATCAAATTCACTTGCTCTCTGGATGTTTGTACTGTTGTGCAATGCAAAACAGCGAGAGCACAGCAGTAAGTCTAGCCTCATGACTACCGAGTTTAATTGCAGTGTATCTACAATGGAGAACAAAGTGCCTCTTATTCCTGCTGCACTGTGAGCCCACTGGATCTCAGGCCAAGCAGGGCTGGTTCAGGCCAGCATTTGGAGAGAGGCCGGCAGAGCACTGGAATGGGCTGCTCCGAGGCCGAGGGGGGCTCGCACCTCGCCCCCAGTGAGGCCACTTCACCCAGTAGGAGCACACAAGGTGTTGGGTGCTCACAGACTGCCAGCACCTTCAACCACTGCTCCCACCGCTTTGGCAGGTCCGTCGGCTCTTCACAAGTCCTATAGTCAGCAAGAAGCTGTCTTGAAGCGCAGCCTTGTCAAGCAATCTGAGGCTGCTGGGCAGCAATGCTTCCTATCCTAATTTTTTTAATCTGGGATGTTTGGGTGGCACCGGGCTGCGTGTCCAGGGCTCACCCTTGCTGGAAACCCTGGGACAGACCAGTCACCCAGCAGTGCAGCCCCACTCCTTGTGCTGGCTTGGCCAGGAGCACCGGGGACCTCAGCCCCCCCGAGCAGAGAGAGAAAAACAGAAAATCACTCATCAACACTGCTTCAACCTTTAATCCATTCCTTTTCCACATTTTACAAGAAATGCTCATTAACGTGTTTCCCTAAAAACAAGGATCACAAAATACTGAGCCAAGTCAAATCCTGATGAACAAGCCCTCAAAGGCCTTCAGCCCATTCTTCCTCCTGCAAAGTCCCACAATGGATTTTTGCTTGCTGCTTTACCAAGTAGCAAGGGACAAGGTGGGGACCCATAGGGGAAAGGGAGGTGATTTTAAAGAGTCTGTCGGAGTACTGACAGCCTGCAAAAATTGTCAGAAATCTGCAAGACAGCACCCTGTTTTTTTAACGCCACTCATTTGGCTTGCCACTCTTATTATGGGTTGATTCCACTCTTCACTTGAGTTTTGCGGTGGCTGCAGCGTTGAACACAGGACATGTGGTTGTCACAACTAGGAACTTGCTGACTGATTTATGGGAACTTACAAACCCACAAAACCAAAAGATATTTGTTATTCACTTACATTCTGAATGTTCCTTTCACCTCTCATTGAATAAATCTCAGGCAAGTGAAAGTTTATTTCTATTAAAGATTCTGTTTCCCTTCTGTAGAAGGGAGCCTAAGCGTAATATACCTTTGCTATGGAAATCACCCCACAATACCTGCCCTCCCTGAAAAGCCCAAGGTCAATAGACTTACATTGGTAACAACATCTTGAAATTAGACTGTCATTTTAACATTTAGTGGGCAGAGACAAGAACAACAGCCTAAGCTTTAAATACATTATGATACCTGCCTGACCGTTCCCTTTAAATGAGGACAGCTGAGGGCTCAGACTCACCATCATGCAGCAAATAGCTGTGCCATTTAGGACTGCTCTTTTTTAACCACTCCTCTCCCCAAGGCTACCACCCTCATTGCAGAGCTGGCAGAACAGACCATATGCCCATGCCTTCTGTGTTCCAATGCGCAGACTAAACATGGCAACTCAAACTGCTGGTGATGAGGACAGCACCCAAAAATTAATTATCCCTTGACCAAGGTTTGCTGCAGCTGCTGAAGCATAGGCACATGGTACCTTTTGCTGACTCTGCAAGGGAGCAAAAGCCTTCTGCAAAGGAGGCGGACAGCTGAGGGCAGTAACATCAAGCAGAGATTTGCCAGGGCTTGTCTGTCAGAGGACAATGTCTTGCATTTTAACCATTTTGGCACATTCCACATTTGGTATTTTCAGGAGCTTTCTAGGATGTTTATGAAACAACTGCAAGGTAGGCAACTAAATTGATGGTGGCACGAAGAATGCCTTCCCACATTCCTCTCCCATACTCTACCATCAAAATAAATGAAGATGTAGTTTATGTTTCTGTAATTACAGCTTGTTAAAAGGAGAACAGGTTGTTAAGTTATGGTAAGAAGTCCGTGAGCCCGTACCCTGCTTTGAATACCACAGCGATGTAGATTTTACCAAATAAAAAGACCAGTCAAAACACTACTCAGAAGGAATCCATGCTCTGATATCCTACAGCATGAAACTATCTACCTTTAAACTAGTCCCACTTATCAAATCAATCAATTGGAAATTGTTCTTAGGAGAGCTATTGCAATGCAGGTGACATGCAGAACACTGTCAAGTTTCAGTTGTTTAATATTAAATAATGAAAGGGTAATATTACACATTTCATTTATGACATTTTCTACCATACATCTACCATACGTCTCCTGCTTTTTAATCCTGCATTTCCACCATTACATACTTAGAGTATTTATACAGCCTTGTAAAACTCCCAACACAAAAGAATAAGCAACAAGAACTTTTCCCCATACATTACTTACCAACTTAATTATGTAATGTAATGTGAAAGGTTTATGCGCACCAGCTGGATCTCATTACAGCTAAGTTTCTGTCTTTTTAAAGTGTACTTTATCTGGAATATTGAAGTTACTGTGAATTTCACTTAAAAATGTGTCGAGCTGGCATACACACAAGTTTATACTGCAGGATGCTAACTCATTAAATAGGTTCACAACCAGTCCAGTTTGTGTACACTTATTTCTGAAGTTTAAAATGCATCAGCTAAATTTAAATATTTAAATATCTGAAGCCAACTATGGATTATTAACTGAACACCTCAGCCTACTTCAGTTTTCCCCTCCTAAGCATCACGGTAACTGGAGGGATGCTACTCCTTGTACAATAAGAAAACTAGCAAGAAAGGAACAGTTTCAAGAGAGCGTTGGTACAACCTCCCAAATGATCAGTGCCAAGACTGAGGAGCTTTATATACCAACATCCATCTAAAAAGCAGGAGTTTCAGAGCTGTGAAGAATTCAGCAATAAGACCGTCAAAGAGGTTATTAAATACCCTGTTGAACCAAAGCAAGCTTGTCACACACTTTGGTATTACCAGTTGAGAGATTCCTGTTCAGTTGTGAGGCAAGAATTGTGGTTTAATAAATGCAGAGAACAAAACCAAGCATAAAAAAAATCATGTGCAGTGATTTTATTTTTGTTGTATATTTGACTGTAATTACTGTCTTAAGTACTTTAATTGCCTGGCATCTCCTCAAGTGCCTTGCCTGTGGGGAGGGGAGGCAGGGCAGCTTATAGTTTGTTATTAATGAATGAAGTACAAACAAGTTTACCTTGTCTGTAATCAACATTCCCATCAAAACAGTTTGAGAGGAAAATGCAAAAAGGTCCATTCATCCCACAGACCCAACGTGATTGTGTTAATAGCTGCTTTTTAATGATTAATGTCCTTCTGCCACATCACTTACACTTCAGAGGGGGACTTGGCACACATCTTTAAAACACCCACACGAGAAGCATCACCTACTTGTCCAATCCTATTCTCTTCAACAGACATCTGCTCTTGGCCACTGATGTAGGGATGGGGTACGGAGACAGACACCCCTCAGGTCTGGCCCCATATGACCTTTCTTGCATGAATTCTAGGTGAGAAACGGGGGTGTGCACTGAGGGGAAATCTGTAGCGAATCTGTAGGGTCATTTACAATTGCTCTGGAATGACATGCATCCAGCCCTTCTCAGCTGGAAATAATTTTTGCCTGGAGCAGAAACAGAGTGGAGGGAAACAAGAACGAGTGACAAAAAGAAGCTCATGCAGGATAAAATAAGATATACTCATCTGCTTCATTAAGAAATGATTAGACACAACATGCCATCAGTAAAAGTCAGTTCAGTTATATGAAGAAGACGGTAAAGCCAGGAGGATGGAGAAGCAAACTGCTATTTTTCACAATCACTGAGAGCCACGGAGAGTGCAAAACTGGCCATTAGTCTTGTTTTTCCACTTAAATTGATACAGGAGTCTGCTACTTTTAGATAACATCACATCCACAGCCCAGCAGACCATCCAGACAGCAAGTGCACCACTGGCAGAGCCAGCTTTCTCACGTGGCCATCAGCCTGTCCTGACAGTCAGGAGCTCACCTCTGGGGTGAGGGCAGCTCTTCCCCCGCCTCATCACTCAGACTGCCAACAGGAGTGACAATCAGTGTCAGCTCTGGTGGCCTGCACTGCCAGGATACTTGTCCACTAGGATCCAGACTGAGACTAATTCTTGCACAAGTCACCGAAAAAACCCAACCAAACAGCAAACGCTTTAAGAACAGCTAACCACTCTCCATTACTAAGATGAGGACTTTCTGCCCCAGTCTCAGGTTAGAATGCTGGTGCAACCAGACTAACACCTTTTACTAGCTTTTTCAGCCATGTAGCCTGTCTCCTCCTTATAGCCTTTAATCAGCTGGTACCTCATCTCCAACACTGCCATCGCCTATCTCTTGCAGCACAACTTCTTACGCTACTGGCATTGTCCCGCTGGCATGCAGGCTGCACAGTGCTTGCTCCAGGGAGGCTTTATCTTGTGGTGGCCACTTCTCACATACATCCCCACCCCTCCACCCCCTAATAAAACAGAGGTTTAATTTTCAAGTCAAAACAAAGCCAGCAAATTTGACCGTTTCTCCAAAACACAATACTACTGCTTTTACAACAGTGCTCAAAGTATCCCCCTACCACTGCCAACAAGCAGATATTGTTCATCAGGTGAACACTTCTTGAATAAGTTTCTTATAAAGTGCGTAACCATGTATCTTGATGTAGCTGCATATATAAAGCTTGGAAGCAGACGCTGTAAATACTGATCTGAGGTCTCCTATCATTAAGATGCAGAGGCAGAAACTTCATAGAAACAGACCTGAAAAGAGCCTGTATAGAAGTTTAGAATATATTTATGAAAAAGTGGGGTACAATATGATAGCAGCACGACTTCTTCTCAAGAATGGGTTACTGAAAGTTAGCATCCAGCCACCTACCACCAGAACCAATGAGAAATTCCTGACTTCTCAGAGATATGACCCTATATTTGTTTCCTTAGAGAAAAAGATGTGTTTTGATCAAACACGCCACTATGGCATTTAAGGTCGTCATATGTAACATGAACTGACCACACAATAGAAATACAGGCACTAGTGCACACAGAATAGACTAGCATACACAAGTCATTTCGGATGCAGACAGCTATTCATGGAAATACTTCAACAAACTCAGGATTCCACTAGGAAACTGCGAGTCAGATAGACATGGGGAAAAAAAAAAAGACTCTCCAACTGTCTCCTCTCCTCTAAACCCTGAAAACTTCCCACGTGCCTCCCCATCACGCAGCGGAGCTGCTCTCTCTGTTTAGCATCCAGGTGGGATGAAGCTGTCTTTGAAAGCAGGAATCCACCGGGGTTCTGCTCAGAAATTTTATGAAGTAGCTTGAAAATTAATGGAGTAGATGACTAGTTTATACAGCGCTTTGATCAAAAACATGTTTTCCCAACTTCCTCACTGAGTTTTAATAAGATGTGAATGAGAAACTGATTCGGACACTTTAGTTTACAAGGAGTATTTCAAGTAGCTTGAGGAAACCAGTTTATTGTCCATTAGGCATAAAAATAAACACAATGCTTAGAGGCTGTTTTACCACAGCGCTGAAATGGTTTTCTTTTGGGATACATATCCAAGAACCAATGCTTACTCTGATACAAAACTCTACAGGAAACCACTGGTTTAAATGTCACATTTTTTAAGGTTAAGGAAAAAAATCTTTAGATTTTCGTTTCCATATGAGGCAATAATACAACGTACTTAAATTAAGTCATAATAATTTTCTTTTAACTAACTTTAAAGTTGAAGAAAACCAAGACTCCCTGCCCCCCCCCACCCCTTCAGTGTTCTTTTACATTTTCCTCTAGCATTTCTACTCTAAAGAAAAAAAAAAAAAACCACAATTATTCTTTGCCATCCCTCTGGGTCTGTCTGTTCCTTGATCAAATCTTTCTTCAGTGTACCTACTACATTTGTTATTTAGCATTAGAAGAGAAGGAATTTTTTTAATCCTAATTTCTTCTTCCAATTTTAGCCCCTCTCCAAACAGAAGCATTATTTCCCACCCCTTGAATCCATTGAACTAATCTGGCAGAAGCACATTTGTATACAGAAATTCATCTAGTTTCCAAACTGATGTGCTGTAGCAAGATAGCTGGTAAAGTTTGCTCACCCTGCTTTCCCTCCCCTTCTTTTCCATTTCAACTTATTTCCACATCTTTTCCTTCTCACAAAATTCATATGTTCTGCCTTCAAAACCCTGCTACTACAGTTATTTAACCCCTGCTTTCTGACCTCTGGATAGGTTCATAAGCCCATCTCTGCTCTCCTCTCCTCCCCTCCTAAAAATCTACTCCCTTCAGATAAAGGAGGCAACAGCTATTTCAGACCACTGTCATTAATGTTAAAGAGAACAAAGGGTTTTCAGACTGGGGCTTGTGTTGAAGCTTTTAGGTTTCAAAAGAACTGGGGGGGAACGGATGAGGAATTTCAGTTTTGCCTTGCAGTATTCAGTCTTCTTGTTTGGAGAAAAGCCCGAGAAGACCCAAGAAGCCCAGAGGCGCGGGCTGCCAGCAGCAGTGCCCAGCGTTCCTGCGGCAGCGCTGCACGGTCACGGTTCCAGCGGCACCGTTCCTTTGTGCTGAAGCCCGAACCGACCTCTCGCAAGAAGGACAGGGCCACGCAGGACTCTGCCACCCCACGCGCAGTGCGAGGGGACGCTGCTGTGAAGGTAAGGGTAGCTGCGTAGTTGTTGCAGCTGTCACTGGAAATCTTCACAGAAGAATGCCAGAAAAACACCACACCAGAGCATTTTACAGCAAGTAAAACCGGTAAGATCATAACCCTGCGGCAGAACAAGTGTCCAGTGGAATCCATCCAGCATTTTACAGAAACAGAAATGCCTTAATAAGAATATTCAGCTAAGTTACTAAGCACAGAAGGGGGTAAGTGTGTTTTGCTGTTTTAGCAAAAATTCAGACATGGGCTTGCAAAATCTAAAAAAAAAATATAAATTATCAGCTATTATATCTTTTCCTAGAAAGATATGGATTTGACTTGATGCTTTGATACCTCTCAACAATTAAAACACTACACAAACTTCTGAAAGTGTCTGCCGTACACTTTACATGAGCAACAGTTGCTACCACATCATTATCCTGTTCTACAAATGTAGCCTACTATTATATTCATGATCTTGAAGATATCTATTAGCCGTTCAGAAATGAATATACTGTGTGAGGAAAACAGACTGGTTAAAATTCCACTTTAGCACAGACAGGAGGCTTCTTTTCCTACTGAATTATCATAGTAAACTTTAAAAAACAAAGACGTGTTGAATTCTCCTCTGTACCATGGGGATACGTAGTAGTGTACATACACACATTTACATAGTAGTGTAGTGCTATGTCCATACACCAGTACAATGCATCAGCATATCAATTATTGTATTTAGTATTGAGTCATTCATTGTACATTTTAAACTCAAAATCCATTTTGACACATTTGTACTTGCTAGTTACAATGAACCTGGTTTTCCTTAGCTTTTATTTTTGTTTACTTCCTCACTTTTGATGCTTTTCAATACATAAAACTGAAGGGAAAAGCTTGTATCTGAAAGTACTTTCAGTGGAAACATTTGCATTCAGGTCTTCTGAATGCCCTATCAGAAAGACTGATAATGTTTGGGGTTTTTTTTTTTTTTTTTCAAACCAGCTGACAAATGCAGGTGCATTTCAAAATTAACACATTAACATTCTCCCCAAAAAGGTAACTTGCAAAGATAAAACCAGAAATAAGGCTGCTTTGCAAGTGTGTCAAAAACCCTAAAAGGAAGGCAAAACTACAAAGTTCTGAAAGGAATTAAAGTTGTTTCTGCTTTTTAAAAATCAAACTGTAACTGTGTTACACATACTGCTTTGGATTGGCAGCAGCTTCAGAAAGCCGATTTTGCAGCAGTTTTTTTTTTTTTGCGTCTGACACTGAAACCACATTTGTCCCACTCTGCCCATTTTATTTTCAAACAGTACTCGGGCAAAAGAGTCAGAGTGAAAGGCTGGCGGATTTGCATTGCCATCCCTGCTAAAGAATGTAACTTTCTAAAGTGTTTGTGCTGGAAAGAAATCATATTCCTACAAACATCAGCCAGTTCTAGAGAACTTAGTTCTCCTCACGTGGTTTCATGGACCACAGAGTTTCGCATTATCCCTTTTGCCTCCAAGAAGTTATTTTTCCACTCCCAAGTTTGCCAGTCACTGATTAGTGTGCATTTTCAGAGGGAGAGGGGCTTCAATTTTCTTTCAGATAAACTGTATTTTCAAAGAGAGAAACCCAGCAAGATTCAGCACTACCAAATTAAGAGACCAGAAAAAGTGTAAAATATACTAAAAGGCTAAACAGTTCTTTCTGAACAGGTTATTTGCCAAAATCCACATGCTTAGAGCATCTTACATTTTCCCCCTCTTTAAAAAGCATTTTGAAGAATTGAACAGAATTGTGAACCTGCTCTTGCAACAGTCCAGGGAGAGCTTCCAGAAACTAGTGCTATGAGGACAAGAAAAAGACAACATGTTTTCTAAACCCAAGATGGAAACTAGTACTGATAAACTTGATGAAAGCGTACACAAGGCATCATCACCCAATCACCACAAATGTGGTCTGCTATAATTTTCTAGCTAACTCCTGTAATAAACAACTGCAGCTGCTATCACTGTCGTATCTGAGAAAAGGAGGAAGAGCACACAAGCATCCTTTACGTGAGCACCGCTCATCACAAAATTGTTCGAAACACTGGGAAACAGTCAGAAAGGCAACCAAATCAAGCAGTTTCCCCTCTTTATCTGACATTCACACTGTTCATACTACACCTGTAGGTTTGCCTGTTACATCTGTGTTCCCATTTACACTTTCCAATTTGTCAATCCAACTCTCACAGTTAGGTCCTCCTAATCTGGCATCAAAACTATACGGGTTTAATTACAGCACTTCGGATGACTCACATACTTCTGAGGAGGGTGACTTCAACAGAAGGAATTTATCAGGCACGTCACAGGTAACAGCCAGCCCTTGCAAGAAGGAAGGAAGGAAGCAAGCTATGTTAGCCTACTTCACCTTCCTCGCTCCTCCTCTTCCTCACATTTCAGGCACAAGGAGGAAACAGTCTCAACCCACCCCAAGCAGAGCTGAGATGAGAAGGGCAACACGACCGGATTTCCCCTCTTTCGTGCTAAACCCACATACCCCATGTTCCCATCCCCACGTTGGCCAGACACACCACAGGCTTCCACTGCTGCTTCTCCAGGGGAGACTTAAGCCAGAGGATGCTCGGTAATTAACTGCTGATGATTTCCTACTGCACCTGAGAGCTTCGGCGCTGCTCCTTCGGGTGCACTGCGGATACCTCACCCACGCAACCAGCTCAGACTGGCAAAGCGAGCACAGGCTTCGCAACCAGGAACCCTGGATCAGAGTGAGAGCTCAGGATGACTACACTGGACCTTAATAACTCATAGTCAAAGCATCAGACACAGTATGCTGTCCTCACTTCAGATCAACCTCTCCCTGCCACTTCTGAAGCCTCCAGAAACACAGAGAGAAAAACCAACAATGGTGAAAAAATCAGCTACATATACTACTACGGTGAGTAAAAGCTCAGGATTCAGCTGAAGGGTGTTGAGAAATTGCTCTTGAAATTTCCCCAGCAAGCCTTAATTTTAAACATAAACACACATATGGAAAAAAAAAAAAAAAAGAGCTTAAAATACAATGTTTTAGGGAAGTCATTCATTTATGCATCACATTTCTGACAGACACGCGAAAGTACTAACAGCGTACACAGGTGCTGATTTGCAGGGAAGCCAAGAACTGTGGCACCTTCACTGGAGCTACAAAGTATGAGTCCCAGCTACACAGCATCCTCTTCCTTTCAGTCTCCATACCGAAACCAAACTAAAACAAATGACAGCATCATCAGACCCAGTTCCTGGGCACTTTAAGAAGAGGGTGAAATGAAGCACTGTGTTAGAGAGAAGCCAGCTCAGAAATCACCCTGGCACCTCCACAAGATCTTTGGGACAAGAAAATAGAAGGAAAGCCAAAATTCATCCTCACCCCTCACCTCCTATGAGATTTCTGCCCTCCTTTTGCAAGGACAAGTCCTCCAGCCTGTGTTACCTGAACAGCACCTACCAAACATTCTACCTACCCCCATGAGCTACCCCCACTACCAAAAAAACTACTCTCAAACCTCCTCTCCTACCCTCACCCTGGGGAAGCTTCACCACAGGATTTATAGTCCATTCCTCCCTGTAGATCCCATCAGCCTTGTCTTCCTGGACTCCTGTTGTTCCCCAATGGAAAACCAGGAGAGTATTACAGGAGAAAAATCAGTTTCACACTGCTGGTGTCACTGAAGAGAAGCAAATACCCCTTGCCAAAAGCTACATGATAACACATCACCCAGTTTAAGTACCACAAACACCGCAAATGACATCAGCACAGTGCACCACTCCAGCTACCACATGAAGCAAGTCAGAAGTCCCGAGGAGGTGCTAGCTCAGGTATCCATGCACAGGACTGTTATACGGAGCAGATGTACCCTAAGTACACAGTGAAAAAAATGTTTTCATACATTGGTAAAGCGAATAGGGCTTAAAATTTTCACTAAATTTCAATTCAATTAAAATGATCTGTCCTAAAGTGTAGAGATGCATAGGTAAGCATAGCAATTAAAATGTGTATCCTGCATCTGTGCACCACAACTTTGATTATTTCCCAAACTAAAAATGGCATTAAGAACACATCAAAGGCACTCGTTCTCATTAGGGATTAAGTCTTTAGCAAGTTTGAAGGTTTTCAGATCAACTAAATAAAACTGGCTGAGTGCAAAAGCATGTGAATTTCTAAAAGCCCAGAAGAGCCATTTTTCCTTGTGGATAATCCCCAAAAAACAACCACAACAGAATTCAATCCCATGTCTTCCAATGTTACTTTTAGATCAAGGTATTATGAGACGTTTCAACCCCTTCCTCACTCCCCCCTAAAAATGCCTGGAAGAAACTTAGAAAGCATTCCCTGGAAACATGATTATATATTTTTACTATCACAACACTAATAAATCTCTTTTACATCAGATAAAATGCAGTTACCAACACTTGTCCCTTGGATAAAAAATTATCTTGCACATACATATTTGGCTACATGCCCTTAATGATTTCCTTCTGAAAAGAAGGGTGCATTTATTGCTTCAGAAACAGAAAAACAAAATAAGAAAGAGAGGACACGGGGAAAAAGATGAACAGAAGGGCTTCGAAAGTGACTGAAAATCTACAACATCGCTAATTAGGTTCCAGCTTCTAACACAATAGTGGGTGTACCATGGTATGTTATCAAGTTTATAGCCAAGGGCACAAGACAATACAACCCCACATTCAATTTAATTACAGCCTATGGCTTCTGCAGTAGTGGTGTGTTTCAAAGGGTTTAAGCACTCATTTATTTCTACACCATACATGAAATAAGGCAGCTCACTGTCATACAGACTCACCAATTAGACTGAACAGTTTCTGATCTCTTGCTCTCTAGAAGGAGAGCAGTGGGCAATGGGAAATCTTTTACAGGATACACAGAAGACTTTCTGTTAAAAAAAAAAAAAGCAGCTCTCTGCTGCCTTTACATTTGTGCATTTTATCTTTGATGTGCACAGAGGAATAGTACCAACATAGTCATTTCAGATTCAATAGAATTTTCTAAAGTGTCAAAATACAGCAGTGCTTCAATGATGCTGTTTTTTCCTCCCAATTGTACTAAAAAGGTCATCTTCATTTGAGTTATACAAAATGGATCGCCTCTTGCATTCTTACCGTCACCGAAGGCTGGACCAAGGAAATTTTCAGACTAGCTCACATGATGCAACCAAATGAAAGGAGTTTAATTTCTAGAAAGTAAAAATATATTGAAAATGAAAGTAATAGTGGAAGAAATCACCATCTGAAATAGTTACAAAATTTGGTACCTCCAATATATCATGCCAATGCAACTAAGAGGACCTGCAAAGACAGTATTGGACTTTAAACTTCATAACCACAATTCTAAACGTGTGTATCGAAACACCATTCTCACATCTGTAAAACACTCTCCTGAGTCACATTAAATCAATTTCCTCCCCAACAGCTGATCCAAAATGGACAAACTTCAGTCTAGGACAGAACAAGCAGTTCCCTTCATTCCTTCCAGTGCATACACTGCTCCCAAAGCTGTATACGAGATCACTAAGCTTAATCTCTGTTCTGCTTTTCTTGTACTCATCTTGGGAAACATTCACATGCCTACCAAACCTCATGTTAGTTATAAGGAACATAGCCCGGGATATCCTACTGTCTTCAAAAAAACACCCATCTCTGTTCAATGATCTTTAGAAGCACTTAGTTACAAACAACACTGACTTTTACAGAAGAGAGCAATAGCCAGGATTCATGTGTTTCGCTATGGAGATTGATAAGAAAGCTGTCTTTGGGGACCATATTTGACACCCCTGCTAACCTATCCCCTGCCTCCCGATGATTTCAAAGCAATTCTGATGTCTGTCAGGTACAATAGGTCCCTTCTACAGTTAATCACTTTACACATCTCTAACTTAGCAGAAGACTAAAACCTTTCCCACTAAAAAAAAACCACAAACAACCACAAAGAAACAAACAGTAGCCTCTAAGGTAGGTACAGTTTCTTTAACTGTAGGTTAAAAGTTCTTTTAACCTTCACATTTTAAGATTTCAGCCTCAGTGATTCTTTTAAATAAGACACTAAGTAAATCCTGGATTTTCTCGCAGCCTGGGATAATCCATTAATCAAAGAGGATGGCACTAACTAGGCAGTAGGGCAGCCAGTACTAACCTCTGAAACTAGATCAACAGAAGTACTGTCACAAGAACTAACAAGGCACTTAGCAGTCATCAGTCTTAATAGCTACTGTACTTTAAGCCTTTAAGATAAGGATATTGCCCCATCTATTATCTGTATCGAAATAAAGCCTAGCATCCTAAAGCTGCCATCCTAAGCACCCTTCCCTGAAGCTGTCTGATGAGTTCTCCTACTCTGTATACTTGGAAAAAGTCTAGCGATGACTCTGATCAGAGTACTACAAATATTTGTACAGAACGGAAGCCCTTTTTGTGGCCATTTTATGGAAGTGCAGGATGTCCCCAGATCAAGGATCAAGTAGAAAGATTCTTATCCACCTCCAAAAACAAAGAGTAAAAAGAGCTAGAGTAACTTAATAGTTACTTTGATTTGTTCTCAGTTGTGCCTGCTGTCTACTTGTATTTGTCATGTGCTACTGTTTTGCCTCCTTTTGCAAAACCTGCAGCCAGAAGTAGATTTCTGGTTCTGGTCAAAGCAAGCCCTTCAAAGAGAGCAGAAGGCAATGAAGAGACATGTGCCAGATAAAAAGAAAACAGAAAGGGCAGCTCTGACTTTAAAGCACGAGTGAAAAAATTAAGGATTCCCTGGAACAGCTAAGACAAATGCACGTGGCTCATGTTTTAATGACGGAGTGTTTGGTAGATAACAGCTGATGAAACTCTTCACAAGCAGCCCAGAGAAACCTGACTGAGTTAGAGAACCAATGTAACAGAAGCATTTTCACATGACATGCCAACTCTCCTCACTCATGGCATTTGCCAGTATTTTCCTACACCTATTTTTGGTTATTACTACTGTAGGAAGTTCAGCATGTACCACATCTATAAATCTCAACAGCCACCATCACCTTGTAGCATCAAAAGCTTAAACTTTAGCTATTGTTCATCTTTCAGTAACGTGAGAGACAAACAACAGCCAAATTACATCCCTCTGTCATCAGCTTGAACTGAAGTACTGCTGTCAGTAGCAGGAAAATTGCTACAGTTCAGAGCAAATAAGGACTGAAAAGAAAGTTGTGCCATGGTGGCACAGTGCTGTATGCTCTAAAATACACGCTATAAATCAGGGGTCCTCAAACTATGGCCCGCGGGCTGGATATGGCCCCCCAGGGTCCTCAATCCGGCCCCCGGTATTTACAGAACCCCCTGCCCCCCCCCCCGCCGGGGGTTGTGGGGGGAAACCAAGCAGCCGCAGATGACTGCCTGCCACTGCATCCGCGCGCCGGCCCCCTGGTTAAAAAGTGTGAGGACCCCTGCTATAAATGCTGGTCTCAAGGTTGCAACCTAAAACAATAGCTGGATCAAGACAGTATGTTAAATGTACCTTTCCTTAGCTCTGGAGGAGGCTCCTACAAACCCAGTGTTGAAAAGACATCTTGCTAAAACAAAAGGCGGCAGCAACCACGACAGACAAGCATAAAACTGATATCCTCGCTCAGACTCTTTACACCTAAAGTTTGTAGCCACTGCAAATCGAAGATATCCCATTTGGTGCCCTCATTTAACCTTTTCCATACCTTGCTTAATGCTATCAATGCTATAAAAACGGAAGGGGGGGGGGGGGGAGGCGGGGGGGCATGCATGCACGTAGTATAGAGATGCTAAGAAAACCACTCATCACACTACCATTTTTTCACCAAGTTCATGAGGTCAGCAAAATCCTTCCCTGGAAGAATAATTACAAAGACAACCAATAAACGACAAACTTAGGACTTTCATGTCTTCCAGGAATCAGTAATATTTGTCAACAGCGGAATTTAGTGTCACGTTACTTGATGAGATGCATTCAGTAAAATGGCCTGGAAAGTCTTTGTTTATAATTAAGCAATAACGATTGAAGGCCAGGGCATTTCCTGGGGATTAATGACTGGCTGGGAGAGTCAATGGCTTCAGGCAATGCCTTGGGCCATTAACCCCAGCCAGTCATTAATTTCCCCAGGAAATGCCCTGAACCTCGATTAGTGTAACTATTATAAAATGTAGCTAAGGAGAGAAAGTTTAGCATTAACATTCTCCCAAGGAAATCTGTTCCACAGCCTGTATTTTTTTCGTTTTGTCACATCCCAGAAAAAGTGTGTAAGTTAAAACTGATGACAAGAATCGGCAATTAAAAAGACAAAAAAATTAGAGAATTTTCCTTCTCCTAAAGACTTAAATTAATGAGTTTTGAAGAAAAGGCAAGATTCAACTACAAAAGTGGCTGGGCAGCTTGTTTTGCTCATTAAACTGTGAACGGCAATGAACACTTCCATGTAATTGCTGCAAAAACCTCACACTGTCTAGTATCCTTGCTGATTGCTCATTTTCTTGATACACTTAAGAAAACAGCGCATGCCTGTGTACTCTGTAATCTATTTCAGATATTTCTCCTTTTCTCCCCATAGTCCGCCACTAATGAGAATTACAGCTCCGAATGCTTCACATAGGAAGCACAGCTCTGCAACAAACAGTACAGCAGCTGGATTTCTCGTCGCCTAAGCTTTATGCAAGTGTGAAGAGATTTGTGGGCTGGGGTAGAGATCAAGGTCTCCAGCCTGGTGACTGAAGGTACCAAGACACCTCATTTAACAGGTTAAAGGCACGCATACGCCGTTACCGCTAACTGGATCAGAACTGCTCTTCCCCTTCCCATATTCGTGTGCACTGCTGCCCTAAAAGTGCTAAACTATGCCTGAAGTTTCAAAATTACTTTCAAGGTCATTAAAAGTGAGGCAAAGAGGAGTCTAGGGTTAAATACAGCGAAGAGCGCCAGCTTATACCTGAAATAATGAGCTAGAACAAAAACATTATCTGCACATAATCAAGCCTCTAAGCCATTCAGAGACACCAGATACGCACAGCAAGAGATCAAACTACAGTACTGCACTGAAGTGGTCCAAAAAAAAAAGCCCCTGCTAGAAAGGAGAGGTCACAGGTATTCTAAAGAACATAGAGGTTTATGCAGGCATTCACTGGAAGCCTCACTCTCCCTCCCCCCAATCAGCCTTCAGGCGGGTTGATTAGCTGGCAAACTCTTTGAAAGGGTCAGTCTGTCCAGAACTGGTATTTCCACTTGGGAAACAGCTCAGGCATGTCATATACCTGTGCCCGCCCAGCGCCGCGCTCTGGGGCTGACAGCCGCGATCCCTGTTATTACTTGACACAAGAAT
Organism: Falco peregrinus; assembly: GCF_023634155.1. Classification (NCBI taxonomy): domain Eukaryota; kingdom Metazoa; phylum Chordata; class Aves; order Falconiformes; family Falconidae; genus Falco; species Falco peregrinus. The sequence continues at coordinate 55,562,028 of NC_073723.1, read as the reverse complement.
GTCAGGAGAGTTTTGTAACCGTGCAGGGCAGCCAGCAGTGAAGTTCTTGCCTGAAACGTGGTATTTTATGGGGCGCAACGCAACTGGATACGCTTCACAGACTGAGTTAGAATGACATCCAAACTTCAAGCCAATTGCAGAGGTGCAGCGAGTCTTTAATTGAAGTGATTAAGCTCCGGCGCTCAGACACCCCAAAATGAAGGTTCTGTCGGAGGGGATGGGGAGCAGGCACCAGCACTGTGCCGGCGCACAGCAGAAGGGGTCCCCAAGGCACGCATTAAGGCACAGCTCAACCGCGTTTTTGACAAGACTGCTTTACCTCAACGCAACACATCTAATGAACTTGGGCTCGTTCCACAGTTCAGCTGCACCTAAACCCGTTTAATTGTGCTCTTACTGTATATTTCGCCACTATGGTAACTAACGCAACTAAAGCCAATTTGCCTTATTAAAAAAAAAAAAAAAAAAGAAAAGAAAAGAAAAAAAGAAAAAAGAAAAAAAGAAAAAAAAAGAAGAGGATCACTGCCAGGAAACAGAGCAATTTTAAATAAACAAATACAAGATGAATGCAATTGCCATATTAACCCTCTTGTTAACTTCTGAAGTTTAAAATTACACCCTCATTACTAGTGTGTAATTGAGTATTCTCCCGGCTGTTTCCTGCATTTGAGGTTATTCAAATAGTTCATTAGCACATCAAGAACACCACACACACTAATGATACCTGATGCCCTTATCTACGATTTTGGCCCGTAACTCACATCGCCCGCAAAAAGATAAAGAAAAAAAGGGGGAAAGAAAGAAAAAGGAGGGAAAGAGAGAGCCTGCAGGGCAGCCATCAGTGCTGCCGCCGAGGGGGCGCATGGCAGCACCCAGGCACCTCTCGCATCTGACCCACTGGCACGCAGGCAAGCCAGTGGCCACCAGACCGGTGGCGGGGGTGGGGGGGGGTGAGGAAACTGGGGGGCGAGGAAGTTGGATAACTCGCAACAGGGCTCGTCGGGTGCCTGAACAGTGAGTCACCCCAGGAGGCACCCCGGGGCTGGCAGTGTGTATCGGTGGCCAGCCTTGGGAGCGGTGGGGAAGAAAGGAGGGGTGCAGTGGGGGCTATGTGGGACAGGGTGCAGGGGTGCCACCTGTTTGGGGTTTTTTTCTCCTTCTTTCTTTTTTCTTTTTCCAGTTACCTGTGTGGGGGAAACAATAGCAGGTGAAACTACTGTGGGTGAGGTGGTGCTTCTGTGCCCATTGGCTTCGGGGAGGAGGTGAGGCAGGGGGTCGTGTTTCACTGAGACCACCACCACGGCAGGCGCGGCAGCGTCCAGGGGCTCAGCGGGGCGGCGGCAGAATCTTTTGGGGGAGGCGGAGGGTCCGCATGCGTCACCACCGGCTGCGGCCCCCGCCGGGAACACTGCCTCGTAGAGTGCCCGCTTGGCCGGGGCCACCGCGGCCACTTCTGCCTTCACTGGCGCAGCGTCACCGTCTTTGGGCAGCACATAGGGGTTGGTGGCGGGTGGCCGGGCCCGTGGTCCACCATTCAGGGCAGCAGGGGTGTAGCAGCCCCCGCCGGTGGGGTGGTGGAGGAGGTGGTGGTGGTGGTGGTGGTGAGGGGGGTGGTGGTGTGGTGGCTGTGGTCCCTCCAGCTTGGTGCCGATGCCAGCGATGCTGTTGAGGGTAGCGATGGAGACAGCGCCGATGCAGTGGTTGGTGTAGGTCTTGGAGAGCTTGGCTGCCTTGGAGAGCATCTGCATGCGGGTGCCCAGGAGGTTCTTGCCGATGGCCTTGTTCTCGTACCAGGTGATATCGCCCTCACTGCAGTGGTCCCGTGGGCGCTGGAAGAAGGCCTTGCAGAGGGGGTTGCGCTTGGAGAGGTACTTGACAAAGCTGGCATAGGGGCAGAACTCAGTCCCAGTCTCATACATTCGGGGCAGGTTCTCCTCGTCGCTGCTTTCCGCCCGCTTCTTGCTCCAGGAGGACGAGCGCGACTTGTGGTAGGGCCCCAGCGCCTTGAAGTAGACAAACTTGCGCCCATCCTCATCCACGGCCAGCCCGAAGGAGTCCTCCTCCAGCTCCCGCTGGTTCTCCCGGCCCCGGGTGCAAAAGTACATGCAGGTCTCGAACCAGACCTTGTTGAGGAGCCCGAAGGGGCTCTGGGTGCTGAAGACGCTGCAGGTGTAGAGCTTGCGGAGGTCGGCGCGGGTGATGGCCTGCTTCTGCACCACCGGCCCAGCGCCCTGCTCCTCCAGCTTGCGGATGACGGCGGCCAGGGTGAGGTTGGCGGCGCGGAGCTCGGGGTCCTTGGTGAGGTCGAGGGTGCGGCAGTAGGGCGGCTCGTTGAGGTAGCGGTTGAGGGAGCTGCGGATGCTGATGAGGGAGGACTTGGAGTAGAGCTGCCCGCTCTTGGAGCGCGCCTCGGCGTAGAAGGAGCGCAGGACCCGGCAGAGCGCCCCCTTGTCCATCGTCTCGAAGTCGGGGCTCTGCGCCTTCTCGCTCAGGTACTCGCGGAAGATGCGCACGGCGTAGCGGGTGGCCAGCCGCGTGTTCTCGCTCAGCCGCGCCCGCTCCGGCCGCTGCAGCAGCAGGGCCGCCTCCAGCTCCGCGTCCTCCACCGTCCCCCCGGGGCCGCCGCCGCCGCCGCCCCCCGGGGCAGCCGCCGCAGCGCCCCCCGGGGCCGCCCCGACGCCGACGCCGCTGCCGCCCGGCGTACGGCCCGGGGCGGGCGGCAGCGGCTCCGTCTCCTCCTCGCCGTCCCACTCCAGACCCATGTCCTCTTCCTCCTCCTCCTCCTCCTCGTCCAGCAGCAGCCCCCCATCGGCTCCGTCCTCCTCCTCCTCCTCCTCCTCGTACCCCGTTATCTGCACCTCCTGGATCTCATCCTCCTCCTCGCCCTCCTCCTCCTCGCCGGCGCTGCAGTAGCGGTGCGGGCGGGGGGCGACGCCGCGGCCGGGCGGCCGGTCCCCCGCATTGTTCCCACCGCCGCCTCCGCCTCCCCCGCCGCCGCTCCACTCTCCGCCGCCGCTGCCAGGCATTCTCGCCATATTGCCGTCTCCCTGCCAGTCCTCGGGCAGGGCGCATGCGCTATATTGGACCGCAGCGCTGGAGCGCTTTTGTGTTTTAATGACCTTCAGCTACCGGGAGGCAAAGCCGGGCTCTTAAAGGGGCCGCGCTCCCAGTGGCGGCGGCGGGGAAGGGGCGGGAGGGGTTGGGATGGATGGGGAGGAGGCTGCGCCGCGCCAAGGGGGAACCGCGGGGAAGGGAGCGGTACTTACCGCGCCCGCCGTTCACCTCGGGTCCGTCCCGTCGAGCAACGGAGATGGGCGCCGGGGGTGGGGGGGACCCGCCGGGCCGGGGCGGACGGCCCGGCCCGGCGGTTCCCCCCCGCCTCTGGCGCCCGTCCCGCCTCTCCATCCCCCCAGAAAACCCCAAAATAACAAGGCACTCTGTGTGCGGAGCGGCGCTCTCGGTGGCGACCGACTGCCACCAAGCAGCTGGGACAGAGGTCGGCACGCCTCGCACCTCCTGGACCCTCGCACGTCCTCATTTCACAGTAACTTACAAACAAGCATAGGAAAGAAAAAACCCCACCCAAAAAACTCGGGCTGTGCTTGTCCGGCAGCACGGCTCTACCCCGGCAGGATGCTACCGGAGCGCGGGCGGCCCCGGCTCCCGCGGCACCGCTCGCCGCCGGCCTCGCACCTTTAGCCAGGCGCCTGGATTTCGGTCGAGGGGCTCGGGAGGAGGCGGCTGCGCGGGGCTTTGCATCCGTGCGGCTCGGAGCCCGCCCGGGAAGAGCCAGTTGGTAGCCGCGGCGCTCGCTCCGCTTGCGGGAGCGCCGGCGAGGTTGGCTGCAGAGAGGGAGAAATTAGCACTCGGGGGGCTGCCGGGCGCCGCGGGCGGCCCTCTGGCTCGCTGCGGCTGCAGCCTTGAGGGCTGCTGGAAGGCCCTCGGCCCCCCGTGCCGCCGCTGCCTCCCCGGGCGCCCGGCTTCCCCCTCAGATAGCCCCTTCCGCGGCGGGGAGAAAACCGAGGGGTCTCCCGCAACCACGCCGGCGAGCACGGGGTCCGGAGCCGCCGGACCCGGCGAGGCCGCTCTGTGGGGTGTCTCGCAGAGGGGGAGCCCCCGAGGAAGCCGGCGCGGAGCCCCAGCCCTGCCCTCCGTCGGCTCCGCGCCCCCCACCCCGTGCGCGCCGCCGTACAGCCCCTGCCCGCCGCCCGGCTCTGCCCCGGGGAAGCCGTACCCAGCGGTGCCGCAGCCCACCGCCTCGCCCCTCCTTCCCGGGAAGGGCCCTTTGCCGGGATGGGCTCCGGACGGAGGGCACAAGCCCTGTCCCACCCGGGACAGGGCGAAGCAGCCGTGCCGTGCCGTGCCGTGCCTTGCCAGCTCCCCGCACTACACAAACCAAGTACCCACAGACCTCCCCGTGCCGCCCAACCGGGCCATTTCTTTTATTTGGTACGTTGAAATAAATATTCATTACAACTACTGGCTACACCTGAAATTATCGCCTTAATTGCAGAGCTGCTGGCCGGAGTTATAACCCACATTTGCTGCTTACTCATCCGTAGGCAATAGTTCAGCGCCGGGCCCCTGCCGTTGTGGCTGCCTTGGAGGGGGCTCGGTGCCGGGCTGCCCCCCGGGGCGGACGCCGGCGGCCACGGACCGGGGGTCTGGGGCAGCCCCAGCCCCAGCCCTTGCCGTCCGGGCAAACGTGGGATCCCGGAGAAAGGATGCGCAAATTGTTCAGCAAATTAGGCCAATTCGAAACAAATAAGCACTCCGGGCAGAGAGCTTGCCACTCCCAGAAAATAATTGAAAAGAAACCCGGCACTGTTATATTGATGTAAGCCTGAAGTAATTACACGGAGGTCAAAGACGCTGCACGCACTAAAGAAGTTGTGTTCACTCTGTAGTTTGAGAGCGGATTATGTTCCCGCTCAGGTCAATGGCATATATATATTCATTCTAGATAATTTTTTCCTATGCACATAAAGAGGATATAAATAACATTTTTCCCCCGTCATACCCTATCTGCAACTTTGAAACAAAGTCTCAAAGAGCTTCCAACGAGATGGACCAGATGCTGAACCATAGCTAAAAGCAGCAAAGCCTTATTGTGGTTAAAATCCAAACGCCCCAGACAAGCTCCTTTTAGGAGTTGTAGCAACCCACCCCAGAAGACAGAGAACCGCAGAGCTTGCAGCACACACCTTCTCAACGGAGATCTTTTTTTTTTTTTTTTCCTCTTTATTGTTCCCATAAATGCTAAACATGACGTGATTGGTATTGACCTTTGAACTTGATTCTGTCTTCAGATCATAGGAGAGACGAAGCCACTTTCTTTTTTTTAAGAAGAGCTTTTCAGAGCCACATAAGTGCAAAAGGTAGTTGAACATTTGGGGTTTTTAACTTTAGAAAAGATGAACACCAGGTTGACAGCTTCTGTACTTGGATGTTCATTTAATCACCATTTCCTGATTACAGGAGGTGAACTATGTTGACAGACTTGGAGATGAATATGGAGCCCAGTATACTACTAGTAAGTATAAAGGACATAAAGAACTTGCAGTGAGGTTGGAGGGGAAAAATGTATACGAAGCATCCATATTACACACATCAATTGGAAGCACCTCAGCAGCCAGGGGGAATTCAGAGAGTAGCAAGTGAGGTGTTCAGTGTGCTGCAGGTGCCCAGAACTGGGAAGCCACCCGCTTAAGGTGTATATATACCTATATAACCTATCTGTATATATGTGTGTGTATGTGTATATATATGTATATGAAAATTAATCATATATATATATGTTAACTTACCTGCCTACATTCCTAAAGATAAGATTTAGCCTAGTCAGGTGTATTCCAGAAGTTTAAATCCTATTGTTCAGGCTCTCAAGCTAGACAAGGTAATCAAACTGCATTCCGAAACTGCCAGAGTTGCACAAGGCTGTCTAATGCAAGCTGGCATAATAACATTAAACTTACATCCACTCCACCCTCCATGTCACTAATCAAAGTTTTATCCTGCTGAGAGCTCCGTGCAGACATAGACAGCTTCTCCTCTAGGACTCAAGGTTTTTGGCTGATTCTCATATAGGTCCTGTCCACACTTGGAGAATACATTTTATTACTGCTGTCAGTAAAGAAGATGTAATACCCACAGAACACTAATGATGCACCTGCCCCACTAGGTTGCAACCCTGGACTGGATTATCCTTCCTTCTGTATACCTGGAGATCAGTTCATACACCACAGAATAAACATTCCAGCTTAAAAACCAAACCCAAAAAACCTTCTCCATGAATCAGTTGTTTTACAATAGAGGTAATGCTTGTAACCATGTTACCAAATAATTTCAGGCCTTTCCTCACTTCTTTTTTAAGCTATTCTTCCCCCTGGCCCTTCATCTCTTTCCTGGCAAGCAGAGAGCCTGCTAGAGCTGTGCTCTTTGACAACCTGACTATTGTGCTAAAGGTCTCCACAGCCTTATTCTCCTTCAGACTAACATAGGCTACTTCTGTAGCCTCTATAAGAGGTTATTTCACTTACAGACACCTAAGCCTTCCTGGTTTGGTGTTTCTTGGTAGGTGTTTCATGATGAAGCTTCATTAGGAAGTAAACTGGAATATCCCCCAAAAGCCAAGAAGCAAAGAGAATCCACTGGGTTTCTCCCAGTTGCTCCCCAGGATCCAGTCTAGGCACCTAGAAAATATTTTTAAAAACAGTGCTTAAAACAACCTTGTTGGTTAACCCTAAGGCTGACCACATGGCATCTTTTTAAGAAAATGACATTTTCTCCATGTATACTTTTACTGTTAGTTTAAATGCAATAAACATGTTCTTAAAATGTGTTAATATGTTTTCCAAACACAAGATATTCTCGCTGTAGAAGCAGGCTATGACGAAATTGGTATGAGAAATCTATATTGACACTACAGAACTAGAAGGCAAATAACACTAGGACTCTTGGAAAATTCACTTAGGAAAAAAGCATGTCCTAGAAATCCTTCTCCCACCCAGAAACATGCAGTTTTGAGATAAGCTTTTTTAGCATTTGAGAACTGTGGCTTCAAAATGCTAATTCAATTTTAATTTTATTCCTTTACTTGTGTATATGATATTTCTAGTTGTTCCATCACTTCTTGATACTAGGGACAGCTGATGCTGACATATAATGTGCTATAATAGATTTTAAATCTCTTTTATTTTAAATTTTGCTTTTTCAAGTTAGCATCTCCTGTCTGCATGGCAATTAAATGGTTTTATATAACTCAACAGAGGAGACATTGATTTAGGAAAGTAATCCATCAGTGCTAAGTTGCAGCTCTTCTTAATGAATTTTAAAATACAAAAGCTATTTCACCTCTTAGATTGTCATATTATGAAATGTTAGCGGTAACTGCTCATATCAAAGCACCAGCTGCTATTGACAAGTTGTGAAACGTGAAGGTAGCATCAAACCAGCCCCCTCATGAAGCTCCACAGTGCCAATCGAAAGCTCATTTCCAAAGTATGCTCATACTTTTTTTCCCCACAGGTATTTGCCGTTAGTCACTTGACTGCTTTTTTTTTTCTTTTACAAAAGCAATATTTTTGTTGCTGAGGCCATGATTTGTTTCCTGATTGCTCCTTTTTCAAAACAAACCAGAGAAAAACTGAGTCATCATCTTTGTAAGAAAGCATGCGTTTACTGCTTGGCAAATTAAAAGTCAAGACTTCAGGAATTATCATTATTTTCAGAGTCAAGCAGCTGGAGCATTTTTGCTTCCAAAAATATAGAAGAGCTATGTTGTCAGACAGCTTGGAGAGAGACAGGTAATAAATTGCATTGCACTGCATAAAGATTTCAAGGGTCTTTTAAAATGTGCTGGAGGTAAGTTGCCAGGAGATATATTAATGTTTTATTTAGCTGTGTTTCAGTTTATGTTTGTTTTTGCTTCTGTGGTGATGAGGGCACTTGAAACAAATTGGCTGGTCCGGGTGGCACAGCAGTAGCTGGTTATAGTTGCTGTAGCAGTTGTCGTCATTTCTATGAACTACTGACACTGAGCAACCTGGCATGTTAATTGCGTAACATTTATCCTGTGTGGAGAGAAAGAGCTCTTTCCATCCAGGCTGACAATTTAAGTTAGTTTTTAGTTCTTTTCAGCTGGGTCCATAAATTCTACATGGAGGGGAGGGAAATTTAGAAGGACCAATCCAGTAACTCAAGAAGGGAACCTCCAAAGAGAGATCCCTGTGAAACCACAAAGCCTTGTTTATAGGTGGTGTAGGTCTGTGTAAGTACAAGTTTTCACTTTATACAGTGTTTTTAGTACTACGAAATACTTAATTACTACATAAATTAATGCTGTATTGGATATGTAGTTCTTGAAATCCTACTTTTTGTCCATAATCCTCCTATAAAACTTTATTTTGAACTAAAAGTTCAGGCTGGAAGTCACACTGGCCTGGAAGAAGTTTAGAAATGCAGGGAGGTGTGAGTGTTATATGACAACAGGGTCTGGCTGAGAAGGCTCCTTAAACATTCCTTTAAGAAAAAAGCAAGAAAAAAACCGGAGTTCTTACAATTTAATGAAAATGTAATGTAATGAGATTCTGAAGAAATGCACTTTCCACCTTGTTTCTGTTCTGCATGATTTTATCGTTTGCTTTTTCTGTCCCCACTGCGTGACCTGAAGCTTCTGTGTTGCCATGAGGTATGCTGAGCGCCCATTGCCGTGTAGAGCCAGAGGTAGGGCTTTACACCACGCACAACTTACTCACACCAGGCTTTTCTCAGAGCTGGGGGTCCTTAAGGGATAGGGCAACAGCTGGCCTTCAGTGCAGCCTGCAAAAGGAATCTTCCACTGACCATCGGCTAGTGGCTTTAAAGCCTCTTTATACCATGAATTCACTGTCAATATACTTTTGTTTTGACTTAGTGACTGAAATAAACTGATTATTCCTCTTTTCCACCAGTATTATGTCTGTGTCATAGTGAATTTGGAAATTCCTTTTCAGGTATTTATGTAGCAAAACCCCCAGTACCAATGGTCTGTCTACTTGGATTTTCTTTTCTCAATTGAGTTATCTCAGCTGGGTTGACACAAACCCAGTTTAAGCAACTTTAAAACTCAGTGAGTTCAAACGAAGCCCACAGAGGGTGTAACCATACTGTTAAAACAGTGTCAGAGCCCTTCTCTGGCTGTCACCCAGACCCACCTTTCTGTTGCTGAAGCAGTACTTAAAATTAAACACAACTTTCTTAATTTTTGTACGCCTCCCCTTCATTCTCCCTCCATTTTCTTTCATATGAAGTTTGCAAATCTGACCTGTGCAATTTTTGCACCTATTTTCTTTTCAAACATTATCTGGTCATGATGTTTTCTGGCCCTAGTAATAGAATGCCACATTCCCTTCTCTATGTGTGAGATGCTAAAGCATCTTTAGTTATCCCTTGAGATCTGAACACACAGAAACCGTCTAAATGAGATCTGCATCACAGGTTACACTCACTTGTAAAGCAGCATTTGAGTAGAAGGGAATAAATTCATAGGTCATATGGAAGAAGAGTACAGGGATAAAAAGGTATAGCACGTTTACTGCCAGCCCCTGTCACATCCTTTATCAGAGAGTGATTTGATTCATAGCAAGAAAAAAGTGGTAGAACATGTGGTAGAATATTAATAGATAAAGAAAATTTGCATACTGATTTTTATTTGACCGGTCCTTTATGCAAAAGGCCTCTCATAAACTAAATGTTGCTAGTGTATGGGATTTCAGGTAAAAATTGTGGGGAAATCTTCAGGATATTGTCAGGACTTTCATTTGAGGTTTAAAGCCAGAGGCCATGAAGTAAAAGAGACCTGAAAGGTCTCTTTGCAGTTTGCACCTGTATTTTAAGTTATAGACAGTAAAGCCTGGAGAAGTAGAAAAACCTGAAATGGTTCAGAGTTAAGATAAAGAAAACTTACACAGTTTAGTGAAAGACTGGATGCATTGGATGTACCTCTTGTTTTTTCAGTAGCAGCTAATACTAAAACAGATGAAAAATACCTTCTAACAGCTTGTAAGCATCAGTATATTGTTAGAGTTTGGCATTTAAAAAAAACTCTTCTACAACTGTTAAGAATGCTTAAGTGCAAAATTTTTTGTCCATCCCCGAGTTGTACTTTGCTTTGAATAGCCTTGCCTTTTCCCATCCATGAAAGATTAAGCTGGGCTTCATTCAATGTTTCCTTATTTGAAGATCAAGGCTAAAATTCAGTTTCTTTTCACAGAACTAAAGGTGTCATCAAATAAAGAAAAATCATTTTAAAGCCCTCAGAGCCAACACTTTGCACATTCATGGACTGAATTATTTAATTACAAGCAGGTAGTTATTTGCTAATAAAGACCCTGGGTTTTAGGATCAATGAGCCCTGTTAAAATAAACAAGAAAAACCCTGTAAGTTCTTCTTTTGCCTTGGACAAAACAAGGTCACATTTGCAATTTGCAGTGCACAGTCTCTCCATCAGCAATCTTGGCAAAGGTTTATCAAGTTATTCTGAATGATATCCTCCAAGTTATGAGTGTGTCACTTGGCCTGTTAATGACCCATCCCTACAGTTTACTCTGCTGTTTACCTGTGTATTCTCTGACTCGCTCTTGCTGACTGATGTCAAAGGAAAAAAAGCAGTTTATAAAATCAAAGCTTCAGTGTGGAAGGATATAAAGTGTGAAATCCAGACCCATTGCTTTCTTTCTGGCTTTAGTGATCATAGAAACCTGCTGTAGGGCAGGACTAATCTGCCAGAAAATTATTATTGAGCCCTGGTAACTCAGATATATGTGCAGACTTGAAAATGCTGTTCTTTGTGCCAACTCCAGGTCCTCCAAGAACCTCACATGGTATCCTTCACCTGGCTCAGAAATATGCTGCATTCCACCGGAAAGAGGAGGAAGTTTGTTAATTCCCAGGCAGCTGTGAACAATTTAATCTCTTTCCAAACAGCCCAGCATCCTATTCCAATTGTCAAGTTTTGGGGGGGTTGGACAGACTGAAGAGCAGGTGAGAGACAATAGGGCCTTTATTTCAAGGTCATTCCTATGGATTTGGCCTTGATAGCAACACCCTGATAACAGGGTTGCCAATTCTCACAGCCTCATGATACTCAGTGCGTTTGGAGTTTCCTCCTCCATATGCTGGAAATGGAGGGGTTGGAAATGAGTGTTTGGAAGACAAATTTGAAACCTTGAATTACTGCTCTGTAAAAACCTGGAAATCAGGTGGAGAACCACAGTTTTGTAATTTTAGGAAGAAGAAATCCCTGTGATTTTTAAGATAGACTTCTTATTCTGAAGATGGTGGTTGTCACTCCTGGGATTTCCCAGAAAAAACTTGTCTATGAGCGCTGAGCTGGTAACCTGACTTGGGTTTCTGGATGAGTCTCTAAATTACTGACTTCTTTTCCTCTCAAGATTTCTTTATCAAAAAAATCACCATCCAAATCTTATGCAAGCCAGTTTTTCCACCTCTTTGGCAATAAGTTTAGAAGAGTCAAAGAACCACTAGGAACTGCTGCAAGAAATTCATATGCTGATTTCTTCGAGTTCTCAGAACCAATAATTCCAAATATTAGAAGGTCTCTGCATTCGAAAACTGTTGTATAGGTATTTAAGCCAGATGTGCCTTTAAACATGCTTGCACCTGATGTGGTTTCCATGGGAGCAGCTTGGTGCTTAGCCATTTGCAAACATGGCTGCTTGGGTAGATAATTAAATTAGAGTTAGTGAACACAGTGTTCTCCTGAAAACCTGACCTTTGGTCTTTCTGGCACACTGGTAGAAGAGTGAAGGAAAATACATCCTTTCTGTGCTTTACATCTTCTGTACCACATTTTTTTCCCTCTAAAACTAGCTAGATGTGACTTTCAGGATCCTTCTCTGAAAGCTCCCACTATTTCACTGCATTTGCAGCAGTTCTGCCCAACTCTAGATACAGCATTTAATCATTTTAGCTCTATTTTCACTGAAGTTCCCAAATTTTAAAGCTTTACTTTTGTTCGGCAAGATATATTGGGCTTGGCTTACACTAAAATGTTTAGCAATGTTCTCTAAAGTTCCATCAGAAAGTACTGGTGTTTAAGTACTGAGGAATCTCAGTCATATGTAAAGTGGAGAGGCAGGATTGCAGGAGCTTTGTGAAGCTAAAGGGATCGAAGTATCTGGATTAACTTGTAATGTTTTTGGGACAGGCACTGTATTTGAAAGGAAGTTCTAGATTCAATTTGTTAACCCATCACTTCAAATGAGCTCGTCAGATCCCAAACAGGGAGGGACAGGATTTTGTCTTCTGAATACCAGTTTGGCCACTAGTGCCTGCACTAATTAGGGCCAGGTAGAGAGAACCTCACATGCTGCTGAATAAACTAGAAAAATCCTGGTGTCCCACTGAGGTCAGCAGCACTAATTAGCACTCATGGACAGGAAATCTGCTTGAACCTGCCTGCTGTGCTTCCTGGCTTTGGCCACATCCAAAACCTCATGGGAAAATGATTCTGGTGCTATATCAGGCAGAAACACATGATGGGATGCTCATGGGCTAACCTGTCCACCCAGGATTTTTATAATCATTCTCACCTACTGGCATAGCTGAAATATTGTTGTACAGAGAGTACAAGCCCAGAGGCTTTTTGGCCACCCAAAAGAACAAGATTGCCCCTTGCAGGGGTATCTCTCTGCCGGTTCTTAAGCAATGTGAGGTCCAAGAAGCCTGGCACTATTTTGGGAAGTCATGTTGTGAATTTCAGGTCTCAGCAGCAGTACTAGTAACACACAAAGGCTACAAAACCAACTACATATTGAGGACGTCTGTCAGGTCCTCATTTCTTCATGTTTTCCGGCAATGAACACTGAGCTTTCATGAAGGTTCTCCCTAATGCCATGGCCAAATGTCACTACCCCTCTTTGCTGTCCTGCTCAGAAGCCCACCCGAGGGACAGGCTGCTGAATTCTGGTTTTACGGATGCTCTCTGAAGGGCTGTCCCATCTCTTAGGCTTTATCTAGAGCTGGGTGACGGTTGTTAAAACAACAAATATATCTAATCCAAATACTTTTTCAGTATTTTTTGATATGTTGGTGGATTAATACCTGCAACCTTACAGTATTTGTACTTTTTTATCTGCTGGTTAATAGGAGAATAAATTTTGAAATAAAAAAGAAAGAAGATTTGTCACCCTCTGAAAGCTTCAGAAAAGTCAAACAACATTTTTTATCATAATTTGAACGTAAGCACCATGATATTTATATTAGGCAAGTCTCCTATACACAGTAGATCAGTAATAATACATTTTTTGATCAAAGGTGGTAAATACTGGCCCTAGAGTAGTTTCTTAAAATCCTATGCATAAACGATTATTTTAATAGGCAATAGACAAGCTAGCACTTGCCTGTATGACAGGTTTACCTTTCATTTTAACCTCAGAGAGAACACCATTCCTCTCATTTTCTTCTGCTTTGCAGAAAGGACATGAAACAATCAAAAGATTCTACACTTTCTACAGATTCTAACGTTATACAACTTTGGATATGTTTTAAACCAGAATAAAAACCTCTAACCTAAACAAAAAAAAGATCACCTAAGCTGAAAACAGACTAATGTAAGTAAGGAAACAAAAACAGTTAATAAAACTTCTGGCTTGCATGACACAAGAGTTTTACACAGTGCTAAAAGAGGATCTTTCCCCTCAAGTGTATCTAAAATGTCACTGAGTCAACAGAACAGTATGCAGAAATGGGCAGTAACTGTATTGTATTTGAAGACAAATGTCTGGATAATGAAGAGGACACATATGTTATTAATGGAAATCACCCATTACTACAAAGCACCTATAAAACCTGATACTGCAAAGTACTTCAAGAAGCACCCCAAAAGCAAGAAAAGAGAAACCCCCGAATCTAAGACCACTGGTTGTACCTCTTCTTTTGCATCCTACCACGAGGAGTATCCTTCTGTTCTGAGCTGACACAGGCTGGGTTGGCTGTTCAATCTGCCAACAAAGTAAGGCTTAGCAAATAGACGGCGGAAAGGAGAATTCAGTCTCAGCTGTCTGCAGTCATCTGAGAGCTTGTGGTGATCTATGCAACTCTGTTTGTGCTCGCTGCAAAATGTATACACCTTGGGGGAGAATATTAGTAATCTGGGCACAAAAGCTAAAGACTTTCCGGTAGAATAATCTGCATCACATATCTGGCTTAGTTTCCTCATGGAAGAAATATGAAGCCCCCTTGCTCTGTGCAATCAACTGTCATTCAACTTACTATTATATTTTTAAAGGACATTGTCAGTAAACAGCAAGGATGACAAGACTGCTGCTGTGCCCTAATGATATATGTGAGACCTTAATGTTCCCCTGTTAATACAGAGCTCAGAGTCATGAAGATTTTCTAGGAGACAGCAGGAACTCTAGAAGATCTCCCAACACGTTTGCAAAACTAACAGTATCAGGGGGAGCTCATCTTGGACTCAGGGACAACCAGTCCGACACATGATGACTTGCAAAGTCATAACAGATAGAAGTACAATTTCATCACAGGCATTCCTCTTGAATAAAGACCTCCCTCAAAAAAAAACCCACCAAAAATCCTGACCAAACAGATGGCTGTTTCCTTCACTAGCATCATGTCTTGCTCCTTTTGAACCACTGCCACAGCTGTATCAGAGAAGATCTGATACCAGGATGTCAGGGCTGGGCAACCAAGGAAAATAAGCTGAAACAACGGTGAATGACAGGAAAAGGTGGGAGGCTGGAGCTGGACTATAAAAGAATACGAAATCATTCTGAAATCACTCCACTCAGGTTGCGTATTCTTCCAACCAATCCCTGCATGCCCCCTGAGTCTGTTGGCAATTATCCGAACCTTTACAGCCCTAAAGTCATCCTGTTGTCAAACTGTGTGCAATTCATCCTATAGTTTGCTGACAGGAGCATTTAACAGAAGATGTGGTCTGGCTGCCCGCAGTTTCTTCCCATCAGCAGTCCCAAGGGACAAAAAGAGTTACTGTGGGAATATTCCTATAGCCCTTACCCATCTGTGATCCTCGGGCACGTAAAGGCATATTCATGAGCTCTATACCCAGAACAGGTGAACGCTTCTCAGTAACCTAACTAACTTTGAACTCTGCTGTTCTAGCGAAGGATCAGTGGTGGGCAAGGTTGAGGGCCAGAGCACATTTGACACAGAAAAGAGAGGGTACAGATGTGACAGAGCCAGAAAAAGGGTGCTGTAGAACCAGACTTCCTTCATCCCACAGCTGACAAGAGGTGGCATCTGACTCCTTTCCCTCCCAGCAGTGACTCTCCCTTGGTGAAGGCAGCAGGAGGAGAAAGTAATTTTCTAGGGCTCTGGCACTGGTGACGTAGAATTACGGCCAGAGCTGATTTGTTCCTCAACGCACCTGCTGCCCTCAGCAGCTTCTGCATTACTCGAGCCTCAGGTCAGCTCTGTTCACAACCTCCAACAACTTTCTCTCAAGTCAAACTGCTGGAATCACAAGCAAAGCCTCAGTAAATTTGCCGTGCTTGCAGAGGCAAGAGAGGGTTTCTCCTTGGACACTGATAAAGACTCTAGACAGTTGTGCCAAGCAGCACATACCTTGCAGAGGTCATGCAACTGTTGCCATTGGCAGAGTCACTTCACCCCAAAGGTGGCTGAAAGCAAACAAGAAGTCTGGTTTTGAGGCATAGCAAGGCTTCTTGCAATAGCATTTTCCGCAACCCCCAAAGGGGCACAAAATATACTAGTTCCTCTGTGTTCACTCCAATTAAAAGCAACTGTGGAGAAATTTATCTTAGGCCCTTTCTCCTGTTTTTCCTCCTTTGATGTCACTCTCGGCAGACCAGTCTCAGGCTGGTAAAACTGGCTGATAAACATCCTGGGCCTGGCACTCTTCTTTATGCTGTTACTCTTCCATGAGAAATTCCATAGTTTTCCCCCTCTCTGTTGTGCATCACACCCAGGTAACAGAAACGCTGCACATCAGTCCCAGCTCAGACAGTGCTTCCTTTCCTCATCTATTCTCCATTCTCTCCAAACCAACTCGTTCTTTCTCCCATCCCCTCTCCTTCACCACCTATTCTTCCTTTGGGAATGAGCAAAGGTACATGCCTGAACTGTTTCCTAGATTTCTGTTAGTGGGGACTGGGAAGATGAAAGACAGGGAAAGGTGGGGCAGAAAATACACTGAGCTGATATGCAAAGCTACCCTGAACATCTCTTCTGCTATCTCCTCCTCTGCTTTATCTCTTCTCCTTTCCAGTCTCTTGAAAAGTGGCAGGAAAAAAATGCATGCCTGTTAGCTTGAAAGCAGGAGAAGAGAAAAACCCCTTCCCCTCTGAGCTGTGATTATATCTCAGGATGGATGACTTCCCACCTTCTCTGGGAGAAACCCTGGCTGCTCCATTGCTCCTGTGTGGGCATACAAACAGCTGAACAGTGCTAGTATCTGTGGGAAAGACAGGATGATCTTCCCTCCCTTTCTCCAAGTTCCTCCGTTTTTATGTAACCCTGCCTGCCTCCTCAGGAGGTTCCAACTCCTCACCTTGGCACATGGCACAAACCAACTGTGATGCTCTACTCAAGGTGGCACCAATCACTGCAGCTGTCTCCCAGGACTGACCTCCTTAGCCATGCGTAGGGAAATCTCTGTGCTTTCAGCCATGTGTCCTTCCAAGTGTTTGGGTACAACAGTGCCCAGCCTTGGGTAATCTCAAATATTCATGACCACAAGATGTTCCCAAACAAAGCATGAAGAAAGATAAAAAGCCTTGACTGTTTTTTAAACAGTGTATTTGGGAATATTCACTTAACTTCTGGTTTTAAGTTTTCAGATCGCATTTGTTTTCAAGTCTTGTTCTGCCTTCCTCTTCTCCCACTGCCCTATCCATTCACCCTCCATTCCAAACATATGGGCTAAGGATGATTGTTTCTCCCTTTGAAATCCAAGAATCCTTTCATTCCTGTATATGAAGCATGGGGAAGTATACTGGGAGGTGAGGTGCGGGAAGGGACTTGACAGTCCAAGAAAGAATGCAATAAACCAGTCATTTCCTTTCAAAGCATTAAACTCCGCACCCTAGAGTTAGTGGACTTTACGACAGCCTAGTCATATAGAAAAAGACTCAGAAAAACAGAGGAGAAAGGTCCTGTGTTTCCAAACCAATGCATGAACAAAGTGCCAAATGATTGCATTTCTTTCATTTGCCACAAACTGGGTTAGCTTTGAGCTTGAAGGAGACAGACTAGCAGGTTTTTAAATACTGCTTCTGGGCCTGGCATCAACACTTCTGTTGCCATAATGAGTCAGACATCAGAGGCAATACACACGAAAGGACGCAGGCCAATGCCTAGGCAAATAGAAGTGGCAAGAAGGACTGAAAAATAAGCACACGTGGTGGGGAAGAAGGACCCCATCCCCACAAACGTTTTAAATTCTAACCTCGATTTCCTGCATTTCACACAATAAAGTCACTTCAAAACAAAACCAATGAAAAAAAAAAAACCCAAACCTCTAGAATTCTGTGCAAGGCTAATTTGCCAGAGGCAGATTTTGTTCTGTTAATTGCCATTTGCCATGTACCAAAGCCACAGTCCCCAAATGCTCTTGTACATTTCCCATCAGGCAAGCACACACACGATTAGGAACATTTGAGCAGTCATCCTTAGAACTGTGAAAAAGATAAATCCTTAAATGAAGATAAATTAGTCTTCTCAGCCACAGAAACCATAGCCTCAGATGCTCCTTCCCCTTTTCATCTACCAGGGCTCCTGAAGGGCTGTTGGATTACTGGGGGTAGATAACTGGCTCTGGGGACAGAGACTATGGGATGGAAAGTTCATCGATGCAAAACATCTGAAACTTTGATTTGCACCCTTACTTGGAGGCTCCACTGGGAACTCAGAGCGGTCTTAGAGATGTGTGTTTGGCACTTCTCACCTACCTCAGCTGTCAAGCAACTCCCTGATTTTTTCTCTTCTGCCTCAAACTTCCACTGTGTTTTCTTCCTTCTGTTTATTTTCAGACCATCCTTCTTCTCTGCCTCCTCTTTCAACTTCTATGACCAAGACCTGGAGAATCACTATCCATTGCCTGGTGCTCTTCTTTCTCTTGTCCTTGCCAACACTTCATCAAACATAATTGTCACACAGAAAATATTTACTACAAGAAATTACAACAATCTGCTAAACAACTAGTACAAAATGACCAACTATAGAATTCAAAAACACCTCCCAGGTCCCTTCCATTCTCTGTTACTAGGCTTCCTTTACCATTTCAGGACTGTCTGAACCCTTGACGGTTTTGCAAGTGTGACGGATTAATGGAAGAGTTTTCATTTTATTTTGACCAACATTTGTACTGATAGTGTCTCATCACCGTAATCACAGTTGCATTGCTGCAAAGATGACCTACACAAGCCACATTTCTGATAAGAACACCACCACCCAAGTGCTGTGCAGCTACAAGTGGGCATCACTTCTTTGATCTTGAATATATCATGGACACTGCTTTCAATCTTAGGAATTAAGAGCGACATGCTACAAACGTCTGTCTTACAAAATTGTGTGACATAAAAAACCTCTGTTAAAGTACACAGAATTCAATAAACATGTTTAAAAACCCCTGGTACCTCCATTTCGACAGTGTTAGACAGCGCTAACACAATACAAGCCAAAATGGTGAGGTCAGTGCTCCAATGGGAACACAGTAATGAGGTCCAACATCCACAAAGAATTTGCATTCACATGCTATTGTTCTGGAGTCAGTTAATGATTAACACGGATTAACTTCTGTGCCTTACGGACATAGTATCAGGGTTTCTCTAAAATGCAGGGATACACAGATATACTGCGGGGATTTTGAAATAGATGATAAGGCTACAGAGTGGTAAAAAGCAAAAACCTTACAGAATATTAAAAATGTGTATAATTCCTGACTTTGCTGCTGAAGACAAGCCATTATTTTACATGTAGTGCCTTGGCATTTCAGCTCATGTCTGCCTTGTGTGATCCCACATGCATGCTGCAAATAAAGAGAACGTGATAAGGCAGCAGGAACATGATTAAGCTTTGATCTGAGGATGGATCCTGACTCTCTTACGTTGCTAAGAGTTCATGGGCACCAAAGACAATATGGTAAGTTTGCTCAGCAAACTAAGGATATGACATTAATGCAAGTCACCCAGCACGAGTCTTCCATGCAGTCACATCCACAATAAAACCATTTCCCTGCTAGTTACATTAAAGTCAGCATGGCTATGCTTCTCCTACTGCCACATTTTCTTTTGCACTTAATGATCTAATCACATCCTCTTTTTTCTACAGGGCCTCTGCCTCATTCAGTGCCCAGGATGGATGCAACTCATTGAATAGGCATCCGTAGTCTGACAGTTTGTCTGCAGATTTGCCTGGAGCTGAAGATACAGCCTTTGATTCTATCCCTGGCTCTGCCACAAAGTTCCTATGTTAAGATACTGGACCAGTTACTTAAACCAAACCAAAGTGGATGCCAAGAACCTCTTTTTTATGCTGTGGGCACCTGACTCTAATCACTTCAGATGTCATTTGTGAAAGAGCTAAGCACTCATTGCATGCAACTGGGGTGGAATGCTGCAAAAATGCTAAATATTCTGAAAAAGACAGGCACTCAGCAGCTCAAACAAACTCAGTAGACAGTTTTAGCCATGATCTCCATGGACTTCCTTTCCCGTATGCAAAAAACTTCTTGCATCATATGGACAGTGTGACAATTACAAGTACGTATTTGGGAAATGGTGGTTTTGAGGTTTCAAATCCCCATTAGGACAAAAAGAAAACCACTTATAGTTCTGAGGGGAGGATCTCTCATACAACTTCCAGGTGTTCAGGTTGTTCTATGTAGATGCTCAAATCAGCAGACTTTCAGCATTTCTAGGTCATTTGTACACTCAGTTTAACTGAGAAACCTTTCCCAGTCAGGGGAACTGACATTCATAAGAACTGAAAAATTCCAGCAAAAAGCTTCAATTTTTACAGAACATTTCTTGTCAGACAACTGTTTTGTACATGTTTCCTGTCTGGACTGCCAAAACTATGGCAGGACTCTCTGGGAAGAGTATACCAGTCCCACTGCATAAACTTCTGTTTCCAAAGGTTGTTGCTCTGGGTGAAGTCAAATTAGGCTTGCAAAGGCACCTCTTACATCTGAACTCTGCTGTACCAACTACAGATGCTCCATTGCTCCAGGGTTGCTCACCTGGCTCAGGCCATCGTGCCACGCAGACACAGAGGGTGATCAATCCCCTTAGAAAGCCCTGTAACTCTCAGCCATCTATCCAACCTTCAAGGCTTTCAGATTTGCTCGGAAGGATACACTGCTTCAGACTTAAAGTAGTCAATTGGTACAACCTCATACAAACCATTTGAATGAAGCTGCCACCTCTGTAAATGTCAAAGCTTTATACCTTCATATATATATGACCCTGTCCACACTACATCTGAATCTCTTAATCTTCCAGGAACAGACAATCTCTCAGAAGAGAGATCACCTGTCCTTCAAGGCCAGTGTCCAAGGGCTGCAAGGAGCACCTTGAGTGGCCCTTGGCCCTACTAGGCATTGCAAAAACATGTGTAATCAAAGCTGTTCCAACGAGAGGAGACAGTCATCCCATTCCTCTTGCACTCCAGCCAGCACTCCATATCCTTTTTCAGCAAAGCTTCCCATCCTTGGAAGACGACAAAATTTAGGCAAGAGTATTAAAAGAGATGGAAAGATTTCAGGAGGTTGTGACAACGACTACAGGCTTTGCTGTCTGGGTTCTGTGCACATCACTTCTAACAGGGATCAGTGCAATCTGGCATTTAAATAATGTTACCGTGGGAGTGGTTCTTTTCTGCAGTGTGCTACAGTTTCTTGTGCAGTGTCAAATTTGGTATCATTTTGACATCTGGTCTGTGGCACCCATCCATCTGTTGTAACTGAGTAGGTGTTGGGTGGGGTTGGCAGGAGAGGCTTGTTTAAGTGTTTGTTTTCATCCTGTGGAGGAACAGCAGAGCCAGCTCAGTAATTAATTAAATACTCATTTTTTAAAAAAATGTGTGTACTAATATTCTAAAGAAATGGTGAATAAGGCAGCTGGTGCTTCTCACTGATGAAATGTGGAGCCTTTGTTCCCATTTCTCCTTGGTTCCATGTTGTTTTAGGAAGCCTTCCCCATTGGGCTGGCACTCTGGTTTCTATTCCTGACTCAGCCAAATACCTCCTGGCTCAATTTGGACAGGTCACTCCATCTTTTGTGCTGCACTTTCTGTCTCTTTAAAATGCATCCAAAGTTAAACACCTCTTTTGATATAAACTCTGAAATCTTCTGATAAAAAATGCAATGGAAGATGTGGCCATTATCATTACTATCATTATCTCACTTTGTGGTTATTCTATTTAAATATTCAGTGGTTTACATTAACCTTTGGTGTCCATCTGCTCATAGCAAAAGAGAGGCTCTCCTGAGCACAGTGGAAACATGTCCACAACTTCCATGGCTGCCTCTCCAGGTTGATCTGTGTCCTCTAGGAAGTTCTTTCTCTCATTTCACTCAGAATAGAGCACAAAAAGCACTTTCTGTATAACGGCTGACCCTAACCTTTCATAAATGCGTGGTGTACCAAGCAACCCTTTCCTCCTCCATGGTAACCAGGGAATGCTCCACCTGCTCAGTTCTAACTTCTGGACAGATGCTGGTATTCATTTCTTTGCCTTAGGACAGTGACTCCTGCTGTTCTGTTTGCCAGTCTCCTGGGACATAGTTGCACTCTCTATCTAGTTTTACCCTGCTCTGTGATCAGTTTACGGATTGGAAAAGTTATTGATAGCACTTATTTTTGCCTTCAGCAGAACATTTATTTGCAAATGTAATAGATAACCAAGGAAACAGGGGAACTCCCTATGCATAGCTAAATAAAGCAGGTTTGGTCCAGCATGTCTAATCCTGTGAGGTTCTGACCATCTCCACGGAAATGCTGGCACAGAGAGGGAGGCTCAGAGCAGCCTGCAGATTGCTGTTTTGTGGCTGGCAGATACAAATGCCAAATTCATTAATACTCAGAATGTATTTAAAGATGTGCACCTACCTATGGAGATTACACAATCTGGCCTTGAGAACAGAAAACTGTGATCTAGCTTGTTCTCTTTCCTCCCTTCCCCTTCTCACGTACACACAGCAATAGGTGTTACCCTAGGAGTCTCTGTAAAAGAGTTTGTGGGAAGTTCATCAGTTTGTGGGAAGTTTCATCACATATTGAATGCTTCCTATTTTCTGGTGGCTTCTGTAAGGCCTGGCATCTCTGCACTCTCACAGGCTGCAATTTTGCACCTAAGGTTACCAGTCCTGTTAGACAAAAACAGAAGTCAAATACTGGGCTTTCAAATGCAGTTTCTTATAAAATACCCTGTAAGAGCAAGAACAGAAGCATCCACTGGGGACACTGATTACAAAGGACAAAACGGGACCTTCTTTTTTTTTTTTTTCCCCAGCTAAATAACATAAAAAATGAGTGATGGCAATATCACCCTGGAGTCACTTACATTTTACCTATACTGTCACTCTTTATTGTCAGGGAAAGGTGGAGGAATTAAACTGATTTTATTTGTAGACCAGGTTAGGCAGAGAGGTTTTGTATTATCATTTCTTAGCTTGCAGACTAAACCATATACTGTGTGTTGGAACAAAATTAATCTTCCGTTTCTCCACTGTGATTTGTGTCATAATAAACTTTTAGTTTCTTCCCTAAATTATTTCCCTCTCTGTAATTTCCTCTGGTGACTGTCAAACCCTGAAGTGCCACTAGCCACAAAATTACAAATAGGAGTATTTTGAACTCTAGTCATTCACAAGAAACTCATAACCTTGACATTCCACAAATATTGTATTTGCTGTGAGATGAAAGAAGCTTATTCTGTGCTTTAATCATGTCCTATTCATTTCCATAAACTAGAATTTCTCCTTATTCAAGCATCTCTATTTCTTTCTTGCCCACCCCAGGACTGACAACATTTCAAATAACCCACAAGGAACTGAACATTTTTCGCTAGTAATTTTGCAGCAGAACACGACCACTGCAGGAGTAAGGGAAGGAAAACACACAAGAACAGTGAAAGGAACCTTTGTATTACAAAAATTAGTAAATTTTGTAGACAAAAAATATGAAGGGTCCAGTATAGTTCTTAAAAATTAATCACGGCTTTGTTATAAAGCACGAAGTCCAGTCTTTGCACAGCCTTTTCTCCTGTCTCTCTCCCAAGGACCAGCCCAAGTGAGCATTGCTATGCCAGCCCATGCTAAGCTGAATGGTACTTGCTGTCAGTTACAGAATCACAGAATAGTTTGGGTTGGAAGGGACTTTTAATGGTCATCTAGTCCATCCTGCATCAGGGAGTTTCCATTTGGTATCAAAATGTAACTCATCTTACCAGCTTTAGATTCGCTGGCTTTGTGTTTTATTCTATTTCGGATCTTTGTGAGAACATTGCCTTGGCTGTTTCAGTTTGTGAAGTCAGGGAAACACATGGAAATAGGCAGGAGTGACACTGCAGCCAGTTGTGGGCAAAAATTTAGAAAAGCTGCGTCTTCCAGGAATAACACCAATTTCTTTGTTACAAAGTAACACTGCCAGACAAACCTTTTCCTAATATTATGAAAGAGTAAAATGAAACTTATAATTTCTTTTCTGTACTCATTATATCATCTACTTTTACCATATTCTCAGCCTCCTCTCTAACAAACCAGCTCTCACACAGCCCGATGGTGACTCTCCAAGCCTCTCTGTTTTTGTGCATTTTGGGTCCCTTCTGTGCTTACTCTGACTTTTGTACAAGAGTGACCAGACCAGTTCACTCAGGTCGGAGCTTCTCTCCTTGCAGGCCAGGCTTTGTACCCCCCTGGTCCTGGGCAGCCCCCCAGCACAGGGCGAGGAGCCCAGCTGCGGTACAGGAGCTCCCCCTCTCACTGCCCTCCAGGTCCCAGTGCTGCTTGGAGCCTCTGCAGCCCTTCAGCAGCCACAGTTTGCCCTTTCCACTGCTGCTCTGCTCTCACATGACACATAAAACAAGGCTTCAAGAGGTTTTTCATAACCTGAGCGTGTATGCAGAGAACTTAAAATATTTATTCTCACATTTGCCATTTTCTGTGTTGGTAAAGCAACAAAATCAATGCCACTTTCTTCTTCACATAACTGCATTTGGGTCCCCAAGTTTTCCAGTCTTGTCTCACCCTGGGTGACCAAGGGGCCAGACAATTTTGACAATGTTGTTACCTCCAAATGTTCCAGCTATTTGTTATATGATAATAAATCAATGTTTTAACAATCACCCCTAGGATCTATCTGTGGGTATTCTACTGCCTACCTTTCTAACCTTTCACTCTTTGTTCTGCAACACTTGCTTTCTTTGGTAAAACAGATGCTAAGGCAGAATTTTGCATGTCACCTCATGACTGCTAGATTTTCTTACAGCATCTTCTGAGCAAAGTTATCAAAGACTTTCTGAACTTTCCTCTAGAATTTATATTAAATGGTTCTGCATTAAATGGCTTCATTGAGATACTTCAAGGTTTTTTAGGAAGTTAAAAGAGGCATGTTTTTCTGTTACTGGATCAGTCATGCTTAGCATTAAGCTCATGTGCACATTTTAACTCATATTTCAACTTTTCTTTTTCATTTGACTGAGATGACCTTGATTTTGAAGTAAAATACATGCCATGTTCCATTGATATGGTATAGCAGAATAGTCTATTTTTAAGGAAAACTTGCATGATTTTGTTAACAGCTATCAGTCTTGATGCCATCTGCTCTGGGAGGTTTGTTACTTTAGCACAGGGGTCCTCAAACTTTTTAACCAGGGGGCCGGCGCGCGGATGCAGTGGCAGGCAGCCATCTGCGGCTGCTTGGTTTCCCC
Organism: Falco peregrinus; assembly: GCF_023634155.1. Lineage (NCBI taxonomy): Eukaryota > Metazoa > Chordata > Aves > Falconiformes > Falconidae > Falco > Falco peregrinus. Next base: position 55,537,090 of record NC_073723.1, on the reverse strand, counting down.
CCCAACCCCCGGCGGGGGGTCTGTAAATACCGGGGGCCGGATTGAGGACCCTGGGGGGCCGTATCCAGCCCGCGGCCGTAGTTTGAGGACCCCTGCAGTTTAGCATGTCAATCTTGCAGTTTCTGTTCGGATACCTCGTTTGACAGGCTGCCATCATTAGTAATTAAATAAAATATGTAGAGAGTGAATCTATTTCCGATCAGCAAAGACAGATGGGAGGATAAAATGCAGTCCCTGTAATACCCTTGTCATTTTTAACTGCCCCTTTGATCCACTAATTCTCTTTCAGATATTTAAATTTCTCATTTGTTTGCAGAAATATGTCTGTTTGCACTTGAAATTTCCTCTCAGTCCTCCTGTTTTCCATCTTTCATTTTTCTTTGCCAGTTTACGTTCCTTTCTTTTGGGTTAGCCAGGGCCAGGTTTCCTTTTCCCGAAGGTTACCTGTTTGGATCATCCTACTGTGTTTGTTTTTTCTTGCCTTCCTGCTTCCTTTTTGGTTTCGGGGTATGCATACCTTCTGTGATGCAATTATGGTATGCTTAAGTAGTTCCATGTTGAAGCTAAGGATTGTAATGTCTTCACTTCTGACTCGTTTCCTGCTCTGTACCTCTTTCCAACCCTCTCCTCCCTCCAAATCCAAGGAATTTAAAGGATTAATTGCAGTGCAGTTTAAGTGTTAGATAGCTATTAGATTTCTGTCTCCACCCTAGGAGGCTTTGCATGATGTTTTGCATTTCTTGTGTTTTACCAGGGTGGGGGTATTTGCATTAGCTTCTTTATTTAAGACTGGCCCAGACCCAAGTGTCTACGCTTCCAGAAACCGCATAAAATGCAGTTGTGACACAAACAAAATGGCAAATGCAATTTCAAATAAAGGTCCTTCCAAAGCACTTTGAAGGGAAATGACAAATTCAGATTGGACAGACCATTTGATGCTGAAGCATTCTTCAGTAAGTTCAAGGGCACTAGCAGGGTTTTGGAAAAAAGCTGGATGTGTTATCAGGCTGGTGCTTTCCAGGAAGGGAGGAGTTGCTTTGCTTTTTTTACACCATGATCCTGTTTAACCAAATCTGCTAAACAAGAAACTGGGAAAAGAGTAAGAAAAATCCTGGTTTAAACCCAAGAGACACACATGCTTTGTTTTAGCATCTCCCTGGCATAGTAGGACACACTGCTTTGATCAGTTTCAAAAACCATGCACAGCTCTGGAACCAAGAGGAACAGAAGAGGCATTTAAAGGAAAATGCCAAGATCACTGAGAAGGGGGGAAACGAGAGGATCTAGGAGCAAAGAAGTGACATCTTGCCTTCTGCTCACACACTGAAAATCAGAGTATGATCTGTACAGGAGGTGAAAAGGAGGAAAAATGAGGAAAGGGTCAGACAAGGCTCTGAATACAAACAAAAGGTTTGCATATAAAGGCAGGCCATAAACAACACCAAATCTGGACTGCACAGCTGCAACCAAATCCATGCAGGTCCATCTTAGAGCAGAGGACCTGGGAGTGTTTCAAATCTAGATGTTTTAACCCAATCCCACCCCAGCTCTGCTTTGGGCAAAAACCTGCTTCCCTTCCCTGTGAGCTGGCACAGCAGCCAGGTGGCAGCTGCGCACCCTTCGAGCCACATTCCTGGTTGGGATGTCTTGGGAAAACAGCAAGCATCAGTGCCACCACACAGAGCAGAGGTCACTTCAGCAGTGTCGTTGACTTCAACATAGTGGTATGGGGCATATTTGGCTGTGGCTAACTGAAGTCAATGGGAAAAGTGTCCTTCCTGATGTAAGTGCAGGACTGAGACCTCAATGGGAAGGATGAAGCAGCCCTCCAGTCTTATATTAAGTTCTCTGTGGCCTTGGCAGCAAGGCAACATTATGTTCATTTGACTTCGGCTTTAAAAGGATATGTTTAAAAGAGAAGAATAGCACCAACATATTTTTAGGGCAAAGAAAAGGAAAAAAAAATACATATACTTTGAAACTGACCCTTGGCAGCCTGTTTAAAAGAGCTTGAAACTATCTGAACTACACACAAAAAAAAAATTAAAAAAAGAAAAACATGCCCACAAGGGCTTAAAAATCACTTCAGTAATAGATGACTTTTAACTCTACATCAGAAAATGTTTGGCAGGCATAATTTTAAAGTGTTAGGGAAATGTATGTGATAACTGCTTGGGTGAAAGAGCAAATGTAGTCCACAGTGAGATTTATCAAATGTTCACACAAGCAATCAGAATCTGGCAGGGCCAGCTGCCCGTGGAGAGGGGCAAAGAGGATCAAAGCTCTAAACTTTGAAAATTTAATGAAGCCCACTGATTTCTCACAGGAAATATTTCTTTGAGCATGTTCATGTGTCATGGGAATGCTAGTGAGCAGAAGGCTCTGACAAAATGCCAGCTATAAGGCATCAGGGAAACAAAGCCCTCCAAGCCCCACCAAAGGCCAAACCACCCTTTTCCTCTTTTAAAGCTGCAAAGATGCTTGACGCTCCAGCACTCCTGAGCATCCTTATGTGTTATCCTTAACGGCACAAACAGGCCTATTGACATGATCGGTGTTATCGGGAGAGTCTTGTAGGTCTGGCCCCTTTTCAAAGAGACCAGAAGAGCACCAGGCTTCCCAGGCTTGCACGGGAATGTGTGCAGAGGCTTGAGCCAGCCAGCAAAAGGAGCAGGCAGTGCCATCTGGGTATTCATGGGAGCAGTAGCTGACTATCTGCTTACAAAAGGAAAGGGGGACATCAGGCAAAAAAGGAGGTGCAGGGCTAGGGGGATAACAAGCAGACAAAGAAATGCAGTTTAACCCAGAATTTAGTTATCCTTAGTTTTATGCTACAAATATCTGTGCAGCTTGCTTTTGCTATTCTGCTGGAGTAGTGTCCTATCAACGTAGTATATTCTTTTAGCACCTTTGGTGGCTTAAGATGTTTTTAAAAAAGTAGGGTTTATAGTTCAGACACCTCAAAGATCTCCAGTGCTTGAGACATGGCCGTTTTGCAGCAACTGATGACTGGGAACGTGTTTGCTTGTGAGATCCCTTGGAGCACGGGGCTGTGACAGCAGTGCACACCCAGCTGCAGTGCTGTGGGTTTCTGTGTGCCAGAAACGACGAGGCACTGAATGAGATGCCAAGGCAGTGAGGTGCCCCAGACCTGAAGCCGGCTTTCGGGGAGTGACAGAGGTGCTAGAAATATGTAGCAGCCAGGCCTAGCTGAAAACATCAGAGGAGGGAACCAGATGGGTGAGTCTTACACTCCTTGTAAGAGTCTTGACAGGTTGTGGCTAATTAGTTCATTTAGACTAGACAAGCCAGCAATACCTCGGTCTTGATCCCACATGTGGGGAGTATGAGCGGGAATGAAGGGTACCCAGTGCCTCGCAGGAATAGGCCATGTCCTACATGTAAAAGGTCGGAATTTGATTCTGTTTTTCACTTAAAGTAGGTCTGCACTGGCTTTGAAAGTCCCCAAGGACACATGGAAGTCATGTGTCTGTTTGGCCCAAATTGTTTCTAACTCATACTTTCCATATGAAGTTCACCATAGAATAACAAAGTGAAATGACTTAATTGAATTTGTTTGGAACCCAGTATCGACAGGGGCGTGGCAAATAGAAAACAGTCAAACGCCATACAATCAAACAGTTAGGGAGAAGCTACAAATTTCAACACACATGCAGCTGCCTTGTGGAAAACCAATTGAAACTACTGCATTTAATATTGCTGTGCTTCTATAATAATTTCCATCCAGCCATGGAGAAACACTTAACATATTTTGCTTAAAATTTCCCCATACCGTTTCCGGGGTCTAAAAGGGGAACTGTGGATCTCTGCAGCTAAGTGATTAGCCCAAGGTCATAGGGCAGGAGATCTGGAAGCAGAACTCTGCGCTCTCAGTGATGTACTTTAATCACAAGACCATCCTTCAGTCTCCTTCACGCTGATGACTTTGGAACTAGCTTGAAAAGATCCAGTGAGACACAACGATGGGAGTGCTAGATAGCTACGCTAGATAGCCAGAGGCCACAAAAATTATTAGAGACATGTGGGGGTATTTCTAAACAAAAAGATTAAGGCCAGAACTATTTCATTTAGAAAGGAAAACAGTAAAAGATGATAGAATTGAGGTATATAAAATAATGAATGGTGTGAAGGAGAAATCAGATGCCCTTCATAAAACAAGAGGGCACCTAACAGACTTTCAAAAGGCATTAGCTTATAAATGGATAAGGGTATCACTCTCCAGCTTATCTCTAAGCAATCTGCGGAACTCTCAGTTGCAGGACATGGATGTAAATAGCTCAAGAAGATTAAGGAAAAAAGGAAAGATTGTATACAGATTGTAATACAGATTTCTGAGCTTAAGAAAATACTTCTTCAAAGCTACAGTTTTCCCCTGAAAGAACCACTCCTTACTTAAGAAAGGACGCTTTTTTTATTCCTGATTGAGTCTCACCTGCCAGAGTGCAGAAAGCCCAGTAAAAACTGCAGCTGCTTTCTCCTACATCCCCAAAACAGGAACACTCCTGCCTACACATTTTTCAGGAATCCTCCTCCTCAGAAGAGCATCAACAGCCTTAGAAATTCAGTTTTCTGCAAATACCAAAAATCATGTCCTCATTTTGCCTCCAGAAATCCCAAGCTGTCTGCACCACAGAGGCCAATGTAAAGAAAAGCTGGAGGATGTGGAAGATTGCACTGTCTCCATTCTTTCCCCCTCAACTCCCATCCGCAGTCACCTCCAAACTCCACTGCTTCTTTCCCTCTTTCTCCAGAGCCAAGCTGCAGATCCATATAAGATCCCACCTGGATCTCATCAGTGACCACCTCTTGGATGTCTAGGGTAAATCCATCAGCCTTTTCTTTGTCTACACAGAATGGAGCCCTAACTGTCCAGCTTTCCCTTTTGACTCTGTTTGAATCCCTCCACTGGTGCTGCATCTGCCAATTTTCACCAGTCTTCAAGGCTCTCCCTAACTTCCCTGCGTCTGTGAGCTCTCTTTGATAATCAGGGTGTTAACTGTCCTCTGTCAATCTAGCCTGCCCTTTTCTCATCTTCTCCTGTAAGGGCCTTCATGCCTTCACCTACAGTCACCAGCTGGTACAGCTGCCTTGACATCACCTATAAGTCCCAGTCTGATACAGATGGTAAGCCTGTCTAACCCCTTCCCTGTCACAGCACTTACAGTGAAACAGGCTGGTGTCAAATCTGCCTGTTACTGGCAAGCTAGCAAGGTCTGTTCACCTTGTGTGAGTGGTCCTTAGTGCATGGCTTATCTCTCTTCAGTGTTTAGAGAAGTTTGGTATAATGGGTACATAATGGGCTACAGAAATGGTAATGATTCTCTGAATTATTCAGCACTGGTCCCTGGTGCGGAATGGATGGACCATCAACCTCTCTCAGGACACCTTAACTAAACCTCTAGGTGATTCTTGGCTTACTTAGAAAGCAGTACACTGTGGGGAGACCCCCATTTCATTCCTTGCCCTGGGTCTGGGCAACAACACTCCTCCCTCCCTCCCTCCCTCCCTCCCTTCCTTGACACCTACAGAGTCTCTGGCTCTGTGATCATGCTGATGGGCCTGTATTCCCGCACAGTACCTCTTCCACCTAACACCGCTGCCAAGTTCAGTTCACACAGGGCAATAAAGCTGTTTTTATTTCTTAAGAGCACTTTGCCTTAACTTTGAGCTACTTTAGCAGCCCCCAGATACTTTAGTTTCCAACAGTTATTTATATGTTCTCAATGTCTGCCGCTCCCCTGCTCCTCTGGCAACACTCATAGCAGGAGCTATTATTAATTACTTGTTGAATACCTGCAGTGCTCTGCTGCAGCAGGAAACACAGTCCTTCCCCACCAAGATTTAAAAGCTAGGTATACAAGTAAGCCAGTACACAGAAAATTTGCTAGGTGATTGGATGATGAAGAGGATGTTTTTAAGCTGATGTTTGTAAGAAGGTGAGGAAAAGAGAGAAGAGTTCTCTGCTCATGTTTCTCCATTAAATCTCTCCTCTCCCTGTTACAGAGTATGATGAAAATAAAGTGAATGCCACTAAATAAATCTGATGAAAATCGTAAGCTTTAAAATTCTAACTTGGAGAAAATGAACAACTATAGAAAGAGTAACAGTTGTGCAGCTGGAAATGAGAAGAAGTGAAGGATCCTATCCAACAAGCAAATTGGAAATTCATCTCACTAACAAACACACAAAATTTTCACTGATCATAAAACTGGACATTGACTGAGGATTGTTTTATGGGAAAAAATCAGTTGGGTTTTTTTTTAATTATTTTTCTGTCAGGATGGTCTTTTTCAAATTTCCATCTAATGAATATTCAAAATAAAAAGTGGGTTTCTAGTGTGAAAAAGATCTGGTTTCAATTTTGTAAAAGAATCTCAAATTGTTTTCTGGCAGGTTTGTTTGGTTTTTTGTTTGTTTAAATATATAATAAAATGTATTTTTTCTTTAAAAAACTAAATGTTTTTTCCACTGACATAAATGTTGATGAAAAAATTTCGTCAACCATAGTCTATTGGAACTGTGCAGGTAAGGGCACTGAGGTAAAGGGTTGGTAGTGCTTTTTTTGTAAACACTCTTCAAGTAGCCCAGATCTTAAAGACATGCCCAAAGCAGAGTATTACCAAATTCAAGGTCTCACTTTCAATGCTGAATCTTCTAGACAATGTATCACGAAGTGTCCTGGGCAACTATTGCCTAAACAGGGCCAGTTTACGTCCATGTTTATTGTCATCTAGCTTGAACTGTTTCTTCTCTTCTCTCTGCGATTCAATGCCTGCGTGCATTTATAGGGAACAGTCATTGCTCTAGATGAAGTTTCACCCGTGCCTTACACAGAAGTATTAACATTTCCTCATGACTGCTAGAAATACCTCCCCTAAGAAAACCTTCCATCATTTCTGCCTGACCCAATCATGTGGCTTCACAGTTCTTCCATAAGAACTAAAAGCTATGACACATGAGGTCTGGCAAAACCTACTACAGCAGCAGCAGACAGTTTTGTCTCCACACCAGCTGCCTATTTGACAGTGGCAACCACAATCACAGTCAGGAGTGGGGTGCACACGCCTGAGCCTACATACTACCAGTTGCTGTCCTGCATGTTAGCTATCCTGCAAATCACCCTGAATTACACTAGAGAAAACAAAGAAAAACCCATAGATGCCTATACTGAACCTGAGGTTTGAGGCAGAACTGAGTCATAAATGCTGGCTAAGGTGGAAGGACCGCAATTGTGAAGGTCTCATTTGAGAATGAGCAGCAGAGCCATTAACCTTGGTGAGACAGAACTTGTTTCCCTATCATCTTGGGGCAACCCTGCTGTGCAGTGTTAGTTTTTTGGGTTTTTAATGGCTGTTCCTTATTCATGAGTGTGTTGGGCAAGGAAAACCAGTTGAGTAAAAGCCACTAAATAATTTGTCAGGATGAGTTGTCCTTTGCCCCAACAGGCACTGCTAAGGTTTGCATCCCTCCCTCACCCATAGACTCTGGCTACATAGAAACCACCTGCAAAGCCGCATTTGTGCTAACCTGCCAACCACATCAAACCGGTAACTTCCACTGCCAGTGGGGTAGGCAGCCAGATGAAAAGCTATCAGGAAAAGGTTATCAGGTGAGCCATTCATTTCATAAACATGGGCTTACAACAACTGAACACGCAACAGCATCAACTTTGGTTCAGTTGGATATGGGATGTTGTTTATTTGATTTCTGGATCAAAAGCATGGTTAAAATGCACATTAGAGCATCCAAGATTATTAAAGCCACAACATAGATCATCAATATGGAATGTGCTAATGGCTTTCACATAAAATTTTTTTTGAAGGTGTTATCAGCTAGGAAGATAGGAGTCACTCCCTCCTCCCACCTATAGACATTCTCCAGACGTGTACATATTTTTTTCAACTTAATTTACCAGGGAAGTAGCAAAAGAAGGTACCTTTGCCTGCCTAAGTAGTAAAGGTGGACAACGTAAAAATGAAGATGTGCCTTTTAGATTTTTCTCCTTCAAACTTAAAAACATGAAAATGTATTCTGTGGAAGGTAGAACAACAGAAATCTGTACTGTAACACAGAAAGGCAAATGAATTCTTTGTGAAACAACACAGAAGTCAATGGCACTATACCAGAGATGAATTTTACCCAGGCTGTAAAAAGAAAACATAAGTGCAACACAGACCAACAGAAGAGATTCCATTTAAAGTAAGAATTATGTTTCTATCAGAAAAAAACCACCAACTAACTAAATTTGTTTCCTGGAAGGAGATCCAACTTGGCTCTGCTGCAGCAGTGTAACAGGATCCAAAATAAGTAACAGCAGGCATCTCCGCTAAAATTTGCTTCTGATCAACATTATTTTTCCTCTGGTACCAGAGAGGAGTTGAACACATACTCCAAGTGAGGCACAGTAGTTAACTGCACAGAGCATGAGAAAGGGGGCCAAAGCTCTGGCATTTAAAACTTGGCTCAGCCAGGGCATCAGTACATGGTCTTAGACAAATCACATACACTTTGTGGGGCCAATTCCCACCCAAATCCTTTCCATTTCAGACATATAAACTCTTTTTTTTTTTTTTTTTTTTTTTTTGGGGGGGGGCGGTCTTAATTACACCCACATTCTGTGTCTGCTTCCCCACACATTAAGATGCAGGGTCAGACCCTCATTGCAGAAGTGTTAGCAACACTGAGGGACTATCAACTCGCTGAAGTACCAGCATTTTACTAAATCCAGCTGATGACTACTTACACAAAAGCAGGAACTTTTTATTATGCTTTAGTGGTGGCAGTTTGTATATACCAGCACACATTAATAAATGAACAGCAAAGCACCATAATCACAATCTGTGCATCTGTGTCTGTTTTATGGTATCCTGAAAATGTTTCTAAAGTAGTTGGAATACAGAAAGCAGAAATTATCATTCCTTCCCAGCTGGACTCATGTGAAATGCTGTCTGATTGTGACTGGCAGATTTGATATTTTGTTAATTGTGAGAGACCCCACTTTGAATAATGTACTCACATTTGTTATGATCACCGAGTATTTCCCTTCACATCGCATTTTCTCCATACATAAACTTATCATAATCCAATAAAAAGCATATGTGAGCAAGTCATCTACATGCAGCCTTTCCTCTATGCAGTGGAAAGGTTGGCTTTTTTGTACACGATGGTCATGCAATTTTTCATTTCTGCCTGGGTGACATCTACAATGAATGGAAGTCTTCCTCATGCAAAATCATTTGTTCTCAGGCTGTTCCTACATAAAACTGAAGGCTTCATTCAGAGACATATAGTAAGAAGTGCTTCTTGGAAATCAGTAACAAAAGCTGCACTAAGCATGAGGAAATTGTTCATTAAAAATAACAATAGCAAAAACCAACTAGGGAACTGATGTGACAGATGAAATTGGAATTGAGTGGTGTGTGGGGGTGTGGGTGGGAAGAAGAATCAAAAGCAACATAGTCACTAAAATTTCACAGGAATTTGTCTTCTAAAAGTTAGAGGTACACCAAATATTACTCCCAAAATCTTGCATCTAATTCAGTTATGTTCAAAATGGAATTTAGATGAAGGCAGTGTTTCTAAGGGACAGAGCAACACCTGAAGTCCGAATCTGACTTAAATCCAGAAGAATTCCACTGAAATCAGTGGTTACAGCACTGCAAATCAGCAAGAGATCTAAATCTGTCCTAGCTGATTCCAGATCTATCTTTTATTTGCTATATGGCTTCAGGCAAGTCAGTGACCTTCTTTTTATTTTTCAGTTTCTCCATCCATAAAATGGTGATAATACTGCTTGTAATACATGAAGGTTGGGGGGACTACTTAATTCCCTGACGTGGTTTGGATACAAAAATTGCTGGGGATCAATCATTTTTGGTTGCCTCCACCACCTTTATTGACTCTTTATGATCTTCATACTTGGGTTTTTGTTTCCTTGCATATTTTCTTTTAAAAACCATGAGCCATAGCCTAGAATCCTTATTCAAGTTTTACACTGTTTACTTCCATGGCAGGATTCACATGAGAAAAGCAAGTCCAAAATTTGGAACTTGGCCTCAACAACAACAAACTGCAAGAATATTTCAAACAAAACTCAGAAATCACTGCAGGAAATGAATCCCGTTTACATTCGTTTTTTAGAGCGCAGTTATTAACTGACCCACTGACGCCCCAACAACAAGGGCACAAACAAAAACGTCGCAAATCCTTCCTCACCCTTATTTGAATAACGTACACGGCGCTGGTATTGGCAGCAATAGTCAACGTCGTTCAAACAGTGAAACCGGGAGGGAAAAAAATAATAAATTTAGAACAACGCAACCTGAAAACACCCGGGCGTCTGACAGCTCTGAGAGGGACCTCTAGTGTGTGCTAGAACATTTTGTGTTGTGCTGCGGGCGTAATTAATACACCAAAATCACCGCAGTCATTTTGAATAGGCGAGGGGAAGTTTCGCCCAGTGCCGCCGACCTGCGGGGCGAGCATCCCTGCGCGGCCGCTGCTGAACGCGACCGGCACCCATTAAACTGCCACCGTTTTTTTCCCGGACTCGGCTTGCGGAAAGCAACAACTTGCTCGGATCATCCCGGAGTTTTCCCGCCGCGCTCGCCCGCCCCCCAGCCCCCTCCCGCAGCGCGCAGACCCCGGCCGCCTCCGCCGACCCGCCCCGGCGCTGGGCAGAGGGGGAGGAAGATGAAGATGGAAAGTTGCGTTTCAGGCGCAGCCTTTCCACTGCGCTGTTTGACAGAGGCACAAAAATAGCAACTCGGGTCCCCAGCCCCAAAGCGCCCGCGCAGCCCGCTGCCGGCCCCGGCGCCCTCCCGCACCGCATGAGGCGCTGCCCCGTCCCTCCGCGGCGGCCGGCGGGCAGGGCCGGCGGGTATCGCAGCCCGCGCCGCTGAGGGGGGAGGCAGGGAGGGAGGGAGGGAGAAGCGTTTCGCCCATTTTTAATTTGCCCGAACAATCCAAGCGCACTCGCTGCCCGCGGGGCATGCTCGAATAAACTTGTATCTCGCTGATTGGAAACAGGCAGCGAACGGCTTTTTTTCTACACACACACACATACACACACACACACACCGCGCCTTTTTTTTCGTTTTTGAGACGGCGGACGCGGCTCTCTCTCTTCCGGGACGGCGGCGGGCACTGAGGGACGGGGCAAAGCGGCGGGGCCCCGGGGTGAGGGGGGGGGAAGCCACCGCAGTCCCGCCGCCTACAGCGGCGGCGCCTCAGCCGGCTCATCCCCCGCGGCTGCCGGGGGCCGGCGGGCAGACAGGCGGCGCAGAGGAAGGGCGGCCGCTGCCCCGCGGCCCCGCCGCCTCACCCCGCGTGGGGGAAGGGCCGCGGGGCCGCCCTTCCCTTCGCCGCCCCGGCAACAAAGGGCGCCGCGGGGGGCTCCGGAGGGGGCGCGCCGCGGAGGGACGGCGGCGCGGGGGTGGGGTGGCGGTAAGGTGCCTCCCGCTCGCCCTCCCTCCCTCACATACACACAATGGCGGCCCCCTCCTGCAGCCCGGCGGAGAACAATGCCATCCGCACACCCCCCCGCGCGAAAATACACACATTTAAAATACATAAATCCCCCCCTCCCCCTGCGCACACCACCCCCTGAGCCCCCCCGGAGAGGCGGTGGGGAAAGGAGGAGCCCCCCGCCCGCCGCGCGCCCCCTCCCTCCTTCCCGCCCTCCCGCCTCCCCGCGGCGCTGCGCGGGGGCGCGGGTTGCGCGGGGGAGCGAGGCGGCCGCGCCGCGTCCCCGCGCGGGGTGCGAGCGCCCGGCACATGCGTGGAAGCGAGCGGCGCCCGAGTCCCTCCGCACCCTCCGCTGCAAACAACAACAATCCCGAGCAGCCCTTACCTGGAACATCGGAGCCGCCAAAGTGTCCCTCTTTTTTTTTTTTTTTTTTTTTTTCCCCTACCCCCTCCTTTTTTTTTTTTTTCTTCCCCCTTCTCCCTTTCTCCCCTTCCCCCCCGCCCCCCCGCACCCCCCCCCCCCCCCCCCCCCAACTCACACTTCCGATATTTCTCTCTCCCGGCAGCGGTCTGCTCTCCTCGCTACACCAGAGAGAAATGCAATAGCTTGGCTAAGGTAGACAGAGCAAAATACAGAGAATAGTTGCTCCAGGGCTTTGAAACCCCTCAAGGCAAGGATCAGGATACAATTAGCTCATGTCTCTACCTCCAGTCTGAATCAATCTCCGAAATAAAAGTTAAATTAAATTAACTGATCACACGGGCATAAAATTGATCTCCTTCGAAACGTGCTTATATATATATATATATATATCATGTATTTTTTTTTTAGGATTTTTTTGGTAGAAAAAACAGTCTCATTCCAGCCTCCAACTTGCTTTTTACTCTCCTCTTGCACAGAAAAGCTGATTTTAATCGTTGTGATTAGTTTTGATGTAACGTTTCCGCGGGCGATTTCTGCAAATGGATGGAGTGTTTCTTTGCCAGAAGAGGGAAAAGCAGCAGATGATGATAATTATAAGGATTGTTGGTTGTTTCTTTCTTTCTTTCTGTGCCTCTCTTTCTTTTTATTTGTATTTAGATCTGTCTCTTCACTTTCCCGAGTTGACCTGACATTGCCATCGCACTGAGGTCGCACAACTTGTTGATTACAATCACCTCCCGTTTTGATCGAGGGATATGGGATAATTTGGCAGTGGAGCAACACATTTTCTGTTCCCTTGGCTATATAACTTCCCAAATGACGTGTATAAAAATAAGCACATGGAGCCTGCTTTGCCCCAATCAAGTCTGAATCAATGCCTGGGGGTGATACACAAACTCATTTCAAATGTTCAGCCATGCAGAATTGCAAAAAGATTGAAGGAGTTGCGCTGCATTTTTTATTTTTATTTTTTTTTTAAAGCAGGAAAATTAAAAGAAAACAAATCCATCTAAGCAAATCCAGGATTTTGCCACTTAGGTGCATGTGACATTGCTCGCAAATGCTACTAACTTTCCTTCTCCAATTTTCCAATTGAAATGGAGCCTTCCCTTTTTCTTTTCTTCAGCTGGGAGTCTGCAGCTCCCTTCTTCTGAAGAAAACAAAAGAGGGGATAGCCAAATATTTTACAAATGTTTTTCTTGATCAGTTTTCCCTTATTCTACCATTCTTCACCTCCCACTCCACTGTATGCTGCTTTGTTCAAAGCCACTGTCTACAGAAGCTGTATTAATTTTTTGTTGTCGTTGTTAGAGTGGACTATGTTGTCATAAACCCATGGGTCATCTCCCATTAGTGTCACATCCTCACAGTATACTTTTGTGAAATGGTATGTTTCTAAGTACTTCACAGTCCATTAATTCAGAGACTTTGCTGACACTTCTGATGAAAAAGACCAGGTTGTGAGGCCAAAACTGCCCAATAAAGCCCCTGAATAGAACCAGAGGTGTCCAGCAAATACCTATGGTTAGCTCTTTATTATATGGTTTTGGTATTTTAAAGAAAGTAATGCAAAATACAACAATTGCCTTTTTCTCCTAAGGCAGTTGCTGCAGCCTAAGGAATGACTAGTTCTCTCTCTTAAAAATACATCCAACCCAAGACATCCTTTTTGTCTTTCCTCTTATCTTTAAACGATAACCATAATAAGGTGGTAGGACTTCTCACGTAGGAATCACACCATTTGCAAATGCTTTGTCATCACCATATAACGAACACAAGTATGTTAGGTTAATTAACCAGGAATGGCTGACAAATTAAAAGGAGAAAGTTCAAGTAACCACACACTTTACATGCCCCAAGAAACACTCAATATGGCTTCATCTTCAAATTTCTTCTTCAATATTCTTCCAAAAATTAGTAGCACACAAGAGGAAAAACTCCCCTCAACAATATGTGCCTTCCCGGGGTGGGTTTGTGTGGAACAGGGTCGTTGCAACCCTTACTAATGTCATGCAGCTTTAGCAACAGAGTAATTTTTAAGTACCTAAATCTGGTTTAATAACTTAAAGAATCTCATGGTTTGTCAATTAAAACACAGTCAAGAAAATTTTCAGTTTTCCATCCGGATGGAATGAATGGTTTCCCAAGTTCAGCAGACCTGTGTCTTGACCTAACTTTATTTCTGTCTTACAGTGTGTCCCTGCAAAAAAAAAAAAAAAAAATTATGGCTCTTCGTATGTGACTTTTAAATGGTTCACTGCTTTTCTCTTTCTAATAAATAAATAAAGCAATGCCAGCAGCCTGGCACTCATTAGTGACCTGCATAATACAGAGAACAAAAATCAGTAAAGGAACAAATTTTAATTTCAAGCTAGCAAGTGGCTATTATGGAGAAAGGTGAAGAAAAATAGCAATGTAGCATCCTTTAAAAATGTGGGAAAATACCTTTGTGCTGTTATTTTACCTGCAGCAAAGGGTTTATCAAATGATGTCAGCACTAGATAAGAAAAGGTGTATTTTCTTAAGAAGTAAGGAAATGTATTTATTACCTCAAGAAGGCTTATTTGTTTACCAAATTTACTAAGTTTTACACTTCTGTCTCCGAGTCAGAAAATCATGGGCTTAAGTCTCACATCACACTCGTGAGATAAGGGCAAATGCCCACCTGGGTAGCTGCAGACCCTTTTGGGCAGATGTTGTTGCTTCTGTTTGTCCACTGCCATATCGTGGTGGGACTGCTGCCTAGTCCTTCTCTTTACACGGTGGTCAAAATATAAATTAATAAAATGGAGGTATTCTCAAAGAAGTCGATATTAACTGCTACACTGAAGTACTATCTCCTTTCACATGCAAATTAAACATTTCCATAGTACTTCCCCAGGAGACAACAGAAAGACCCTGGCTTTGCTTATTATGCCTCCTCACAGCTTTAAGTATCCGCAGCCTTCACTGCCTTAACTCAGGCCTGAATTTACTGCTGGTGTGGCCATACTCTGATCTAGGGAAGTATTTTTGACATTGGTAGTGTTCACAAGGTATCAATATAACCCATGAGGGCTGTCACATATATCTGAATAAGTTAGCAAGGTTTACCTTTATTAACAGCTTGGAGGTGATTTGCATACAAAGGAGAACACATTAAACAAAATTCTGTTCTCTTTTACTTGGAGTTATCCTTTTTTAAACAGGTTTACATAAAACTACATTGTGTTGGTGCATTATGAATATTTTACTGATGCTGAATAGCAACCTTAATGAGCTCAAACTGAGCTCAATATTTGATTTCTGAATTTTTCCTCAAATCATCACCTGTTCATAATTAGCCTCTGGAAAACTATAGTAGTTTTTCTGTATCATTGTCAATGTTAACAGTTTGGAAAATTGTGGCTTTTGAAGAGGCAGCTTTTCCAACGGCTGCAGATCATATGTGTCCACTTGCTAAAGGGCATTATTTCTGATTTAGCTGTAATCCTGTCTGGAAACAAGTACAGGGGCTCTTCTCAGGAAGGCCCTCATGTCAGCTTGACCTTCTTTTGAAAGTTCCCTCCTGCAGTCCATAGGCTTGGTATGTGCTGCAATCTTGTTTCAAAAATATTAAGAAGAACAGCTCAGCATGGAAATAAAAGCTAGCAACAGTTGCCTGCATTAGATATTTTGTCAGTGGCTCTTTTTTTTCTTTATAGAAAAATAGAAAGGGTTTTACATTGTGTTTGAAGGGAAAGATTTATGAACACAGTTTCTCCAGATTTGTTTTCCCCAAGGAGTGTTAAAAATAATGTATTTTTCTTTATTACCAGTAACATTTTGATGCAGTATTTGAAGAAATAGATTTTGTTATTTAGCTGTGAAATGGATTGAACAGTGCAAACCAAACCAAAAAGTGAAGTAGCCTAAGCAATAGCATCCCTTCTGCATTTGTGAGAATAATGAGGAACCAAGACACAGGTCTACTATAGGAAGATGGCTGAACTAATGCCTCTAACAAGTTACTCCTACTCTGTTTCTAAGTAGTCCTTGTGTGCTGCCTGCACTTAATGCCACCTGCACCCCTTACCTCTTAGTTAAAAAACAGAAGCTGAATAAGAGTATTTCCATATCCCACTACAGTTCCTGGTTGTGAGGTTGTCTCTGTGTTAGGCAATGCAAATGCACACAGAAAACAGATGTGGTAATGGATTTCCGTGTCAATCCCTTAGGTCTGCCCTCAGCTGCCCAGAGAGGCAGAGGAGGTGATATTTCTCTCTGCATAACGTCACCAAAATCTCTCCAACTCTGAGCTCACTCAGTTGCCAGCTTCAAAGAATAAGACCAGAGTCTGTGGGTAGCTGTTTTAAGGAGAAACAGCATCACTGGAGTGGGACATGAAGCTCATTTATGTAATTTTATCATTGTATGAAAACTCCCAGATGGAACTAGGTTGTTCTCCAGAAATATAAATTTTTAGTGTAGTCAAATCCTCTGGGTGTTTCTGGGTTCCTTGTGAAGATACGGATAATCTTGCAGACTGTAGAGGTAATCAAGGGATCACAGAGTAGTTTGACAAAACACTTCTCTTCAGGGTTTGGGGGCTTTTCCATGGGTGTCTTTCGGAAGCCTTCGGCACTCTTAAATCCCTTTGCCAACAATGGGAGCTGAAGATGCTAAGACCTCTAGGAAATCATGACACTTGTGGACAGGTGAGAAAAGAGGTCGTAACAAGATTGCCTCTGAGCATGCAGGATTGAATATTTGAACCCTGATGTCATCACCTCCTATGTCTATATGCACTTATAATGGACTTTAGGAAGTTGTCTACATTTCTCTGATGATCTTCTCTGCTTCCTTTTTCCCTTGCCAGTTATTCCTTCCCCTGGGAAGTGCTCCTTTGCTTGCTTGGTGATTGCAGAGGCTTTCTGAGGTGCACAATGGGACAGTACCACGCTGGCTTTGTTTCCTGCCTTCAGACATTTGTTGCACAGAAAATCTGTCTTTGCTGCAGAACAGTTGGGAAAGGACCAAGTCTGTACAACCTGTAAGAACAGAGAACAGATCAGAGTTTGCCTCTGGTCCTGCTGTCTTTTACTTTGACTGGATTTCCCCTATGCCCATTTGAAACCTCTCCTCCCATGGCAAGCCAGATGTTTTATTTGGATTAGTCAGTACACTTTGCAAAAAAGACTAATGCACCCTTACGGTCTCTGTAAGCTTTTCTGGGCTAGGTCATGTGAAATAACAGCAGGGCTGAGCATGGAAGAAACTTCAGTTGGTCAGAAGCATTCAGAGAAAGTGTGCAGAATTCAGGGCATAACTGGTAATGTACCTCATGAGATTGTACAAATTGCTCTAAGATTGTTCCAGTTTTACTGCTCAACTCATTCTAATTAAAGACTAAACTGAAGAAAAGAGGGTAAAGTATACATGTGTGTGTATGTGTGCGTATGTTGTGGGAGAAGAGAAATCAGTAAGGAGAAAAATAAGCATTTGATTAACTTGGTTTTGCTATTTTATATTCCAATATCCTATAACAAAACCAACAGTTTCTAGTTTCTCAGTTCATCTAGTCCAAAACCACTCAGTTTTACTTCATGGTCCTATTGCCTGAGCCAAAAGTACTCATGAGAAGCCCTGTAATACAATAGAAGTACCTTCAGGGCACCACAAAAATTTATGTTAGTGTATCTCTTTGCACATCCTTTGGGTGTCAGAATATCTCTGCTTTCCTACCTATAAAAACTATTCCCTGAGCACACCTATATACACAGAGAAAACGAGCAGAGGTATTTGGTGTTGTTAAATAACAAAACACACCAACAACCTTCCTGCCTGGATTTTTAACATTAAAACCATCATTCTCAAAAGTGTTACTCAACTGTACCATGAGTTTTCAGAGAGAAAATTGACATTGATGTTACAGTACTCTCTTTCAGTATAGCTGTATTTCTAAACACACTCTTCCAGAAAATGTGAGATACCAGCATAATATGGTAATACAACAAGGCAGTTATTTGAAGCATGGATCTACGCAATAAACCATCTTATTCAGCTGAGGGAATATTTCAGAGGGGTACACAATACAGCTGCAAGAGAAACTCAGGCTGTGAAATCTGGATTTGTGTCTGTGTTTGAATAGCCCGAAGTCTGGGAGTGCATATATTGGTCTGAGTTGGTCATACATTGGGATAAAGAAGGGCAGACTGCAGAATTTGAACAGGGCTGTTAACACGTCCACCCTTCAGAAACAGGCCATTCCAAGGTTTTAGACCTACAAATACTGATTGCAAGGAGTGATTTGCAGATTTTGGAACCAGACTAATTTTCTAGACTACTTGTAGAGCAAGTATATTGTTTAAAAAGGGTATTTGAAAGAGATACTCTCTACCTTTCTGCTAAAGAAGCAGCAACAGTCTGGAACGTTTCTTTTCCAAAGGAAAAATGTATTATACTTTCTGTTATATTTCTGTTTGACAGAAATTAACCTATGCTTTCAATGCTATGCATGAGCTTTGAAAAACTGATGTTGCTAACATCTCCTTGCTCTCTCTTTGTAGGAACACAAGTCCACAGAAAGCAGCTGTACTTTTCTGTTTGGAATAATTCGGATAAATCCACTTTCAAATCGATGATGTGTTTCTCCTAGCCACTTCCTAAAAAGCAGCAGGTTTTCACCTCATACCGATTTTACATCACTGTCATTTCCCAGGTTTGCAAGGAATTATAGGAGCTGGGCTACTCTGGCCATACTTGATGGATGAGTTTATGCAAAGGAGGAAAGGTGCATAAATGTTAAGCTACAATGTGCTTCATTCCTGGTTCCGTGTGTAGCATATATATGCAGTTATAAGTTTTAAGTTTTAGTAATGTCCCAGTACCTCGTTTCATACAAGGAACCTGTGGACACTAAGCAGTGATAGACAACAGTAGTTTTTTGGGTAGCGATAGCAGTCAGGGGTATGAATCCTGCAGCCTCATCACAATCCTTATTTGTTCATTTCCTGGTCAAAAATAGTGGTTTGCCAGAAGCTCGTCGATATTTTAATCCATGCCCTGCTGGTCCTGTCACAGCTGCTAGGGGGACATGAAGAGACCTACAAGTTTAAAGAGGATTTTAGTTGACTGCCTGTGAAAACAGACAGTCATCTCCTCAGGCAGAGGCTGAAAATGTCTGCCAGGGAAAAACGCCCATCCGGCAAAACTCTCCCTCTCATGCCACAGTCACTGAAAATTGCTGTGCTAGTTCATGCAAAGGCAGTACTCCTACATATACCTCCAGGCAACCTTTCTCTATCCCAACCAGCATAAGACAGATGTTGAGAGAAGTCCTACCTTGCCAACCAACCTCTTGCTAGACTGCTTTTGGGTTTGTTGTTGTGCTTTTTCCAGTCTCCAGTCTTCTTGTGAGTGGCTGAACTGTGGAGTGTACATGGTAAAGGGGAGTCCCTACAAAAGAAAGGACATGACGATCACCAAATATAAATCCAAAGACAATTCAGGGTAGGTGGCATGGAAGAGGCATCTCGGAAGTACACACCAGCAAGCGAGCATTGCTGCCAAGGCCACATATATGCTAGGAATACTCCCCTGACAGATATAATAGCAAACAGTCCTGGCAAAGAGTCAGTGGCTTGATGTAGCTGGCATAGTTGCTGGTGCAAAGAAAGGAATAGGACCCTGTGTCAAGGCAATTGTCTGCTTTCTCCTCTCTCTGCAGCTACGCTACCTGTGCACACAAATAGCTACTCCAAAGTGAAAAGTGACTATTGTGGATGCACTCACACTGGCAAAACTGGCTTATCCCTCTGTCTCCTGTACTTCTCTTCCCCAGCGGTAAATGCAGAGTTTTGCTAATGCGGCAGCAGACATCTTTGCTCTCCTGACATCAGCCTACAGAGAAAAACAGTTTCCAAAATGATCAGGAAAGGTCACAAACACTGGCAAAATATGCCTTTGCCTTTGTCTGGGGATTTGCTGCCACTTATCAATGGCTTGGTCATGATATTGTCTCTCTTGATTTCTCTCTTTGTTTTAAAGAATGGTGTTCTCAATTTGCCTTTTTAACTCAATGGTCAGCTAAACCATCCACACTGATGCCTCGCACAGGAGCAATTCTCTCTCAGTTATTGTTCTGTGGTATCATACAGATAGACACAGAAGCATACTGGTTGTGACTGTGGAGCAAATTCAAGCCAAACTTAAAGTAAAATCAATGAGGTCACAGAGAGAACCTTGCCAATGTTTATTACCTTATACTCATCCAAGATAAATTTCATTTGCTCATCAATCATCCCTGAATTCAGGATACACCAATGCTTTTTAATTCATGTCAGGCTTCTCACAATCCTCTTCAACTGCATGGAACAATGAGTACCATCAGCAACTGTCACTCACTCACTATTTATTTTCCTCTGGTAGCTCACTACTGCAAACACTTGTTGAGAGAGGTTTCAATGCCATTCTCCCTCCCTTCTTACCAGCAGCTACAGCTCAAACCCTGAAGGTTACCAAACACTTCTGGGGAGGTCCTGGGCTCCTTTGACAGCTGTGGAAGGGAAGTTAGTGTGTGCAGCCTTCTTCAGGAACAAGCTGAACTAAACCAGGTGTAGTCTGTGTCAAGGCTAGGTTCATTTTTCTTCTGGTATTTATTTTCTGTGGCACGCCTTAGAATATATTGGTCATGACTTCCCAAGAAGCTGTGTCCCTGCTTCCCTGGGAGAATCGGGTCAATACTCTTTCAGCTGCTTTACAGACATTGACTAACTAATCCATGCAATACCCCCCAAGATAGGAACATGAGGCAGAGAGATTATATGACTTGCCCAAAGCCACAGAAGGAATAAATGTCAGGCTTATTGTGAACAGGGCATATAGATCAAAGGAAATACAATGAGAACTCTGGAATTCCTGTCTTCCAGTCCACTTTTTAGAACAGAGAGCAACACTACTTTTCTGCTGTACAGCTTTTACAGAATTTTTTTAGTGAGGGATCTTGTCAAAAGCTTGAAGGAAGACCAAGTAAATCATCTTAAGTATCCTATATTGGTGCAGATGACTTATGCTTGTGAAAGGAACCTGCATGCTTGCCAGCTTTCAGTGAGAGATGATGTTGTAAGATCACAAAGGCACAATTGCTTTCTCAAGTAAAGTTAATACAACAGCTTCCCTCTATGGCTTTAGCTATGCAGCTGCAGGATTTTGCTGTACATGTCTTTTGAATCTTCTATTTGTAACTAATTTAGTTGCAAAACTTTACCGACTGGCGGATTTAAGTTGTGAACTTCCTTGCAGTGAATGCTTGGCTTTTTAATCATAGCACTTCAGGGAATGGGGAACTTACAAATAGATATGTCCCACACACTACTCTTCTGGATATTTCAGAGAGTTACTTGGTGCACTTCTGTGATTTATATGTGTCCCCCCCCCAAATAATTTTCATGCTAACTGTGCCCCTTGTCAAGCTGAAGTCAATAGCAAAGTTCTTCTAGATTTAAATACTCCAGGTTTGTACTTCTCATTTCTATTTTGATCTCTAAATTAATTTTACTGTGGGGATCATATCACAGATCCAAAGTGTAAGCTTGTGGAAGCAAATATACTGCAATTTGAAATTACCTTTATTACTGGTAACAAATCTGTTGTGTTTTTTTCAGGTTTTAAACATTAACTTATTTTACAGGAACTCCTTTACAGGAGTAGTAATAGTACTGAATACTTTTCTGCTTATATCTGCGTGTGCATGTATACACATACATTATCTATCTGTGAGTAAGAGTCAAAGCTATGCACAAACCACTTCTGTATTTCCTAATTTTCAAACGATGAGCTATACAATCAGCGCTCTATTCAGAATGGCTTTCTCCTACTGAGTTTCCTAAAATAATTTCTTTTTTAGAGAAAAAGAGGGAAAATTGGAGAGATCCCTGGGCAGACCGTGGAGAGATTTGCAGGAAGATATGTAAATGCCATACCCTGAAATTGCTGGGTGGGATCACAGACTGCCTGAAGGCTCTATTGAAGTCCAGGTGCCCGTCTCCCTGCTCAGCCAACGGGTGTTTCTGGGTGACTGCAGACGGCAGCCATCCATGTACGCAATGGGAACTCCAGTGACGGGAGGTGACCTGTTTCCTGATTGCCATTTGGAGATGATCTCATCTTCTCAAAGGTTGTTTTCTTAATTTGACTTGCTGGATTCTGCTGTGTAATGGTATTTGATTTTCTACTGTTGCTGTTTTGTATGGGGAATATGTCTATCAGCTTCTCCTTTGAGAGACTGCTTGTAATAGCAACAAGTTTATTCACTTTTAAAGAGTTTAATTTGCCCTTCAGCCTTTTAATTCCCTTGCACTCTTAAACTTTACACTCAGAAGTTTTTATACAGACTTTTTTCTGAAATCATATTATCAGTGGTCTGACTTAACCAGCGACCATTTACTCCTCAGTCCCTGTATCAAGTCACAGAACTAGCTAAGCACTTAGGCAGAGACTTAAGTCTCATTAAGTGCAATGATACTTAAGCACATGTTTAAATGCTTTGATGAAGTGAGGCCTAAACCCTCCATATTGTTATTATACTAGATTAACCCAGCAATTAAACTTTGCCGTTTGGAAAAATGAGTTATTTCTGACATTATTGTTAGGATGAGCATTCAGTTGAGCATACTTGCTACCATATGACTTGACAGAAGCGCATGTTACGTTCCCCCAGCACAAAGTGAAAATAAGCAGCAGCAAAAGGGAAAACCCTTGCTTGTGGGGATGCTGGTGTTTCCAGAATGTCTGTATCACGAGGGTCTGGAAGAACGTCTCTCCCAGCCAGCCATGTATGAACAGGCGAAATAATCTGGGAGTAGATAAAATAGTTGCTGTCACTGCTATATTGAATTTTGCAGGTAATTCTGTACCAGATTACCTTTCACTGTACAGAAAAGCATTCTTCCTGATGCCACTTGCTACATCATTTGAGCATGGGGTTTGTAATACACCTAGTTTCATAAATCCCTTAGCTATGTTTTTTAAATAAATACAGTCCCTACCTGGTTTGTTGTTTTGGGGTTTGTTTAGTTTCTTAGTGCCTGGTTATACTCTGTGCATTCACACAGCAAATGCCTAAACCCTCCAGGTTTATTTAGTTTTGGTTCTGCTGGGTTTCGTTTCATATTTGAGAGGAATCCAAAAGGTAGGCAACACTGTGCCACCCCAGGCATATTTTGGCAGGTGTTGGCACAATTTCCAGGACTCCTGGGGACTGCATGTCCCTTGCAGACCCGGGCAGGCCTTTTGATCCTTTCCACCTCACTGGGATGGGAGGTTAACTGGCTCACCTGATTTTCTAATCATGTAATTCTTTGCTTTTCTGCCACACTTCCTATATGGGGAGTGTTGTTTTTTTCATTATTTAACTGAGTATCCTGAGTGGCAATCCTTGTCTCCTTATGTTTACCTACACACACCCACACCCCCTTACAAATGGCGTGAGCTGAAAACAGCTAAAAGGTGGACAAACAGATCTGAACTCTGTGGATACAGAGAGTAAGAGAAAAAGGTGCAAGCAGGAAAATTTTGCTTGTCTTGGATGAATTTGATCTACACCTCTTGGAGTGCCTTTGACACCAAAGCTTTCAAGAGAGAGAAGAGGTCTCATCTGATTACACCCAGCTGACTTCAGCAGATTTGTTTACTAAGTCAACAACCTTTAATTTTGGATGTTTAATACACCTGATGTGAATGTGTAAATGTTGCTTCATTCCTCATTCCCTCACTGCCACAGCTGCACTGATGATATCTTCCAGGAATCAACAAAATCATCGTGAACTCACTGTGAAGCTTCACATGGCAGAGAGCTAACACAGTGAAAGGGACAGCAGCATTAGTTGAACTCGAGACCAGTGTATGTCCACAGGCACTTTGCTTCCATGGAAATGTATATATAGTGATGAGATGACTTTGTTTTTCAGGATGCCAAAAATAAAAGTAAGATCCAGCTACCTGGTAAATGTTCCAGGGTAATGGCAAGCACAAGATACAGTCCTGCAGGATGGAACAGCCTCATGCCTGGCTCATGTCAATGATGGCACAAGGTTATCAGCACCATCAGCTGTCACTAAGCACTGGCACAATCAAGCCAAAAAAGAAGGGATTCTCCTGGTGTAAGAAAACAGCTCAGTGTGCATAATGGAAGCTTGTCCCTGTCAGATGCCTGCCACTTTTGGTTGTCCATTTGCCTCATTATTGCAGATACTCAGGTTCAAATATGAAATCTCATTTGAGAGTGACCGTGTGAAATGACAAGGAGAAACCCCCAGTGTCACAGTTATCTCACTGACCAGGGACTACAGCATCAGAAATGCAGGTTTATGACTTGCTTCAGAGCAGAATGGCAAGAGAAACCAGACTGGAAGTAAAATCTTGTAAACACAGAAAAATGCAGTTAATGTAAGCATTGTTTTAAGTTGAGCTGAAATCTTCATCCTAAAGGTTTAAAATCTTTTAATCTCGTCCTGCTTGAATTCTTAGTCCTGAACCATCTTTTATGCTTTTAGCACTGGACTGGATGAAATAGCTCACAACAAATTAAATCAAAGGTGTTATAAACCAATGGAATTTCCATAAGCTGCTCCTGCTCTTCTGGGCCAAAACCTCAGGAGGCAGCAGGCACCCTCTGTAAATTGTGCCAGGCTAGGCAAAAATAAAATCATCACAGAGCTTACTTTTATTTTTGGCACCCTAATAAATAAAATCAATTTAAAATTATTTACACAGGCACACTGTAAATGAAATGGTTTGGGCCGATTCATTTCATCTGAAGGTCTGGCCCATTATTATTTGTATTAAAAAAATCAATGTGGAAAAAATCCTTACAATGCTTTTAATTGCCCCAAATGAACTTAAATTATGAAGGGTGTGTGTGAGAAGAATTACAGAAGAAAGGAAGAATGAGTATCTTGATAATTAGTTCTGTCCCCCTTTCCCCATACAGGCTATCCTTAACATTGCTTCTTTTAGAAGATGCAGTATTAAAAATTCTCCAAACCAGCCTTCCCTAATCATCCAGTGGAATTTATTGTACCGCAACTGTTTTATAGTGGAATCTATGGTGTGATCATAAACCAGCCTTGTTGTGTCCTAAATTTTAAGGCACAAAGATTGCTTGGAGGAATAACCCCTTTTGTTTGGCACATTGGAGCCCAGATTGCCATGACTGTGGCTCATGTTTTGTTCATGTGTATACATATGTATATATTTTCACTTTCCGCTCTTTTTGATTTCTCTTGGAGCACTGAGGCTTGCGCATTTGCTAGTTTTAAATTTTTGCAGCAGGGGAGCTGAGGAGTTTGCTTTTTTTTTTTTTCCCCCCGTTTGTTCCCCGAACTCTTCTTGCAGTTTAACAAGTCAAATACAAAACACGGGGGGAATAAACATCCACATGATGGTACCATGCGTGGTATCACATCATTGATTGGATATACTGCATTGGAACATCACACAAAAGAGCCTGTAACGAAAAAATTCAATTGCCTGGGGCTTTGAGCTTTCAAATTAGGCTAAAGAGGTTCCCCTGATAACCAGCAGTGTTGGAGCTTTCAGTATTATTTAGCTGCCCAGGCATCAGTAACGGTTTTCAGTTAGAAGGGCCTGGAGACCTAACGCACCGGTAAGGTAACCCACCTGCACACTCAATACTTTGAGATCAAAAAGCCTATCTAAAAATCTTAAGTTTACCACGCATAACTGAAAGCGAATGTGACTCTCCCTTCTTCAACACTATCTCCGTCTGTGCAGCCTATTTTGCATCAAAAGATCCATTTGAAAGTAGATCCCTTAGAGCTAAATATTCTAAACTGACAGAAGAATTTCTAGTGGCACACCAGCCTAAAGCCATATTTTTATGAGGACATCACTTTCTATTTCTAAGCTTCAGTATGCACTCATGCTTCCTCATTGCCAGGAGCCATGCCACATCAAGTTGCCTCCTCCCAGCTTTTATGTTTTTTTAATGGAGTCCAGTTTTCTGCCTAACTTATGGCTATCTCCCTGACAAATTGTCAGACACCTATGTCACTAGGACGGAGGTATCCTGATGCAGTGTAAGCCAGAAAGGACATTGTAGGTGTCATTAAAAAAATATACAGGACATCCATTTGTAAATCTGATTATTCTTGAAAGTTGGGAGGGTTTAAAAAAAGCCCCAAACAACCAATACCTGAAAAGAAAGACAATATGCAGTATTTAGTCCTTAAGTATAAGATGAGAATGAGGAATAGACAAGATCTTTAAGTTCATGGGTCTGATCCTGTATTGCTTGCCATCTCACAGTGCTGCTGTGAAGGGGAGCTGTGCTGGACCCTTGGCACCAGCAGTGCTTTGCATGACTGCCCTTGGGTTGCAGTCTCCTTGGGACAAGGCTCCTGACTCCTTGTACATCTTATTCAGCACTGAGCAGACTGCTTGCACTTAAATAAACTGCAGTCGCTTCAGTGTCTGGCTGGAGCCTGACAAGTCATACTGCTGGGTTTAAAGAAACAATAATGGACCTTCCTCAATTTCATACCATGGGAAAGCACTGCTTTTACAGTAATGAAGCTCATTTTTTCCCCTGATGAAAAGGCATCAGGGTTTAGCTGCTCCCTCGCAGTGCTGGGGAGTTTAACATTCGCTAAAATATTCTAAAGGACTAGCACAGGATTTCAGTCCTAAAAATTCCACATCCATCAAAGAAGGTAGGAATTTTTATGTTAAAAGAAGAAAGATGTGCTGTTATAAGTCAGCAACTTAAATGCCTTTATCTATACAGCCTGCAAGACATCTGCAGAACATTCAGCAATTAAATATGCCCCCAGCTGAACAATAATGTTGCTGCTTGGTCTGCATATAAATTAGAGTGAGTTAAGGGTGGGTGTTCAAGCCAGGCTCTGTTGTCAATATCCTGTGCCATAATCTGCCCTTGAAATCACCCTGGAGTCTGCAAAGGGCACTTGTAAAGGTCCCAGCCACAACATATCTCCCCTCCTTGTGCCAATAAAACAGAGCACAGATCCTTGAAAGAGGGATAAATACTAATCATTCATCATCCTACATAGCTGAAATTGTCTCTCTGCTTGCCAAAATATGCCTGTTTGGGAGGGACAGAGGAAAAAAAAGAGGGCATGGTGTATTTCAGCTCCAGGTCCCTGCTCCACATGAGTACCAAGCCACAGGCTGGGAGCATCTGGAGAACCTTACCTCCCACCCCAGCACCAGGGTTTCCCCAGAGGTGCCACCATGCATGGAGGTTGGTTTTTAGGCTGCTGAACTCACTGCAGCTTCCCCTGCCTGGCAATTGTGGCTGAAGGGCCAACAGACTGTGTTTTCTTCTGCCAGCAAATCGTCTGTCCAGCTGTGGTTTGGAGCTCCCAGCTGTGTGTGTGTGCGTGCGCATGTGTGCATGCGTGCATGTCTGTGGTGTCTGTGTGCATGCTACAGGAGCTGGAGAAAGCTGGTCAGAGAGGTGCTGCTTCTCTTCCACCGCATCATTTCTGAGGGTGACTACAGGATGTTGGCACACCTGGCTACCTGTTGAATTTTTCTTACAAACATATCTTTTTCTCTAATGCCTTTTGTGTAAGGATCCCAAAGTATTTTAAAGATGTTAAGGTATTTCATGAAGCTGCTGTATTTCTCTAGTGAGGCAGGCAACCTGGGGAAGGAACTATAGGTGCCCACTCACATGTATAGCAGCAACAGCTGCGGTTGCTCAAGGGATAACAGCCCTTGCTCTAGTTTTGGCCCCTCTCCCCTGCCAGAAGCCACCCCTTGCGGGAGCAGAGGTACCGAGACAGTTGTCTGTCCATGCCTCCATGGCTCCTGGTAGGCCTGGTGCAGTGGTGCATACTGGCATGTGATACTTTCTGTGCCCCTGCTCAGAGGCAGGGACAGGGAGCACAGGTGGAGAGCTGGGGATATGGACATCTGTAGCATCAGGGATGAGATTTGCCAGAGCTCATCTTTCAGGACCCCAAGGCATACACTTCTGTGATGACTTACACCTTCCTTATGACTGTAGCACATTTTTGCTTACGTTGAATTGCCTTGAGATTAAAAAAAAAAAAAAAAAAAAAGAGCATTTAACATTGCCTGTTGGGGCTTAGCCTCCTACAGAGTGACAAAGGCCACATTTGTATCTGAGAAAGAGAAACACTGGCTTTCTCACTGCTTGCAGTAGTAACTTTGTGTTGATGACCCAGAGAGCACAAGAAAACACAGCTATGTGGCACAGCACCTTGCATGTTAACTTGGCTCAGGCACATGGTTTTATAGCAAAAAATCCAGCTGGAGCTCTGTCTTCTGGGCAGAGCTTTCCATGTCACTTCTCAGTAGGAAAGAGCTACTTATTCTGTGCCTTGAATCTAATTTGAACAACACCTTTCTTTATAAGCACTACAGAGTATCTGTTTTCTTTCAGCAATTTTATGGCAACAAACAGCTTATATCTCTTTCCTCATCAGCTTTTTTTTTTTTTTTTTTCCTTTTTTTTTCCCCATTCCTTTTTTGGGCTATTTGAAAAGAAACCTTCAATTTAGCCTGGTACGAACAGCACTTAACTTGTTAAAGGTGATATAATGTGATATAATGATAGAGGTGTTAAAGGGACTTACAGTATGCAGGGTAACAGCCCTGCACGTCTTGGTAACCATATAAGCTTCTGGAAGAAAGGTACAGAAATATCCAGAAGCAGTAAATATAGTAAGATATGCACAGGGCAACTACAGACCATTAGCTAGGGACCCATAATGGAACACTGCCATCTTTAAAGACATTTTTGTTTCTACAATTTTTATGACAGTTTTATGGCAATTCTGTAACTACTGTACTTCTCTGTTTCACAGTGGTCCCTTTTTATCTCTTGAGATTATTCCAGGATGTTAGGATGTAATATATAGAGAGAAAAGCAATCATTGCATAGCAAGCTACACATAAAAGAGTCATATAATCAATTGCTCTGATGTCATAAAAGTCACAGTCCACTGATCTGATGTCACCATGATGGATTGGGACTTTTAATGCTTCATTTATGGTGTTTAAAAAAAGGGGAAAGGGTTATGTCAAAACACATGCCATTCTTAATGTGGCATTAACAGAGCTAAATGGGATGCCATGATATTTATTTATTTGACCGCAAAAGTGTGATCCAAGTTCAGTGTTAACAGCATAAATGTGGCTACTTCTGTGTGCTTTCAGAAACCAGTGGGCGAGGGCTAGGAGCAATGCATATTTACTCCAGCTGAGGATTGCCTCTGATGTTTTAATTAATAATAAGGGAACAAGGGCTCAGCCTTGACTTTGCCCCAGGTCACGGGCGGCACATGGCTGTGTTATCCAAGGAGCAGCCTGGGAGGCTGTGGCTGGTGGTGTTGCAGTCTGCTCCTGCTTCCCACATGCTTTGGCAAAGGAAATACCCCTGGCTTTCCCTTCCTTCGCTTGAAGTAACTAGCACATGGGGAAAGGAAGAGGAGTGGGGTCTGGAACAAAGGTCTGCAAGTATTGTCATGGGCAGAGCTGAATGGACACAGCGGTCACGCAGTGGTGGCTCTCCTCCCTTCCCTGTGGTCTGCAGCCAGGGAAAGCTGTTTGAAGGGGAATATTATGCCATGGCCCTTAGTTTCCAGGTGAGACTGTGCAAGGTGGGTCAGTGCGGGGTCATAAGATTTAAGGCACCCATAGGTCACATACTGTTAGGATTTAAGACTAGAAAACTGTCCTCTTTCAGTTTTTACACTCCTGAGGCTATAGGGCCTTTGGAGGGGCATGAACTGGTACCATTTTTGTGGTGGCTGTGCAGCGAGGAGAGGGAGTATATTACTTTGTCAAAGGAGGAGTTTGAGGCAGGCATTTCCCATCCTGGCAGTCAGCCACAGCCCTCTACTGAAACACATTAGGTGGCTGTTTCTGCTCAAACTTTTATCTGGCTGGTCTTTGAAAGTGTCACTGACAGGTTTCAGGATCTGTGCATATTGGGGACATGGACGCGTGCATGGGCAGGGACAGGCTGTGAGTCCCAGAAGCTGCCCTGGACCTGCAGGACTTGGTTTAATTTTGACTCGTGTTAAGAAGCTTTTCTTTGCAACCTAGAGGACTGCAAAGATGAATTGCTCTTGAGCAAATACCGTAGCAATGAAACCACTGCATACATGGGTGTTATGCATAAGAGCCCCGCTACTTCATTTTTCAATAAGCATTTGAGTTTTTGCACCTGGCCAGGCTTACATTTGAGAAAAAACAACTTGAGTCATTCCCATGCAACAGTCTTGCTCACCCTGGCTGCAGTTAAAAGATGATCCTTGTCACATTGCCAGACAGAGACATTATCACTCTTCTGCCAGTGCTGCTCTTAGCTCCCCTCTCCCTCCCCGCACTGTCCCTGTGCTCCAGCCTCTGCTTTCCTGTGACTTCTTTGCTCATAAGGTCCCCTCGGCCTAAGAGTGTCCCGTGAACACCGTGCCCTTGGAAATGTTTCAAGTAGGCTCTCCAGGGCGTATCGGCCCAGTGCTGGAGAGGGCCTGTGGGCTCACAGCCAGGTGACACCGGGCTGCCCATCCACAGCGGGATGGCCCGTGGTCCTGCTCCGTGCACGCCGCCTGCCAGCCTGGAAACAGAAGATCTCACTAACAGAGCAGGATCCTCAGACTTCACTGGGAAACCTCTTGTGGGTTCCCTAGGCAAGAGCAAAGTGATTTATCTTTGTGTTCTGGCACTGTGAATCCTCTGAGGCAGGGAAGCAGGGCTTTTGCTGCCACCAGAAACCCACAACAGAACCACTGCCCTGTGCTGCTCTGCGCCGTCCCTATTATTCAGCATATTTTCTCCTCTTCAAAGGCAAAGCTGGAAAAGAAACCAAGGTATCCATTCCAGGTATCTGTACTAGTGCATATTTTGTTCACCATCATTTTTAAAGTATCATACAGCCTGCTTCCTTCATGTTGAAAGCAGAGTAAGAGAACTCCAATTTCATGCCCTCAGGTCTGAATAAAAGAATAAAAACAACACAACATTTGCATCTGTTTAACAAGCTCTGTTCTAGCATGGAGGGAAAAAAATAGGGGGAAAAGCCCCATCACTCCACGTTAAATGGAACCATTCAGGGAGTACTGTGGGAAGGAAAGGTAACGAAGAAAATTATTGTCATAAATGACCTAAGATTTTGTGGCCTTATGACTGCAAACACAAAGTCTAAAAAGGTTACATTCTCTTGCTTCTCTGCCTACCCCTGATTATCAATGAACATCAGCTAAAGGTGGCTGAAGAACCAATTTCATGCATCTACTGTAGAAGGAAATGAACTGAGCCAAGGGCAAAAATAAAATTATACAAATGTTATTATAGACTAGCCTGCTTCTGTCCTAGTTTAATTCAAATTTCAGTGCTGCAGGCTTTGCTGCTGGCAGTAGCCTTCCTGAATAAATCAACATTTGCTTACATCTAAATTATTAGAGAAACATGTGACTTTGTTTATTGTATAAATTATACGCAAGGTTAAAGCATTAACTGTTCAACGGGCTTTGTGCAGTCACACAATCGCACCCATCCCCCCAAACCTTTCTCCCCCAAATACCATTTTGAGGACAAGCCATCCAGGGAGGGCTCGGTGGGGGTTGCCTGGCAGGGCTGCAGCTAAAGGCACAATTTCAGGGCATTGTGCTGCCCCAGGGGAAATCATTTACTGCCATGCAGAGAGCACAGGGGATGTAAAGCACCCTTGTGCTGACTGGATAGCACTTCAGACCTACCTTTCAGGAGCGGTTATGGGTGCAGGAGGTGGTATCCTTCAGTGCCTAGGCACATTTACAGGCAGGAAGAAGAAACCTGCTGCTACCAGGACTGGTGTGATGGGTGGAGGGGTCTCCTCTGCTAGGGTCTAGCTTGCTGGGACCACAGCAACTTAGGGGCTCCAGAGAGCTCATGTGTGCTGAAGCCCCAGACTCCCCATGGGTTTTCCAAGCTTCATGGTGACTGCTGCTGAATTTCAGCTGGGAAGATGCTCACTAAGAGACAAAGCAGCTTCACTGCTGTCACCACACTTGTCCCAGCCCCAAAGGAGCCAGGGGTTGGTGGGGCAGCCCACAGGCAGCTAGCGGTTCTGGACCAGAGTCCATCCCGTGGTTGCCAGCTCTGGGTCTGCGTATCAGCTACTGATATGGTTGCTCCCAGCTGGACTAGTTTTCCATAGTTGCTTTCCTTAGTGCTCCCCAGATGGTAAAAAAAGCAGTTTGTTTCCCTTTGGAAAGACAATCCTACTGCAAAGAAAAGCACTGCTGTAACAGTCCTAAGCACTGCAGCAATAAAACTTCAAACTGCAATATCTGGGTTTATTGCTGCAAAGTACTGAAGGATTCTCTTTTTAAAAGAAAGCAAGCAAAAAACCTGAAGGAGCTCGTCTTTCCCAGACAGTACCGTCTCACAGACCAGTTGGTACTGTGCTTTTTGACACGAGTATATCACCACATAGCAGCTGAGTAAATCTTTTCCACAAAGGTGTCAGATGCCAGCAGCTCAGGGTCTAGGACATGGAATCCAAATATATGTCTCCTGGGTTCCTGCACTGAAATACTACCAGGAGGTTTCTGTGGCCAGACCAAACTGAATATTTTATTTACATTTCATTTACACTTACAAATTAATATATACTTTCAATGCTGTTAAAGGGCTATTGAACAGAGCTGTAGTTTTATATTCAGCAACAGGATGTAATTTCCCTATCAATAAAATTGTTGTTAGTTTTACCTGCACTCTATTATTATGGAAATTTCACAGTTTCTCAGCTACAGTGGTGTCTAGTGAAATAAGCAGGCCACTTATGTGGAATTTTTTTCAAGTGTCCTTACTCTTTTCCATTTATGCTAATGTTATTTCATGCTAATAGCAGACTATTTTGCTTTGATACTATTAAAACCTGGCTGGCTTGTGTAAAGGGAACATTTTTATAATGCTTTCTGGAAATGATCTAACACACTAAAACCATCTCCATTAAGAGTGTGGTTTTGGAGGAGACTGCTTCCCCGCCCTTCAATCCAAAAACTGAGAAATCCTTTAGACATAAATTAATTTCACTGACTCCTTTTCCTATTTTCGTTCTTTGTAAATGATAACTTACTGTGTAATTTAGCTACGCTGCAAGGAGCTCTTCTTCCAAGAAGGATTCGGGAAGCATATATTGTTTATTTCAGCCTGTGAACATGAGGTTTACAAATCCCATTACCAAATAATGGGATTGGAATTCCTATTTCAATTTTTATGCATCCTCTTGCAAAAACGTGCCCTCCTCCCTCCTGAATAGCTGAGATGTTCCTTCTCCATTAGATGGGGCTTTGCATCCTGACAACCTGCCCTGGTTTCCTTCCTAGGTGTTGCCACAAAACTCAGCGGGACTGTGCCCACAGAGCCAGAGTGTGATCTTTAAATATAAGAAATTAACTTTCAGCCTGAAATATAAACTAAGTGAACTCCATCTCCATAACCTGAAATTTATATCAGGTCTGCGAGAGGGGACTAGCTGATTGAAAAGACTCAGTGCAGAAAATGTAATTAATATGTAGGCATTTCTAACTACAGAGTAAGGCTGTCTTCTATAATTGCTCAGTTCATGCCTGCCTTTGGAGGGTCCCACCCCAGTGGCACTGAAAACAGTGCTGAGGAAAATGGGTTCAGGTTCTCCCCAAACACTCCGCTGGGGAAGGCACCTGCAAACCCCATGGCTGTTTTGGGGGAGATGTCCTAATGCAAGCTAAGTCTTCCTTGGCCTCACGCTGCTGCCTCTGAGCTTACACCATGGAGAAATCTGGCACAGTGATGTCTTCCCTCAGTTGGAAAATTTGCCTCGTCTGACAGACAAGCCCGGGCACCGAGGTCAGCTGGGAGGCCTGGCTGAACAGAAGGCTGTAATGAAGACATTTTCTCTCTCCTGGCTGACCTCCTACAGCCAACAGATTTGAATAGCCTCTCCTCCAGCTGACAAAATGAAATACCGGCTAGCAGAGATCAAAAGCACTTACCATTTATCTATCTAGTTATTCATAAAGTGCCCCATCACCATGGTATCTGAAAGCCTCCAACGAACTGGAGAGAGTTTCCCCAGGGCCAAGAGCCTCTAGTGCTTCCTCACAGCAATCAAAATCGCTTCCTGAGGGTTTTGGGTTTTTTTTCCTTCTTTCTCCTACTCAGAATTGTTATCCATTACTGCAGATCATTGTGGGGATTAAAGGTAAGATTGAATCAACTGGACAAAAAGCTTTGGCTGAATTTGCATACACTCTCAGCCGGCTCCGGTGTTCTGGCTTCTGATCAAAACACTTATAATAAGAGTAAAAAAGTGGCTGAAGAGGAATTAAAAGTTCCCAACCACAAATGTCCTATTTAAGAGGAACCTAACAGAGACAAGACTCCCATTTTAAGGCTGAGACTAGCTGTGTTTTACACACTAGAAAGACAGGTAAGTGCATAGATGAAATATTTCTACAAAAATCCCAGTGGGAGTTTTCTCCTTTCTTGCGATTTGCAGAGTGCTTTGACCGTCAGTCAAGCAAAGCCAATAACTCAATGCCATTAGCTGGGGAAACAAAATATGTGTTAGGTGAGTGACTTGCCAAATGAGCCTCACTAGAGATGGAGGCAGTGGCAGGTGGATGTTGGTAGAGAAAGGTGGGAAGATCATGTGTTGTGACAAAGGATTTTAAATGTTTTTGTTATGAAAAAAATATCTCTGAATATGTTTCTGCTTGGTTAGTCATTGTCCTGTTCTGTACTTATTCAGCTTGCCCAAGTATGTTGGACCAAACAAGGGTTGTGTGTCATCGTAAAGGCAGATAAAGCTGGGCTTAAGGCATTTGTCTGAACACCAGGGGCTGGTGCCATGGAAGTGTGGAGGGCATCGCATGAGGCCCCTACTGCCACTCCAGGATCCTGCCAGCCATACCCACTGGTTGCCCCAGCCTTGTCTAACCCACCAGTATCTTGGGGACATCAGCCCACTCTATGCAGGCAACTGCATCATGCCATTGCCTCAGCAACGCCTCTCTCATGCAACCTCAGTGACAGCTATGGTGAGCAAAACACAGAGATATTAGCATCTGGGAGCTCGCCCACAGCATCAGTAAATCCTGATTTCTCCTCTTATTCTGGGTATTAGGTTTATAGCTAGAGAAGGCCTGGCAAGGCCAATAATGTGTCTTTGGAATCCAACCCTCTGTCTTGGCTCAAAAGTCAACAACTCAATATTATTGGAATTCCTTCTAAAATCTTCACGTTTGCCTGCCACCAGGCTCTATAAGGAATAACCCTTTAAGTTGCTAGAATTAATCCCCTGCATAATCAATGCTATTGAATAAATACAGTACCATCTCTAGCAATTTTTTCCATGAGTTTTACAACATTGAGCATTTGTCTTAAAAACCCAGCTCCTGAAGGCGTTGTTGCATACAAATTTCAAGACTTCTTTAGGGCAAGTGTGAATAAAGGAAAAAAAATGAAAACAAAAAAGAATAGTTCTTTTAAAACAGTCTTATAATTTTTACACTAAAACCTCCTGATTCCTCAAAACCTGATTTATGGTTTCTGAACCCTTACTGCTAGCATTACTAAAAATATCATGGCTAAGATTTTTCCAAGCAAGCAGGGACTCCAGCTTTACACAAAAGCAAATACATGTTCTGTATCTGATATCAAAAGCCAAACTGCAAGTAAGTTTGCCTCTTGGTTTTCATCTGCAGCCTGTTCTTCTTTCTATAGTCTATACCAATCTAAATTAAAAACTAAACCCAGGACTGTTGAGGGACTGTGAAATGGTCATTGAGTAAGACCAACTGATAAACAGCCTACTATGCCTTGACATTGATGCTGCTAGTTTCTTTTGAGACTGCAGGCAAGTCTTTTTAATTGGTCTTTTCTCTGGTAACCTCTTTTTACATCACTCTTCCACTTCTCATTGGCATCATGAGACCAAATTTTTTATTGTTTGAGAGGCACTGGAATACTTCAGTGATGAGCATCCTAGAGTTTCTGTTAACAAACTATGAAAAAATTTAGTCAAGGGCTGCCAGTGTTTGCTTCTTCTGATTCACATTAAACAGTCAATGATTTATTAAGAACTTGTTAATTAATAATGTGGCCAACCTGATGATTAAAAAGAAACCCAAAGCAACAGAGAGGAGAACCTCTACTGGATTATCTTATGGAAAACGCAATCAGGCTATAAAAGCAAGCTAAAAATAAAGCTAATATCTTCTTCATTGACCCCAGGCAGTTGCAATTGGATAAAGCACTCCTCAGTTTGTTCCCAGCAGTTTTGTGCAGTGTTGCTCTATGATAGGACTAGCAAGTGCATTCTGCTTGGAGGAAGATTCATCTTGGCTCTGTGTGTGTGTGGGAATTTTGAGTTCAAATGAAGCCTTAGAAGAATCATATTTCACATGCCTACAATTTTATAAACAGACTCAGAGAGAAGTGGTTGCTGTCATAGAAGTACCACCTTGCCCCTTTATTTAAACATTTGAATGGCATGAGCTATGGTACAGGTCATTAATGTGACAGGGCAGAAAAAACTAGTTTAAAATAAATCTATCCTTTATTGCCCAGGCAGTGGCAGGCATCCCTTTATTTTGTAATTTGGCTTTATAGGAGACTGCGGTAGCAGAGTTCCATTTCAGTTTGGGGTTTTATCAGAGAATTTGATTTGTCATAAATATATTAAATGGTTTTAAGTTTACACCAAGAATGACTGCAGTAAATACATTAAAACTATATGACAACTGTCAAGGAAATAAATCTGATGTCTGAAGTAACCTTTGCTCGTTCATTTGATAGTCTTTGGTCTTATAGTTGTTAATTTAAAAAAATCACTAATTCATAATGGGGCTTCCACTAGCTAGTGCCAATTAACTAAATTTCACCACATGTGTACAAGCTTATTAGAATGGTATTCTGAGCAACAAGCTATTCTACCCACATCGGATATCACACAAATCATGCACAGAGTAGTGCACAGGGTAATAAGCTCCAGTGTCCTGTATGTATAAACAGTCTTGATTCTTTGGTTAGAAGCATAATGTTCTATCACATGAGAAACCTGAGCTATGGTGTTAACCTCACCTAACTCAGAGTTTAGGAGCATCGCAGAGGTGATATTTTCAGCCTTGGAGGGATAATGTATCATACTTGAGCACCTTGTTCACAGCAGTGCTGCAGTCCTGAAATAGGCTATCATCACTTCTCGGGGCTGATGGCTTTGTGCTGCAAGGTATCAGAGGCACCTAATACTGTGAGGCGAGGGGATGTGGGTGTGGAAGGACAGAATTTAATGAGGAACAGTACTTTGCAGCAGTGCTTAAAATTCCTCAGGCTTTGTGTCCCAGCAAGCTCTGGCCAAGTGAGGATAGGCACAAATAGATTGGACTTTCACATTAAAAAAAAAAAAGAAAAAAGTGTTTATACAGCTTACAGTTATGCAAGGATCATTCAGGGAGCTTTACTTATAAGTGTCTGCAGTGACTGCTTCAGTGCTACGTGATTACAGCCAGCCAGCCCGCCCTGAAGCAAGGCCTGGTTTTTGCTCAAGCTGCCACACAAACCTAAACCCTGCCCTGCCCAGGACAGAGAAGACCAAGCGGCAGCGCCGTGGGATGTGTGCTGTGTAGTCACCAGTTCTCTGCTCTCCTCTGTCCAAGGAGATGCAACCTCATTCCCAGCTAAAGGAAGCCCAGAGGATGGGAGTTGTTGAATTGGCTCTCCTTCTTGCTGGCACCTCCATCCAAGGGCAGCTCCAGCTGGGGAATGACCTGCTCCTTTTGTGGCCACCTGTTAAAAAAGGAGTGCCATGATCCACCTGGGACAGGATTCCAGGCAGTGATTCCTAAATGTATGTGAACTGTATCTTAAGAACCGACTAAATACCTCAGCCCCTGCAAGAGGCAAAACTGAAGACACACCTGTTTGCCCAGAGTTTCATGTCACATTGCTTTAAGCCCGAGGAGGCTGCAATTACATTGCAAAGTGTATCAACTATTTTGGCTTTTGTTATAGGGTGCCTAGCTTTTGTCAAGCACTGTGCAGTGTGTTTTGACACAAACTTTTGCAGCCATCAGGGACTCAAAATTTAGCCAATAGCAAATAGCATCATGCTGCCCAAAGAAATTCAAGATATCTTTTGTGCCTCTTATCTAGAAGAAGCTTGAAGTAGCCCACAAGCACATGTTAAGAAATTGGTTCAGCACTGCCAGAGAAGTGTGTTACCTGATATGCTGGTACTGCAAGCTCAGGCATGATGCTGCAGTAAAACCAACAGAGCTTTCAGACAAGCCGACTTGCAGGAAGGAACCGTATGTGCCCACTGACTAGTCTTTGTTGTTTCAGTGGGGGGATTCTACCACAGGTGATCAGGCTTGATTTTGTCTAGCTGGGAAAAATGACAAAA
Source organism: Falco peregrinus (assembly GCF_023634155.1). NCBI lineage: Eukaryota > Metazoa > Chordata > Aves > Falconiformes > Falconidae > Falco > Falco peregrinus. The sequence goes on along the minus strand of NC_073723.1, from coordinate 55,498,772 downwards.
TCCAAATTCAAAACATTATGACTACGAGAAAAAATGATTGCATAGCTTCTATGATAGTCCACTTTAAGGGCTTGGCGTCCCTCTTCCACAGCCATAAAAGTAGAAACAGAAGAAGTGGATGCCAAATCTAGACACCTCCATTCTTGTTGTAGCTACAGAATTTCTGAGATGTCCACAGGATGCAGGGACGGAAGTATGTATCAGATGCACAGGTGGTAGATGTGATTAGGAAACAGAATACACATGCAAGGATGGTCTTGTACCTGCTGTCGATGCTGCAGAGTGGAGCTATAGGTGCATGTTCCTTCTGCATTGAACAACACAGACTGAAGACGTTCCTGTCCTAGTTGCTGGAAGTTACAACTCCTGCCAGAAGACACGATCCAGAGAAAACTCCTGGGCAAGGCAGCTGGGTGAGGCTGCACAGCTGAGGAAGGCAGTTTTGCTGTCTGGCTTGAGGCAGATGAGGAAGGCCTTGCGTGCTTTTTTCCTGGCAGAACTGAGGTGACAATGCTTTCTGGTAGGGGTGGTAGTAACCCCCAGTTAGGAATGATAGTCTTTGACACGCACAGCTGTCTGCAGAATCCATGACCTATTACGGAAACTTCAAGCATCACTGGAAAATTAGCTAGACAGTGGCAAACACAATATTTACAGATGGGAAAACTCTAGCCAGGCTTTGAAGCATTAGAGGGCTATGGCACGTGGTTCCCTGGCAGCCACAGGGTTACAGCACTCCTGGCTCACATCTACCTCCTCCAGCCTCTCACCACTGCTGCCTTCCAGCCTCCCCCAGAGGCAGGGTCAGCTGGAGGGGTGACCCAAGGGATGTCCTCCCCCGCGCTGGCATCCAGCGTGGTCTGTCCAGCAGCAGAGCTCAGCAGCTCCAATGTGAAAGAAAGCACACACACAGCCTGCAGTTTTGGCTGCCTGCAAAAGCAAGTGTTGGCCCTCAGCCCTGGCAGCTGGAATGCAGAAGTGCAAAGTGAAAGGAGGAACAAAAGCATTGCTTCCTTTCCCTCCGCTTTATCTATTTTCTCAGTTAGTTAATCTAGTTTGGGATGCTGTGTGTTCTGTGGGCAGCCTGTGTCATCCTCAAGCTGCTGTAACCTTGATTAAATCCAAGTACTTTAATAAGGAGAGAGCTATAGCTGTGCATGGTGGTCCCACACTGTGCAAACAGCAGTAGGTAAGTGCAATTACACATAGTGACAGATGCAGAGCACTAATGTAGGTGTTAAACCCGCATGCAGCTCACAACCAAGCAGGGCTAGCTTGGCCCCATGGCTTTTCAAGGTGAATGGGCTGAAGAGCTGGAAGTTGACAGTGTGTGGGTCCTTCACGATAGGTCTTAAAAGTGGAAGTCACTCCACATTTCATCTGAGTGGAGGTTTGCCTGGGAAATCCCAGCAGTAATTTTTCCTTTCTTTTCTGGCCCTTTTTTCCAGAGGTGAGTCCTGGTTTTGCCATACTTTGGGCAAATTGTGCAAAAGGGATTTTGGTAAGAGCTCACTTCAGGGAGGTAAACAAAAAAAAAGATGGCTTTAGTATTGAATTTTGCATATGATTATGTTAAAATCCCTTGTAAGAGCTGAAGTGTTGATTATCCAGCAGTCCGCTTTTACAGCATCTCCTTTACTATCAGCAAGTCTGAGATCCATGAACTTGAAAAGGATAGCAAGAGGGAGGGAAAAAGGAAGAGGGAGAGAAAATAAGCTCAGAAATAATTTTTTTATCTCTTGATCAGAGTCTTTCCAAGAGAGACACACAGGAGTTTCCACTGCATTGGCCACGGTTAATGAGATTGCAAGGGACTTTGTCTCAGCAGGTGACAAGTCCACTTTTGAGTGCTCAGCAGATGACATTAGTAGCATCAGGTACTATTTCCAGCCTCAGCTACCTGCTTCCCTTTTGGAAGCTGGGCTTGGCAGCGCTCTCCAGGGTGGCAGCTCTGGCACTTACTCGAGTGACTAAAGGGTTCATGAAGTAAGGATCTCTGCAGCTGAACAAGCCAGGTTTTTCTCCAAGGATCTGTGGCATACACACAAGGAGAATGGGGAGAGAGGTGGGAGCTTTTAGTCTAAGAGTGGCACAAAGAGTTTTACTGGTGTAAGTACAGATGTCGAAAACAGAGGGTTTATTGTTTAGAGTGCCCATGTTTCATGTGCAGCCAGGGAAGTGCTGATGAAGGAGTCACACTTGGAGGAAGGGAAGGAAAGAGGATTGTTTGTTCAGTAGGGAAATTATAGAGCCACAGACAAATATTGCTCATGCTCTCAAAAAACTCACCACTGCTCAAGAGGCAACATCTGAGGTCATCTATTAATAGGATTTATGCTACTGAGCAAGCTGTCTGGAGAATACAATAGAAATTAGTTCCAGGGCACCTTTGCTTCCTGATACTTTTGCAATCCAAACAACAAACAAAAAAGTCAAGATCCCTATCTATATTTCTTTGAATACATAAACTTCTGTCTGATATTTGGCTGAAGGTAGGTAAATGCCATCCAACTGCGTATTTTCTTTCAGACTGCTTAAAAAACAGCACAAAGGATTCCTCATTGGCTTTAATAAAAAGAGAGGGAAGAGGGCAGAGGAGGAAGCAGCATTCCAGCTAACTTAGCCAAGCAGTTGGCCACCACCCAGGGCTGTGAGGTATAGATGCAGTAGGCAAAGCCCTGGTGATAGGGTTCCCGGGATGCAGCACTATCTCTGACCCATCTCTTGAACTGCCTACGCTGCCTGGAATGCTGCAGGTCTGACTCTGGAGCTGGAGTTAGGACATTCCTCCTCACTGTCCCTGCCCTCTTCACTCCCTACAGAAAAATGCTTCCATATAGACCTTTGCTACAGTTAAAGATCTGCCAGGCACATCTCTTTGCTTAATTTTTTCCCGTCTGCTAGAGTGCATAAATTCTGGATTTGTACTTGACTGTCTCAGTGTGTGCTGGAGGGAGGAGAGGCCACATGAAACAGCTCTGCTGTCTGTGCCCCAAGGGTATGTCAACACAGCCTCCAGCTGGCAGATGTGGGCTTTCTTTGCCTGTTCTCTGAGATCAACCAAAAGCCACCTTGTTGTGTGTCTCAGCTACCTTCAGCTATGCAGCTTTCTGTGAAGAACCCAGGGCTTGAACCCTTGATCAAACCCAAGATTAGATACCTCCAACAGTTCAATCCTCTCTCTCAGTGGTACAGCTGTGTAAGAAAACCTCATCACCAACACTCTGAGTGGGTGAACAGAAGTTTTGAGGGAGATTTTAGGGCTGATTCTTTCCATCTAGGTGGAAGGAATTGGTGTGTAGCAGAAGGAACAGCTTCTGGACCCACTGTAGATGTAGTATTTTTGCCAAAGGACAAAAAAGGTTGCTGGATCATGGCCTGAAAGCTCAGGGAGAAGGTGCACAACTGAAAATACAAATTGCATGTCATATCACACTGAAAAAGCTGTACCACATACATTACAAAAGAGGAGGGTATAAACACAGCAAATTGGTGTTTTGTGACCAACAGGGGAAAGAAAACTAGGAGACATTAAAGATGATGTTCTTTAGCATTTTCTTCAGTGGTCTGGAATTACAACATCACTGGTGGCAAAATTTGCAGACAACTCTAAGTGATAAACAGCAGTGGGGACAATTACATAGTGATGGAAATTCCTTGGAAGGACAGGCCCATTTAAACAAAAAACATTTCTGTGCTAAGAATACAAGCTGTACCTGAGGGGCATGGGAGGTGGTCCATAGGGTAAGTCAGGGGAGGCAGACAGCACTCAGAAAAGGAGCTGGAAATGACCTCCCTGTGGGACTCTCTAGGTCTACACAGGTAGGAGAAGGGAAGGAATAGGCTTTTTGTGAAAGCCTTGATGAGACCAACACCAGCGTGCTGCCTGCAGACCTGGTGTTCACACAGTGAAGGGGAGGTGGGAACAACTGAAAACAGCAGTGAGGAGAGTCACAGAAATAGTTGTGCTGTGGTGTATCGGTACGAGGACGCTGAGAGGGAAAAAGTACTGGCTACTAAAGGGCTCCTGAACTAGTGCTGGTGGATGGAAGTTGAAACCACATGAGCTCACAGAGGAAGCTAAGTGCAGGTTCTCAGTACAGAGAGTGATTAAATGTGAAGTAAGGTAGCCAGGGAACCGGTGGAGGTTTTGTTTCTTGGTATCTTTAAATCAAGATAAACTAGGGAGTAAATTACTTGAACAAATAAATTTTTTCTTGCCTTAAATCTGATGAATCTTTGATCCTAGAGGATCAAACCTGTGAGTATAAGGGAACGTGCTGGTTTGTGATTACTTGGAAAGACAATGTATCTAGGGTTCAGGGTCTGTGTTGCTCCAGGTAGATGCACACAGACATTTTGATTTTGCAATGAGAGAAAGGAAATTAAAGGATATAGGATATAAGGTGATCAAAGCCCAAGAGTCACAAGAATGGCACTGATTAGAATATTCTGATCTGAGTGTAACAGCAACACCAGATTCTTCATTATAAAGGTAATGCCCATCAGACTTTTAATGTTTGTGGGTTTCTCTTCAGTGCTGCCAAATGTGGGGCACTGAAAGCTTTCTGTTGGAGGATGGGATCTGTTTCAATTGCAGGGAAATAATCACTACTTCACCAATTTCCTTACCCTCTTTCGAGCTGCTGTGCTTTCTAGCACAGGTTTTTTGTGCCAATTCTGCCCAAGTCTGTTGTGATTTTTGATGCTGAAGAGATAACACTGCAGATGATCTTGAAGGTCAGATGAAGGTAGGAGAACTGCAAAACAGCATGACTTTACACCCAACTGCAAGCTGATTGGGAAGAAAATAGTTGCAACCAGACAGCCTGTGTCCTGCTAGCCTACACCTCATGGGGACAAATGCCTTTCTTCATTTAAAAGGTTAGCATTGCTTATTGGAACTGTACAAAGATAAGAAATGAAACCCCCTTGTGGGATGTGATGTTCTATTAGCTGATATTACCATCTTTGTTTATCCACTCCTATGCCACAAACCCTGAACATGTGCTACATGTCCTTAGGCACTCATTGGTTAATTTACTTTTGCAGAGTAAGGCAACAAAATAGTAATAATAAATTACAAAACATAGTATAACTGGAACAAAGATACTCCAGAAAATTTTTTTCTGCTTTTTTTCCTTGGTATTTCCTCTCAGCCATAGATATAATATAAAACTACAGGTGAAAGTATGGTCTGATACATTAATAAATCTTATGAGAAAAACTAAATAATTCATTAAAACAAATTAACAAGTTAATAAGAGCAGAAGTGAGTTAAAATACAATAAAGTATTATTAATACATCTCAGACTGTATCCAGAGCCTGTTTAAAGTGAATCAATGCACAATTAATGGGAAACTGGGCTCCAGTTTCTGTATGATTATGTATAAGGCATATCATGCAATATCATCCAATCTGCAAGGTGTTTAATCTTTTTAGCACTTCTGAAATGAAACTAAATGTGATCTGGACTTCAGGCTGCTCTGTTACTGTAGTGATGGGTGTCTTAGAAATAACAGAAAGTGGTAGTCAGAAAAAAGCATGTATTTTGTGGGAGGACTCTCCATAGCTTCCTCCTCCAGCTGTAATTTCCTATCTTCATAATCCTTCAGGTTAAATAGAAATATTTCTAGAAAGCTGGGCAGAGAGGAACCTAATGAAGTTCAACAAAGGCAAGTGTGAGGTCCTGCACCTGGGGAGGAACAACCCCATGCACCAGTACAGTCTGGTCGTGACCTGCTGGGAGGCAGCTCTGGGAGAAGGACCTGGGAGTCCTGGTGGACAGCAAGCTGGCCATGAGCCAGCAGTGTGCCCTGGTGGCCAAGAATGGGATCCTGGGGTGCATCAGGAGGAGTGTGGCCAGCAGGTGGAGGGAGGTTGTCCTCCCCCTCTGCTCTGCCCTGGTGAGGCTGCATCTGCAGTGCTGTGTCCAGTTCTGGGGCCCCCAGTTCAGGAGAGACAGGGAACTACTGGAGATGGTCCAGTGGAGGGCTACGAAGGTGGCTGGGGGGGAGCTGGAGCATCTCCCTTGTGAGGAAAGGCTGAGAGAGCTGGGCCTGTTTCACCTGGAGAAGTGAAGACTGAGAGGGGATCTTATCAATGTCTGCAAATATCTTAAGGACGCGTTTCAAGAGGACAGGGCCAGGCTCTTTTCAGTGGTGCTCGGCAACAGGACAAGGAGCAACGGGCACAAACTGCATCACAGGTAGTTCCACCTGAATATGAGGAAGAACTTCTTTACCTTGAGGGTGACAGAGCACTGGCACAGGCTGCCCAGAGAGGCTGTGGAGTCTCCTTCTCTGGAGACATTCAAAACCCACCTGGGCATAACTCTGTGCAGCCTGCTGTAGGAGAACCTGCTTTAGCAGGGGGTTGCACTAGGTGATCTCCAGAGGTCCCTTCCAACCCTGACCATTCTGCAATTCTGTGTTTCTGTGATTCTGTGATTTGGTTTGGACAAAAATGTCAAAATTCTGTATAAAAACCCTGACAATTTTGATTGCAAGAAAATTGTCACACATTTGTTTTGAGTGGATTGTTAGACCTATTATAACTGTGGTATTGATTCACAAGATTTTAATTTTTTTTAATGGAATTTCTGTGGTGGCAAAAAAATTTGAACAGAGGAGACTGTTCTGGGAGAAGAAGCTAAAGACAATTTTGGAGGCCAGGAAAATGAACTACAGTGCAAGCCTTCTGAGATTTTGAGTGAGGTCAGAGCCTGAAGGCCTGCTGAGTGAGCCCATTTATGTGCTAGCCAAGGAGCTGTGATTTCACTGGGACTTTCCAGATTTGGCATTGAAAAAGCAGGTCCCATCACTTTGAGCTTTTCACATGGTAACAATTAGACATGTTAAAGTAGATACTGTGGCTTTTGTGTGACTTGTTTGTCATGTGTTTTGTCCTTACTACATAGGTAAATGATCCAAGAACTCAGAGAAATTCCTAATTTACATAGACATCAAATGCCAGGTGTAGAGTAGTTTGTCTCAGTGAGAAAACTGTCAGGTTTGTCTCTGAAAGAACTTACAGTCCATTCTTGAACCTTACTTTTGAGACAGGTGCTGGTCTTCTCAGAGACAAGGCTGGCCTTTTGTATGTCACCAGTGCTGTGCTCCCTGAGGACTTTTATAAGAACTAGTATTTGGATTTTGTTTTTACTTTGGTGGGTATTGAGGAAATCAAAAAGGCAGTTGTGGCAGTGGAGGGAATGGAGTTATTGCTACTGCAGAGGAGACCACAACAAGAAGGAAAGCTGAGGCCAAATCTTGGTTTCAAAGAAAGAGGGACATTTCCCTCTTCTACTGCAATAAGCAATGACAGCACACCCTGCCTTGCAATGTGGTAACTTGTTTGCCTTTCCCCTAGCCATGAGCACGGCCCTTCCTGACAGCCTTATGTTAAACATGGGTAGTCCAGCATTGAGGAAGTGCAGCAGACAGCTCTGGATATAACCTCTAAGAGAAACATGTGGATCAAGTTGGTGAATCGTGAGAAACAGGCAGGTCCTGCAAGCAGAGATGTAGGGGTAGGGAGAGTGCGGACAAGGGCATACAACTCATTCTGTACCTGTCACCAATGTCTTCAGCACTAGAAAGGCGATAACCCCAGCAAAGCTGATTCAGCAGAAAACCAGGAGCAAGGATGCTTTCTAGAGTGATATCGCAGCTACCCTTCCCCATGTCCACCCTGGTTTTATGAGGTGCATTTGAGACCGATGTCAGTAGCTTTGCTGCTGACCCCAAATACCGCTCTGGGTGAAAGTCACCTCTGTGGAAGATGAAGTCAGAGGACTGTTATGTCTCTGGTGCCCTGTCCACTTGTCATACTGGAAGGAACTAAACCACCTTCCAGATAGGTGTCCACAATGGATGCGATAACTCTGCTCTGGATGTGCCACAGTTCTCAATGTTGGCCATACAGAGACTTAGATGCCTGACTTTTGGATAGCTGAGGAAGTTACTGCCACCTGTCCCCAGCAGATTTTTAATACTGCCTCGCTCAAAAGTCTGGCTTTTCACCAGGGGCTTTCTCCTTGTCATGCTTGTTGAGATGGGGCAAATGGAAAAACAAGCTGGATGTTTGACCTGTCTTTTGCAATTTGATGTCTCTAGGGGAACTAAATGTTCCACATTACAGTAATACTTGAGTTCCTGGCTAATACAAAGATATGATAAGACCAGTTTGAAACTCTCTTCGGGCCACCTTGACATCAAAAGAATAGATTCTGCCTGAGTGGGAAGTCAGGAGTCCCTGATGCAAAGAAAGTCCTGGCCCCATGGAAAGGTGCTTTATGGTTTCCCTACTTGGCTCAGCCCTGTGAAAACTTCCAGGGCTCTCCAGTCCCATGGAAGGGTCTCCTTTCTGTCTGGAGTTCAGCAGTTTGGGGCAGTAAGGGCAGGAGGAGCCACCAGAGGTGTGGGCCTCCCTGCTCTGGTGCTGATGGGGGCCAGCTTCATGGCAATTTTATTTTTTCCTCCATATTTGGTTTGAAACTTTTATCTGTTTAGCCTTTGGTTCTGTGGTGCAGATGTTCAGCAACCTGCATTCTTTTGAAAATAATGGGTTATTTGCAGGGCACTGATTGTCCCCATTAAAAAAAACAACAAACCCCTATCCTTGAAAATGAAAAAGTATGCCTCTCCTACTCTGTCATCTCTTCTAACACATTGCACTGAGGGTTAAAGGCGTGTCTCCGTCTCCTCCCCAAATGTCTTTATTAATAGCTTTCAAATATTGGTCTCCTTAGGCCATGGGCAGATGCAGCTCTGGACATGCTAGAGGCTGCATAGCACTCAAGGAGATAAGACAGTTTAGTTTAACACAGCACGAATGATTCCAGCCTCAAGTCCCAATCAAAGAGATTTACAGCTGTTTTAAAAAGACAGTAATGTTGACTTGACTGGTGAAAGAATGCATGAAACCACTCTCAATAAAAGGCCTGGTTTTAACAAGTAAATAAATGTTGGAAGCACAACATACATAACTCGATTATTATTTTGTAAAAAATTAGTGTAGTAGTCTAATTTTAACACATCAGCAATACTTGTACTTTTGGAATTAGCATTCAATACCCCACAAGAGAGACACATCCTTTAGTTAAAACAATTAATAAAACAGACAGTGAAACAGATCTCCTTTGTCACCATTTAGGAGCAATTTAATACACTCTGTCCCTAATATTTTACGATGCAGAAATCCTATTCTCTAATTTCATTTTCAAGCCTCTATCCCAAAGGGCTGTTAATTTGATCTTTTCTACTTCTTTAATGAAAGAGACCTTGCTCAGCACCTCGCTGGATCAAGCCCTGGGAGAGGCATTAAAAGATCAGAACAAGCAAGGCATCCCCCTCTGCAAAGGGACAAAGGCAACCCCGTGCCTTGTGAGGGGTAGCTCTGCATCGATGCTAATGAAGTGACCATCTGCAATCTGCATCAAATAATTATAAGTTGCCTCCCCTGACTGCACTCCATGTGCTGGCACAGCCTGGTGGGAGGTGCACCGTGGGCTGTGGGCTGCTGGTGCCATGGCCCGTGCATGGGGGTGGCGGGGGCTCGGAGGAGTGGATCATGTTTATCCCTTCACCACAAGGCACACAACCTGCTGAGCAGACAGGTGCTGGCTGTGCTGATGTCCATGGGCGATGAAGCCTGGTTGTCCTAGTAGCTGACATCTATATCTAGATCTATCTGGATTTTTAAACTGATACAACATGAAGAATGTCACTCTCTGTTACTGTATATGTTTATCTTATGGATATCCTTTAAGCACAATGCCTTGACCATGTCTGCCCTGTTTTCTTCAGCTGATGGATTTTGCCATTGTAATGGGCTATTGTTTTCCGCAGTTTTTTTAATTTATCCTTCAGTTCAAATGCTTCTGGACATGATTACAGTTAGACTCTTTTCCCAGTACTGTAACAACTCTATTGTTTCTACTTATGCTTTTAAAAACTTTAAACTTCATCTTAATAATGCTTAGCTATTGAAGCCAAAATAAATTCTGCCTTAACATATACAAAAGCTTTGGAAGGACCCTACTGTGCTAAGCATGCTTAAACCCTATTGATGTCAGAGGGAGCAGATTACATTGCATGTGCTACAGAACTACAATGCATTTAGTGCTTCCTTTTTAATTCCTTTTTCTGCCTGGTGCCCAGCTGCCTCTCTGCTGGTATTAAAAAGATGTTGTTGGTTTTTCTTGGTCCAAAGTTTAACTAAAGTGAACACAAGCTTTTATAAAATCTGCCTCTAAAAATACATTTCCAAGATATTCTATAAAAGTCAAGAATAACATATATTTTTACATCAGTGTACATTCTTTGGTAGTGTTTGAGACCTCGCTGCAACAGGACTAGAGCCAGTTAGTGAAAAAGAATGTGAACAGAAATCTGTTTAATTGAGTCTTCACCATTTTGCTCACAAAAGGAAACAATTAAACTGTGTGTTCAAAGTAGTTTCAGGAAAGCATTATGGGTGGCACTCAAGACAAGATCAGCAAGATAACCCTTATCTAGGCTTCGGTCCATTTTAGGTAGGCAGCATCCTATAGCAAAGGCTTTTCTGTTGCAGACTAGAGCTGAAGTCAGAACAGGGAGGCAGGAGGGTGTTTCAGGTTCCAGTCTGTTTCTGTTTAGCTGCAGTCCCCTGCAGTGCTGCTCTTCCAGTCACCTGGCCTGGAGACTTGGCTGGTGCACATCAGGCAGAGCATCACGGCTCCTGGAAAAAACAAGGCAAGCATTTTCTAGCAATGATGGCAGTGAGTCTTCTAGCAACATCGATTGTGCTTTGCATGGAGGTACCGAAGTCTTGGTGTACTGATCAGCACCTGCCAGCATAGGTTTACAGAGGATGGGGCTAATGGGACAGTCCTCCCCACTGTCAGCACCTAGCAGGCACAAACGAGGTGGCAGTAGCCATCCGGCTGTGCAGCTTCCCGTCCTCCCACCCTGAGGTCACAGCGCAGCTGGATCCAGGCCCAAGCATACTGCGGTTTTCTAGCAACATGCCTGTGCACACAAGGAGGGTTACCTCCAGGCAAGTGTCCCTGGGAGATGATATCAGGCCCCTCGCTCAAAGCAGCTTTGTGCTGCACATCCTTGCATACAATCTGATACATCAGTCTTGGCTTGTGCTTGTTCTTGTCTTTTGTACCACACCCTAATTCTTCCCCAGTCTTCCCTTGCCCACAGTATGGTACCTGGCTGACATACAGGGAATTACAGGAACAGAAATTGCTATTGTATGTAGGAATAGTGGGTAATCTGTTGCGATTATACAGACATTGTCACATGCCTTTAAAACTCAGTTTCATTTTCTCCCTTCAGGCTGTTCTCAGCATCCTTGATACCCTTGCAGATAAATAAAGCTGGCAGAGAGACCACCTCAATAAGCAATGAATTTTTCATCTCTCTAGTAACCCAGCTGACCCTGTGCAGCCTCATCCACATGTTGTAGATGCTCAGGTAAGGACTTTGGTGGTGAAGACCTTGCACTAGTACTTTGCAGTGGAAAAGACCACGTTGAAATTGAAGGGAACTTAGGGCTTGGGGCACACTCCTGCCTCTAGGATTTCAGCTGTCTTCCTAGGGCTCCCTCCCTCTGGACCTTCTTTTAGGGCTCTTGCGCTTAGCTGGTGCCAGAGCTGCATGGCACCTGCGTCGTGACCCAGATTTTACTGAGAGCAAAGAGAGAAAGATCATCTTTCCTTTAAAGGTTTTAAAGCAAAATGAGTGATTGCAGCTGGCAGGAGGCAGATCTTGCAGACCCGCTCCTCTCGTACCTCATGCCTCATGCTTCTCACTTTCCTCCCTCCCACCATCAAGCAGATGGAGGCAGAGGGGTTGTGATCAAGAAAGAAGTGAGGAAAAGGCTTTGGGGAGCATCTAGGTGGGTAGCCAACACTGGAACAGAGGAAACAATTTTAAATTGCTCTTTGGACAGAAACACAGCTATACTTTAGGTTCTCCAGACCCACTGAATGGCTGGATGCTGCTGCAACATCCCTTCTTCCCCACAGTGAGTCCCCTTACGCGAATATTACTCAAGGCTAGGTTTACCATGAGCTAGACTGGGGCTGTGCAGCCTGTCCTCACATGGTCAAGAGTACACCATGATCAGCCATCCTGATCAATACCCACAGTAGTCTTCTCCCCTCACCTTCTTTCTTATAAATCCACCCCTATGACTACTCACAGCATAAGGCACACCACAATTTTTGAGTAAAAATACTGAAATCTGCTGTTAAAGGTAGTCGTGCTTCAGTGTTCCTCCTTTTTTATGTGGTTCAGGTGTTTCTAAACAGCACCTTTCTGAAAAAGTATCATTAACAATAATGTTTTTCAGAGGGAGCTACTCATTTTGTATGAGAGTGCCTGAAATCAGCACATGAATTTTTAAAATAAGAGATCTGAAAGTGACATGTAAGCCATGGATTAGCAGTCAGGGAATCAGGATTCTGAAGGCTCGGAAAGGATGGAGAAATAACCCATAAAGTAATAGCATAAAACTACCTAATATTAATTTGAGACAAATATATAGACCTAAACAAACAAACAAAAAAATAACTTGGCCTCTCATATCCCATGTTCTACTTGTACATCAGCCTATGGGGAAGAACTTATGGTGTCAACCAATTTAAAACATGAGGATAGTCACAAGTGGTGTTCCCCAGGGCTCAGTATTGGGGCCAGTTCTGTTTAATATCTTTATCAATGGTTTGCACGAGGGTATTGAAGCATCTTCAGTACGTTTGCAGACAACATCAAGTTGCAGGGGGATGCTGATCTGCTGGAGGGCAGGAAGGCTCTGCAGAGGGATCTGGACAGGTTGGATCCACCAGCCAAGGCCAATTGCATGAGGTGCAACAAGGCTCAGTGCACTTGGGTCACAGCAGCCCCACACGGCGCCACAGGCCTGGTGAAAAGCAGCTGGAAAGCTGCCCCGTGGGAAAGAACCTCGGGGGTGCTGGCTGATGGCCAGCTGGACATGAGCCAGCAGTGTGCCCAGGGGGCCAAGGTGGCCATCAGTGTCCTGGCTTGTATCAGAGACAGTGTGGCCAGCAGGACAAGGGAGGTGATTGTCCCCCTGTGCTCGGCACTGGTGAGGCCGCACCTCGAATGCTGGGTTCGGTTTGGGGCCGTCACTACAAGGAGGGCATAGAGGTGCTGGAGCGTGTCCAGAGATGGGCAACGGGGCTGGTGAAGGGTCTGAACACAAGTATTATGGGGAGCGGCTGAGGGAACTGGGGTTGTTTAATCTGGAGAAGAGGAGGCTGAGGGGGACAACATATTGCTCTCTATAATGACCTGAAAGGAGGGTGTAGCCAGGTGGGTGTTGGTCTCTTCTCCCACTAAGAAGTGATAGACAAGAGGAAATGGCCTCAGGTTGCACCAGGGAAGGTTTAGGTTGTATATTAGGAAAATTTTCTTTACCAAAAGGCTTGTCAAGTGTTGGAACAGGCTGCCCAGGCAAATGGCTAAGTCACCATCCCTGGAGGTATTTAAAAGATGTGTAGGAACGGCACTTGGGGACAAGGCTTAGTGGTGGATTTAGCAGTGCTAGGTTCACAGTTGGAATAGATGATCTTAAAAGTCTTTTCCAACCTAAATGATTCTATGATTCTATGACTTATTTTTCAAAGGTAATTATTTTTTTTTTAAAGAGATATATATCATTACCATTAACAAAAGAACTATACCTGAAGAACAATATCTGCCTCAAAGATTCAAAGATTTGCAATTTCTAATTCAATCAACTTTTATTAGTGGAAATATTTCCAGTGACTTCAGTAAGCCATGGATTAGGGTCTTCTTACAATACTCGTCTGATCAAGCGCCTTGTGCTTCAGGCACCGCTACAACAACTAATCCTTACATGGTCTTCTAGCAAATGGAATTATTATCCTAGTGCTGGGCTAGACAACCTAAGTGTCGTGTGGAGGGATAGCTGGTAATTTGGGGTACAATTCAGCAGAAACCAGCCTAGCAGCATGTTTACCATTCTAAAACAGCCTATATTAGGTGGAAGCAAATGCAGAGAAAGTAGTCAAGGACTGGATTTGCTAGAAATTGGTTCCTCTTCTGGGCAGTATATACATTTTTTTTGCTTTGATCATAAAAATGATCAAAAAAATGAGCTCGGTCTTGGAGCTGGGTGTGGGATTAGTTACTTAAGAAACCCATGCCTAGTCTTTCCAGTTTTGAAAAATAACACTGGACTTTAGTTGTGTGTTTTCATCCTTTCTGGACTTAAAAACCCTACAGATTTTTCATTGGCTCCAAAGTGAATGGAAACTTGTTGCAAAATATTTGCCATTCTAGTAATTTTCTCGTGACTCCACTAAAGCAGTCTGCTGATATCTAGGTATCCAGGTGCTCAGGTGTTTACGTACTGTCTAACACTGTGTCCCTTGGCATTGCCACTATTTCCCTCCCCAGAACCTCTTCTGAGCTAGCCTGTTTTCAGAAGAGGTTTGAAGCCATAAATCCTGATGAATAGAAATGGCTGTTTCTAACCTAGAATTAGCCAGGTTCATCTCTGATTCTTTAAGCCCTGCTTTTGTCTCTTTGGTGCTTGCTACTCAGCTGAGTTTGTCCTGCTTACCAGGAACAGCTCCTTTAGTGGGGAGCCTGGACACCTGTTTAAGGATTAAAGGTCTGATGAGGCACCTGAGAATAATGGAGAACAAATCTAAGTGTAAGCCCTCCTGGTGAATTTTGTCTTCCAGACACTTCAGTCCTCAGTGAGGTTAGGTAGCGACAGAGCAGATTTTAAGAAAGTACACAGTGCCTTTAGGTACTTAAAGAGGCAAAACCACCTACTTTTTCAAACAGTTCAAAACCACAAATCTGAAAATGTATCAAGTTGTGTGTCACAAGAGATTATGGCTCTGTTAGATAGAGAAGCTATCCAGTCAGTCAAAATGGATCGCTGGCATGAAGGAAGGCTGTGGCGCTGAAAATGGATCCTACAGATGCATTATTTGGCAGCTGGTGGCTGCCCCTGCGCACACATTTTTTTTTGCAGAATGACGCCTCCTATAACCTAGATTTTACTAGCACCTCACTAGGGAAGTGTCTGCTGTATTAGACAGCTCTTAACACCTGCAATGTCAAAAGAAAGCCATTATAAATGGAGAATATGCATTCTGCAGTGAAAAAGTTTTTTATATAGCTAACTCATTACTTATTTGGGGCACTTAAAGATGAAAAAAATCCAGTTACAGAGAGTTCATTCCTTATAATGGACTGTCAACATTGTCAGAAGCTCTGTGGCAAACAGCCAATAAAGAGGAAAAGCTCAGCAGATTGTAAAAGGTGAGTAGCTTTTCTACAGGGCTTTGGTTTTCTACCCCAGCAGAAGTCAGAAACATGCAACCAAATGTTCAGAAATAATGTTGATTGAGGATTTTGAGGTTATCGCTAATCTTTTCCACATTAACATATCCCAAAACTGATTGTACCAATTAGTCAAGGTGAGTGCCTCATATTTCTTCCACTGATCTGCAGTATAATATCTGGCACTGACTAACAAACAGCAAATTAACTTTCTGCTTAGTAGAGTATATTCATCTAGAAATAGCAAGCTCAGTAACAGGACCATGAAGCCCAACTGTAAATCCAATCCTAAAAAAATTCTCCCCTTCTCTTAAAGTGAATTTAAATCTTGTGAAAGATTAGGGAACGCCAATGTCAAAGAGCAAGAACACTTATTCACCTTCAGGTGCAAGAGCAAAACAGCATCATCCCACATCTACATAGCCAGTAAAGAATCCCTCCAGCCTGAATGAACCAGCTTAGTATCACTTTTCCCACAATTACTCAACCTTTAGCTCATCGACTGAGATGGACGTTAAAGGTGCCAACTGAGCCAAATGTGTGTTTTGGAGATGCAAATATCTGTTTTCATCAGGTGGGTGGTGACTGTCAGTCATAACTTGTTCAATTCTGCAAACTCCAGGGTAATGCTTTATTCTTCTTAGCACACAAGATCTCTTCATGACACCAAATGTTGTCAAGGAATCCAAATGAATCCTCCTGAAATATCTTCAGTCACTTGAGCTATATGCATACACTCTTCTATCCAGTGGGAAATAGCAGCCATGTGATAGTTTGGAGCTGTATCCCCTGACTTTGACGTAATTGCTGGAGCTAGCAACTTGTCTCCAGATGTCTGATCTGCTATTGGTATTGATTGATTTGCCTCTTGCTGCTTCCTACAGTTCTATAAACATCCATTTCTCATTCACTCTCTCTGCTAAAATTTTATAAAACATGGAAAGACAGCCTTGGTGTTTCATAAGCTGAAGCCACCACACACCAAGCAGGAGTTTGTTGGCCAGGTCTGAGATGTTCGTGCAACCCAGAGAGTGCCCACGCTGAACACAAAGACACAGTGTCAGCTGGGATAACTGAAAATCAGACTGAGGCTTACCTACTGTGGCTAATAAATATCCACCTTTGTAACACCTTCTTCCTGTTCTTGGAACTTAGGAGCTCCACAGAAACAGATGAGAAATTGGCCTCATTTTCTTTCCACATGCAGTTTTGCACGACAATGATGCAGGTTCATTCTGCTGTGTTAGAGGCTGATATTTGGTAGGTAAAAATTACAAAGAAGAAATCAGAGATGCCATTTATCAAGCATAACGGAGAAACTTGAAGCAACAGCAACAATAATCTTTCTTTCCTACATCAGCATTTGCATTTTTTCTCTCCAGCAAATTTTGACAGAAAACATGTTACTGTGATCTGAGAATTGTCAGATTTTTTTTGCCAAACTGTGGCTAGAAGTGAACCCAGCATCTTTCATGATGATTTTTTCCGGCCTGGACAACAGTAATTCTGATCAACCCCTTCTGTGGTCAGAAAATAATTAAATCCAGGATGTGCTATTAATGATATACAAATTCTTATTTTCCTTTTAGATATTAAGAAGAGATCAATTAGGCCTATCTCAAAAGATTGTCTTTCTGTGCCTACAGAGAAAAAAGTGTGATGGGTTTTAACCTTTCAGGAGTGTGGTTTTTCCCCCTTTTTTTGTTTATTAATTATACTAAAAAAAAATTAGAAGACTGACCATGGGGGAAAAAACCTGAAACAACCACATGAACTCTTAATAACAGTAGTAAAAGGAACAAGAGATTAATAGAAAGGGCTCACCCTTGGTTTATGCCTTTACAGTTTCCTCTAACGAGGTACAATGTTTGGTAACTGGTGTCATGTGTCGTGTCATAATGCATCATATTCATATGAGGGTCTGTCATGTCACAGAGAGTAATAGGAGATGACAGATACAATGGGAGACTGTCAGCCTAGAAATCTTTTTTTTGAAATTTTTTATGTATAAAGATTTAAAAGGTATAAAACAGGCTAGTAGTAAGTTAAAAGGACAAGGAGGAGAGAAAGGGGAGGGAATGAAAAATAGTTTTTAAAAGACAGAAAACAGGGAAAGGCAAAAGGGTAACTGAGAAATATCACTTAGAAAGTCAGGCAAGATGGATCCCTGTCAACTCAACCTGCCGGATTAGCTTAGCAATAACATTGGAGCAGCTCAGAATTTGAACCCTAACTTTTGGGACCATTTAGAGCAGGTTCAAGTTCAATCCACTATTTCTTGGTTCAGCCCACACTCTGGAAGTTTGGATTCAGATTTACATTCAGGTTGCTAATTCCCTGCAACTTCAGGTCTCAGACTCTGGCTTTGTACAAAAGATTTTGTGCCAGAGCTTGGCTCAGGAGAAGCTGTGGGGGAGGAAACGTATGGAGTCCTCATCCTACATCAACCCAAGGGCCTGGGGCAGGGCAGAGGGCTTGACCAATGCAACCTGAGGCACGTTCACACTTGGCACTTACTGTGGTTGCTGCATATCCTGCATTAACTGATCTGCAGCCTCTGTCACAGGAGTTGTGTCCACCCAAGTATTAGCAACTGCTGACTAAGCTACTGCCATACCACACAGCCATGTTTCAACATATGCTCCAAGTGAATCTAGTGGGCAGAAAAAGCACCCCACTGTGCATTGTTCTGCTACTTCACATGGCCTGCAGGGAAGCAACATGAGCTGGGGGCTGAGCTATATATCTGCCAGCGTTCCCTTATTTTTATCCCACCATACATCTGCTTCTCATGAGACAGCCAACGCCATTTTCCAAGCAGCAGCATGGTGGAGACACTGTTGAGTGTCGCGCCCTTGTGATGATGAATACAGACAGGCATGGGTTAGTATAACTATCCTCAGGCAGTAACCTCACGGCTCAGGACACCTCTGGCAATGCCTGAAATCAAGCAGATGTTCCTCTGGGATTTTTTTTTCTGGGAAGTCTCAGCTCCAGAGCCAAGCCAAAATAGTGCTTTCATGAAGCAGGATGCTGTTGCTGACCCTAAAGCTCACAATGATGGAGCAGTCACCACGGGCTTCACTCCATGTGCTAAATTACATGGCCAAGCTCGCCTAGAGATTTGTCGTACCACCCATAGTATAGCTGTTACTTCAGGCTTTCAGAGAAGACTAGCTTACTGTCTGCGTAAAGACCTCTCGCAGAGTGTTTGGACAGAAGCAGGGAGATTTTGGCATACCCACTGATACCCAAAGGACTGAAGGATGCATTGAGGATCCTGATATTAAAGCTGATGGATGGCAAGAAGTAGAAGCATCTCATCGCAATGGCTCGATTTGCTCTGCAGAGCTTTGGTAAGCCTAGGAATGAGACTTTCTGTGTGTCCAAGAAGGGAGGCTGGAGGAGGTGTTGAGCAACTAGAAAGAAGGCTTCCATGAAGTGCCATCACTGCCCAGACTGCACAGGTGGGGAAGTGTTTATGCTGCTATGATACAACTAACGATGCACATTCCTTTGTTTTTGGCTTTAATCCTAAACCTGTTATACATGCTCTTTATATGTGAGCTCAACACTACATGTATTACTGTTCAGTTAGGAATCACTTTTTTTTACTTTGTCATGGATTTTACTGCACTAAAAGCTGGTGTTTTAATTGAACTGCTTAGGATGTGGAAACATAATTATAGAGATGTTTTCAAAGGTATTTTAACTAAATAATACTAAATGTTGTGAGCAGTAGAACGTATAAGAAACAAATAACTAGACAATTGAAAATTCTATCATTATACTAAAGATTTCAACATAATTATTTTTGTTTTAAGCTACACAATACAGATAAGCAAAAACTTTCAAGGTTAAAACTATGTCTGTGCAGGGTGCTCAGGAATGTCCTCTGTTTCTTAAGGTTTTGGGATAATGGGAGAAGGACCTGTCTCTTCTGGTAGCGGGAGTAAAATCCCTCTCAACCATACCAATAAAAACTTATATGTTTTCTTTTTTCTACACTGTACAGCTAGCAAAAAAACTATTCCTGGTCACTTTGGCGTGAAACATTCATCCTAGTCTCTGGAGGCATCCAAAACAGGGGAAAGAGCTCAAGGGGTTTGTGACAAAGAACTTGACTGAATGTGAAGAAGCAACACAGGTTCTGTCTTAACACAGAAATTATAATCTGGACAAAAAGGACATTGTCTTTTTCTTCTCATTTTTCCCCACCAGCATCTGTGGTATGGTGGGTGCTAACCCTAATTTGAACACCTGTCTCCATCCTTGACTGGATGAAAGGGGACTCAAGAGATGACATGTCCGAGGAATTTGCCTGTGCATTCCAGAGGCGGCTCACACAAGGGTGGGAGAGCAGCTGAACAGCCAGGCAGGGTGCCTGGGGAGAATAATGCCTCTGATCTCAGAGCCCCAGGTGTGGGGGGTGCTGCAGAAAGCCAGGTTATTTGAGCATCTTTGCCTTAAACACTCTGTTTGCAGCATTTCCACATCCACACAACATGTGCAGTATGCTGCGGTAACCCAGAGGAGCAGGGTGTGCAGTTGTGAATATATTTAAAGTCCTTCAGAACACGTTTGGAAAAAGGAGGGGAAATATAAGAATGGAATAGTCAGGTCTCATAACATTTCATACTAACTCAAAGCTGAGGGAACTAGTGAAGCTGTGAGACAGAAATTATCTCAGTGCTTTCACTTTTCTGTCCCTATTGCTACAACATAATTTATTTCCTTTCAAGCTCCTAATTAATCTGGATGATGGCACTTTTTTCACTAGAAGTGGAGTTGGCAAAAAATGGTTGAAAAACAGAACAGGAGACACACAGTCCAAAAGTTATTTTCAAAGGGTATATAACTGTGTGCAGTTGCTGACACTGCAAACTCACTCAGCTATAGTATGTTTATAGAAGAAACTGGTGGAGAGTATATGTACTCCCTGCATTTTGAGCCACGCATATTGAAACCATAGCAGTTAGGAAAAGGCTAAATGAACATGGCAGCATGCTGTCTGTGCCCTGGAATGAGGTGTCCTGTCCCCCACAGCTATAATGCATCAATATAATACTATGAGATCAATAGTTCATGCCTGTAACTGTAGATCTAGTTAAGGTGGTATTTGTATTAAACACTTTACTATTATGAAAGTTTATTATCGCTGCTCTAAACTCTGAGGCAAACTTCTGCTATTTCTGTCAGCTGAACTCTCCATGACCTGTAGCCTAGTTAACTCCTTTTCATATTTCCTGCGTCACCGAGAAAAAGCTTTCTTGTTCTATAGCATGAATAACCATTCTTGGTACATATTTTCACAGTTTATATATTTATTTGTTACTTTAAGGAAAATCAAAGAAGATTCCTCTTCTTTTTATTGTCATGGGTGCTATTTTGTTTTTCTTCCCCTTCTGCTTATAAAATAGGGAAATGGAAATCAAGAAGCAGTTCAGAATTTTTGTAGTCAATAAATGGGATATTTGTAGACAATGATTGGACACCAGAAAGAGATTTTGGTAGATAATCCTTCTGTTGAGTGAACTTGTCCCTTTCTCTGTTGGTGTGGCACTTATATTGAAACCAAGACATGGTAACTTTGTTTTTCTAACTAGTAGGGATCTTTTGTGTTTAATAAACTGAGTGAGCTGTCTGATTCCCCCCTCTTCCTTCTATTTACAGTTGATTTTTAATAGTCAACAAAATATATAATAGGACATAGTTCCTTGAAAAGCTTGGGTTTATTTGGGATTCAGGTGATGCCTCTGGCCATGACTTCAGCTGTTCATGGGGAATTTCTGGGCTTCTGTAAGCTGTTAAATTAACCAGGTCAACAAAATCCTGGGATTACTTTTTTGAAGAATTGACTACACAAAGGTTTTAGCAGCTAGGTAGCATCTCATGAGGGTGTCCCTGGCACAGCACAAGATGTGCTGACAGCCTTTTAGGGTGCCGTAAGTACTTAATAAATAAATCATTGCAGTACAGTGGTGGGAAGCTCGAGTTGGCTGTGGAAAGGGATGCTTTCACACCTGTTTTGTGGAGGGCAGCTCATAACTCTGAACAAACCATTCACTTCAGAAGTCCAGCCTGCCTTGACAGAACAACCGTAATGCTCAGTGTTTCATCTAGGGGACAAGAGCTATTCATCTGTTTTAGCTTTTCAGAAGACACAGTATATCAGAAGGACCTGCAACTGTAAATTCTGCTCGTGCTCAGCCTCACTAGAACCAGATACTTCTATGGGACCTACTTGTTTGGATGGATAAGGATTCCAGTTTTGCTCTTGAGAGGAAATATACTCCTTTCAGAGTATGAAATTACTGGACAGGTTTTTGATGATGCTCTAGTTAGCTCTGGAAGGACATTTCCTTTACAAGAAAAAATAGCAGTTCCCTTTCTCTGGGCCAACAGAAGAGAAAAACTTTGCTTCTATGGAGAAGTGAGTAAACCACGTGCTTTCTTTAGAGATTTTGGACCCATACATTTGATGTGTGTGGGTCTGCAGAATGATGTGTAAATAGCTGAGCAAGTATTATCCCTCCAAGGCAAAGCTGTGGTCCATGACACTGTTCTTCACTTGCTTTCTTCTTGTCCACTTGCACGGAGGGTTTATTTTGGCAGATATTGGGTTGTATAGACCATTGTGACATCCTTAGCCCTTCCATCTCTGTCACCTTGTCAGAGGTTGCAAGAGAGAAGTGGAACCAGCCACAGGTTTGATCTATGCCTTTGCATCTGAACTCTAGGGCACACAGTACTATAATAAATACCTCACACAGCTAGAGAAAACTGTCATACCATAGCAACGCACGTCAGGAAGACTTCTTGTTCTAGCAGGAGTTTTCTAATGAAACTGAGAAACACAGTCAGTGGAACTGGCTCGCAGTATCGTTTCTCTCCAACTAGAGCAGCAAATCCTGCCCAAGGGGACCTGGACATCAGAGCCACTGGGGGATGGGTTGGTTTTGAGGGGAAGATTCTTCATGTGGTCACCGTCCCCCCAAAATAATTTTAGTAAATAGAAATTGTTGGAAATTGATAGACATTTTTGGGGTATTTTGTCACTGTTCAGCCAAGAAAGAGAAAATACGAATCAATCAGAGAATGTGCTTTAGAAAGACATATATGTATACGAATAAGCCTGGCACCTGCTTCAGACTGGATTACACTGCAAAACTTGCTGATCTAAACCAGAATATCAACCTCAGAAAAAAATCAGTTTAGCAAATCAAATTGTATAATTGTTCTGTTTTTCCTTCTTTCTCTCTTTTAATGTTCTGGCTAAAATATGTTAAAGTTAATTAACTTAACTGTACCAAAACTAGGGAAATATACATTATTTCAAGGATTTCAGACTATCCAGAGTTCATTCTTGGATTCTGCATGGGGAGAAATATTTCACTTTCCTATAAGTTTATACAGCCAGAGACTACCTTTCTCTTAACTGTTTAGACATAAAGTATATATTAATTCAATTAAACTTTAGAGCAGATCTTCAAGTGTTATAATTCAGTATACTTTCATTAAGGCTATAATGGTTTATTCTAGTGCAGTATCTCATGCATCGCACCGTCATCTTTGAGATAAATCCATCGGCACTATACTTCTGTTAAGATTACACATGAAGTCTAAGGTGGGAAGAAGAGCATTGCATTGATTAATACTGTGCAACATATTATAGATCTTGTTCCAGAGGGTGTTTGGCCTGATCACTCTGCTCTCATCTGCCAAATATGAATCACTGCTGCTCAGTGGAAGCGCTTATGGGAGCCAAGGGTTGTGTATGTTGCAATGAAGAATAGGCTATCCATCTTAGACACTTTTATAAATTTCCTTGCTGTGCCATAGCACCTAAAAGTGTTTAATATATTATCCTTGCCAACATCCCAGAAGGCAGGAGAGTGTTATCTTTACTTCATGGGGGAAGAACAGAGGAGTAGTGATAGCAAGGAAACATTCAAGAAATCTAGGACGGAGAGCAATTAAATCCACATCTCCTGGGCACATTCCAGAGCCAGGTACTCTCTCCTAACTATCCTAACAACCTTAATGGGTCACACTGCTTTTAGGAACACAATTGCAGTAACTTTATATGATCCATCTGCTTTTTATGGGAAGAAAGAGCTTCATAAATAGCATGTATTCACTAGATTTATCTGTGTCTTTTTTGCAGGTGGGAGAAACATTTGTTTAAATGAAATTCAAAGTATTGGTGGAGCCAATGAATATGTACTTTTCTACCACTTCACAAAAAGGTATTGCAGCTGAAAAATGTGGATTTTCCCCCATTGTCTCCAAATTATCTACCACAAGAGAATTCATTTGAATCATTCATGTTTCTAACAACCTATGTTAAAGCAGGTGCAAACATTTCCTTTTTTTGGAAAACCTTCCTGCTAGGGAAAAAAACCAACACAGTGTTAGTATTTCCAGCAGCTTTCCTACTGCTGCCTGGCAGAGGGCAAGCAGAGCAGCTTTCCATTCACTGGTTGGTTGCTGAGCTGCACCCTCCAACAGCAGAGGATCTATACTTTGGTCCTTCCTTTCTTGTGTCACATTTTGACTAATGAGGCTTATGACCAAGTCCTCTTACTAGTTATTGACAGCTTGCTCTGCTGGACTGTTGCTGCAATGGATCTTTGGAGCAGAACCTTAGTCTGAGGCTCTTTTATTGTAACATACTTCCTACTTTATAACCACACTGTTATGAGAAAAGGGAAGGAGAGACAGAGAGAGAAAAGGAAAGGCTTTATGGAATTCAAGCAAATTCCATCCAAGAAATGGTGAATACATAGGCAGATTAACTGTGGATTAACATGAAAGTTATGTTGATGCAGCAAGAATATATCTTGACATTAACTATATATTCTATTTCTCTGTTACACAGCAAAAGCTTACCAGTCTATTTTTAAGAATTTTAAGGGGAGACAAGTCACAGCTACACTGCCGAAATAAATTAAGCTTGTGTCCCCTGGAAATTGCAGTGGCAAATGCTCTTTCAGGAAGACTTCCCTCGTAAATACATGAGTTCTGCACCACCAAGGAAGAAGATTCTCTCCCTCTCCTTATCTGAATGGGCTAATTGAGTCACAAAGGCAATTTCAGTTACTAGAAAAGAAGTACAATATGTCATTATTCTCTACGCAAAAGCAATTTTTTCCCAGAATTTGGGATATATTTCCAAGGAGGTGATTCTGACTGCCATTGTCACTCAGATAAACATATACAGGCATATATTTAAAAGAGCTTTTGCCTAATGTATTTTCTTAGCCTGTGCTTGCTAATTGTTTGACAGATTAAAAAGGAAGAGGAAAGGGAAGACTCCATGAACCCAAGTACACAACACACCTGACCAAGCCTGGATTTGTCCAGGTAGAGAAGCTGAACTAGCTTTAGCTTTGTTAGTTTAGCATCACCTTGTCATGAAATTGACACAATTGTCAGGCTTTTGTAAGAACAGGTGTCCTGAATTAATTTACATGGTGATGCCCAGGCAGACTTTATAGCTTTTAGTTTATTTGTGAAGTTCCTTGCAAGACAGAGGAACTGATACATATCCACCTATGCATACATCTGTCTATGAATCTATCTATGAATCTGTCTATATATCTATACATCCCATGCTGTCTATGGATAAACACCATAGACATAATGAGGAGAAAATAAGGACAAAATTTTTCAAATTATAAAAGCAAAACAAGGAATTCAGTGTGGTTTTCTTTAACTGGAAGACAGAGAGATAGATAGGTAGGTGGGTGGGTAGGTAGGTAGATGGTCAGATAGACATTTAGCCACATAGAACAATCTGAATGTAGGAGGCTTCAGTTGTTTTGGTTTTTTTAAAATCCTGTTCTATTTTTCAATGGGAAGTGTGGTAGCACTTTGGTGACCAAACCTGTCCTAATCCTCCTTTAAAAAAAATAGCTCAGTGAGAGTCCCATTCAGCCTAAAAAGAGTTTTGCCTTTGACTTTCAATCAAACTGTGCTTCCATTCAAATTAAATACTTCCTGGGCTGCCATGTAGCAGCCTAATTTTTCTGTCCTTGGTGTCAGCATCAAAATTAGCATGCACTTTAGGAAATCCAGTTCAAAGGCTGAAATGGAGAGGTTCCACTTAAAGCAGGACTTTTTCCATTAAACATACTTTAAGAGCTACATTAGGTGTTCCTACAGCTTTGTGTAGAAGAAACCAGAAAGGGCTAACTTGTAGTGTAGAGCCTGCTTTTTTTCTGCTTTGTGATATACAAATCATACCCACTCACACTCAGTGGTTTTCCACATGGGGAAGTTAATGCACAGTGATGGACATACTAGTCTCCAAGGTGGTCCTTGATGACTTCTGTTTTGAAAGCAGAGGAAAGTACAGGTGGTACTAATTAAAATGATGAATTAACAATATAATCTTTTCCAGGTCAGTGGTTGACTGCTTGTTTGCCTCTTTTTAAACCCCACTGGCCTCCACAACATCTCATAGTGATTTCCACAGTATCATTATGTCTTGTGGGTTAAAAAGTATTTCTATAGGTTTGCTTTAAGTCTGCCATCTCATCATTACTCAGGGTGTTTTATAGAAAATCCTGAATAATCATTCCCAGTTTGTCTTCTCTGTACCATCTATGATTTTCTACATCATAATTAAACTGATTGTCTGACTATTCAGATTTGACCACTTATTCCCCTTTTCTTCTTTGCCCTTATCTTTTCCCACCATATATGCCTATGTAGCTTAGTTCTTTGACCTTTCCCAAACAAAGCCCATCCATCATCTCCTCTTGCCCTTTTTTCAAGTGTAACTTTCTGTCCCCTCACCAAGTCCTTTCATGCCAGTGCCCAACAAAGCTGGTCCCAGGCTTTCACCAGCTCCAGAAATAACTCCTCATTGCCCAGCTTGCCCTGGGGACTTCTAAGGAATCTCTGCAAAAACATCTGAACTCCTCTTGAGACCAGGATTTCCCCTTCCAACTTGCTCATTGCACTGCAGGAAGGATAACTTCAATCCTATACCACTCTTAGCATCCTGACTCCTGGCAGCCCAGTGTTGCAGCTGCCTTTCCTAGCCTGGGGCTCTGGTGAGAGGTAGGTGTTCAGCTCTGTGCTCATCCAGTTGAACCCAGCTTGAGCTGGATCCTTTGGTTCTGCTTGCTTCTTATATCCACAGTGCTACAAGGCAAATGTTATGTCTCAAACAGCTACTACAAAGAAAAAAAATATTACTGTGAACAAGGGAGGTGGAGAGAGACAAAAGTTGTATGGAGTTTTGGTAGAGTTTCTGTCAGCCCCAGGAAATATTTATTACTTCTCTTTCCTGCTCCCATTAGAGAGGTCCATCCTTACTGTTTGCTTTGTCATATACCTGCTCCATCATCTCTTTTTCCATGTAGAAATGTCCTGACTTACTTAGTCTCCCTCATTTCCCTGTGGTTCTTCTTAGTATCTTTCTTAATGTTAGCGTATCCTTTTCCAAAGAGGTAACTAAAATTACTAGTAGTACTCAAGATGCAGATGTACCATGCAGTTATACAAAAAGGATGCTATTTGTTTTGTTTTCAGTTCCTTCCCTAATAATTCCCAATGGAGTATTTGCCACTTCACTGCCATGGAGCTGACTTTTCAAAGCACTATCCATAATCACTCCCAGATCTATTACTAGATTGGTAATAGCTAATTCCCCTAGCTAATAGCTAATTTAGATTTAATCACTGTGTATATAGCCATGTAGATAGTTGTTTTTTCTCCTTCATATGGCATACTTGCATTTATTGACATTTCATTTGTGATCTTCATTGAATTTCATCTGTGATTTTATTGTCTCATCACTCAGTATTGTAAGATCCGTCCTTAGTTGTTCACATTCAATAGCATATTTCACTATCCCAAATAATTCAGCGTCTTCTGCAGACTTCCTTGCTTCACTTTTAACTTTCTTGTCCAGATCACCTTTGACAATTTTGAAATGCACAGATCCCAGTAATTATCCTATGGGACCACTCTGGTAACCTCCATCCATCACGAAACATCATATTTTATCCTTGTTCTTTTTTTTTTTTTCTATTTTTCAGCCAGCTATTTATCCATGCTAGGACAACTGAACTTTTTTCATTAGCTCAGTTTATTTGAATGCTTGGTGAGGGACTTTCCCCAAAGACACCTCCATTATATCTTTCCAGCTGTCCTTGAGCTAAATCTAGTCATCCTGTATGCTGTGACATGTAAGCCAAGTACCTGGGACTCCTTGACCTCTAGAGATACGTAACCATTGAAGACCATGAGCTGTCAAGGGACTCTCTGGAGTCTCAGCATTGTGGTGATGTTGCAGGGTCACAGTGCCACCATGCAATGCTGTAAAGAGATCAAGAGGCCCACAGGGATTAGATCCTGTTATCTTTCCAACCACAAGCAGTCATCCATGCTGTGAAGAACTTAACGGCTTTTGGAATAAGGCACCAGCAAAGATTTTAATTTTGGTTTGGATATGGCTGGTATATTGGAGAGTGCTGCTCTTAAAACAAGTATAAGTAATTCAAAGTCTTAATTCATGGCTAACGAGTATTCACTGAGCTCCTGAAACCTTTTGTCCAGTATACAAGAACCCAGTAGAAATGTCTGTAGGATTGAGGGGCAAAAAATAATTCTTTATGCTTTATGCTTTATTCAGTTACAAGTAAACATGTGACTTTGACTCTTTATTTTAGAGAATATGAAAACTGCTGCAGCTATGCTATCAACATATTTCCCTTGTGGAAATGCCACATTTTTTTTCTTCTATGAGCATTTAACAGCCCAGCTCAGTCTTTTCCGAGTTCTTTGTACCATCCATATGAGACTCAAATGTACAAAAGTCAACAAAGTTTAGAAGGAAGATAAATCACTGCATGTGTGGAAAGCAATTGCAAGGCAATGTGAATTACACATTCTAGCTGCTTTGGACCTCTTTGCCAATCTGCATCATTCTGCAGAAACAGCAAGTTTAAAATCTGGGTAGGATTAATCTCTTGTTTTAATACCTATTAGATATTCCCTATCAGTTCGACTGATTTGTTATTGTCCCTTTTTTGAAGCAATGAAGTATTTAATCCAAAATCTAACACATTAAAAATGCCACCCGAGACACAGTCTCTCACCCTGCCTCAGCTTGTCATCCATGTAAGGATTAATAAGTATAAACATGTTTAAATGTTTAAGTGAGACAGGACAATAAAGGACATTTGGCCAGCCTTCTAGGGTGTATAAACCCAAATATGGGACTTCTGGATAGAAAAAAACAATGGTAATTTTTCACTTAACTTGACCTTTTAAGCTGCCAACCTTTTTATATATAAAACATCTTTATATGGTGGAACTATTCTCACTGTGCTTTTCTAACATGTGTAATGTTTTAAGTGAGGTCTTAGATGAAGGGCTGGAACAAGTAAACATCTACAGCACAATCTGAGTGCAACAACATGCCACATGTCTTCACAAAAATGTTCAACAGTGATCTTAGATTAGGCTGGAATTCCCAAATCATTTTGATTATAATTGCCTGCATGCATTAGCAAGGAAACCTCCCCTCTAGATAAAATGCAACTGCATGTTCTGGCCTGTAACCTTTCCTCCAAATGTATCGGCACTGCTCAGAAACAGCCCTTCCTTGAAATGGCATATTGTTCCATAGCTCTTTTCCCTCTGGGATCAGCGGGGTCAAAAGTGGTTGGAAACGTACTGAAAATGCTATTAGTTTCTTTTTTTAAGGGGGAAAGTCAGTGATGCCAGGATATGACTCCATTAGTGGTTTTTTTATCCCATGCGCCTCCAGAGACATATGCCCAAATGATATTCTACACAACCACCTTCTGATTTTTGTCATGAAAGCAACATAAGCATGGAGGATGAATAATAGTCTCAGTAGCAAAAAACATGCCTTGGCTATTTGCACACAGGGACCAGCTGTACATCCAGTGAAAGCAATGGGAAACCTTCTACTAACGTGGGGGCAAGCAGCTCAGGCGTCAGAGTAATTCCTAATATCAAAGTGAATTAAATACTACCTGGTATTAGTAATAAAGAAACATGTGGCTCTTGGGGAAAATTCCCAGTGCCCTTACACTGGCTGATAGTCCTCTCATCACCAGGCAACTGACTGGAGAGAGGAGCTCATCTGGAGTTTCCGTAGCTGCCTGAAGCAGCTACTGGTTTCTGAGAAACGCTGGTGCTGAAGAGATCTTGTATAGGAAGAAGGGAGATAATTTTCATGGGCTTTTACTTGTCTGCACCTGTGTTGTCATGTATCTATCTAACCGGCTCAGAATCAAACAAATCTGGGGCTGAACTGCTGGAAAATTGAACTTAACTCCCTTGAGTTCAATGCCCTACCTAAGAGGCTGGTTTTCATTGCTTCAGTGAGAACTTTGTGTCCTCTGGGTTTGACTCCACATAACAATTTCTTTCCATACAGGTTTTTTGCTAGGGTCCTATGGCTCATATAACTTAGTCCTCCATTCACACGCATTTACAGCTGATGTATACTGAGATGTACTCTAAACAGCTGCGCCCATCTGTGCATACATCATCAGTGGCTGTATGGGTAATTAGCACTTGCAATTATGCTGCATTTTATGCTATAGGAACATACAGAGAACAAGGGCATGGACCTGGTCTCTCATTGGTGTGCAGTGTATGAAGAAAAGAAAGAGTAGGACAAACAGGGCTCCTGGCCTCAGGAAGGGTAAATCACTTTGGGTCTCAGGTTGTGCATCAGCCACCGCAGGTTTCCTTCTTCCAGCAGTTCCTATTCTTCTCTATCATTTTGTTGCTTTTGTTGAGGCTTGAACTTTGTAAAATAAGAAAAGAAACAAAATAGACTTTCATTGAGAATGCCCTTGGAAGTAGTAGTCTGAAAAAAATTACATTTAAAAATACATTCCAGCTGTCTAGCATTTGGCAAAGTTAAAAGCTGGCCTGGGCCCCAGAGACCTTTCTCTTTTTAGTCACACAGATAGTACCAACAACTGTGCTGGAATTATTTGCATGAATTAAGGCAATAGGGAGCTATCTCAAGCTCAACCTAAAGCTGTATTTTAACATATTGCTCCCTCTTTATGTATGTGCATGCACTGTATACCTGTCAACTTGGGTAACTGCTGTTGCTATAAATAGATTAATATAAACTCAGCATCCTGGTGCAAGAGACTTCGTGCTTCCAGTCCCTTGTAATACTTTTGCTGCAGCTTCCTGCCCCACTGATTCCTGCTTCCTTCCCACACTGTATTCAAAAAATGCTTTGTTTTCCCCCTTTGCTTGTAGTTTTTAATTTTTCTCTATTATTTAATGCTGTAACTGTTGAATTTTGTTGGATGCTGCAAATCATACAGCATAAAAACCTTCTCTGAAGTTTGGACTAATAATTTGTTGTCATCCTCAGGGATATTCATATTTTTCCTTCTTGTAAGTAATAAAACCTTTTTTTGCTCCTTTTGTGTAAAAAGCAACATTGTTTTGTGGGTAAAACCTGGGAGATTAAGGAGACTTAAATTTCTTTTGAAGCCATGCTCTGACCTTGGGTGAGTCATCTGGACATTGTGTGATTCTATTACCCTAGTGGTCAAAAGTGGATATAAAACCCACACATATTTAACTCTTCGTATGGTTGAGATATATGGATAGAATGCAGCAGGCAAGTGCTTTGGGTATCCATGAATTTCCGTTTAAAATCTGGTTTATTACAGGAATAAACAATCTTATTTAAAAAAAAAAATTAAGAAGAGAGTAAAGAAAAAAAAAAAGAGGTGGACAGAAACTGAAGGCCACCCAAATCAATGGGGAGGTGCACCCAGATTTCAGCAGGTTTGAAGAAAGCCATCAGTGCCCAGTGTGTTAAAGAGGTACTGCTGTAAGTCAAACATCCCATATCACAATATCCACAGCCCACATTAATGCAGGACTTATGCAATCCCAAACAAACGGCTTGGCTGAGTCCTTTCTTTTCCTGCACAAATCTTCGCTGGATTCATGGAGGGAGGGAACCACCTATGTGCATCTCTTTTCAGGATCAGGGCTTTATTTTCCTTCCAACACATTGATTAGAGGAACGCCTCTTTGGAAGAATCTGAGTGTTTAAATATCCCAAAAAGCGGAAATACTGTAATTCAGAGACCCATTGTTTTAATTAGCAAAACACTGAAGAGCACACTGTATCTCCCTTCAGCTGAGCTATTCTTTGGCTCTTTGTTCAGTTCTCTGGATGTTCAGCCTATGAACATTATAAGCATGTGTGTCCTTATCCTTACTTTAAAAGCTTGTTTGTGGTTCATTATGAGCTATTAGGGAGCACACATCAAGCAATTGTTTTGGCAGGGATACAGGAATTGTTTCACATTCTGGCAAGAACAATTCTCTCCTACTGAACAGGCTTCATGGTTGGATCTGCTGCTCCCTCCCTCCTCCTGAGCATGCTTAGTTTAGAAGACCACCTCTCTGGAGGAGAATGTGGCAAGGATTCGGTCTCAAAGGGTCAACAGTAGCTTTAACGTGGAAGGTTTTTTTCCTTTACCCCCCATTTCCAAAAATAACAGCACCAAAATTCCTTCAGCACATCAGAAACTCAAGAACTGGAGGGGAGTAGGTATTAGGAAGTTTTGAGGTAAACGTGTTGTCAGTAACATCCAGGCCTGCAGGAAGGGCTGGCTGAAAAACATTACAGTTGCAATGCTAGGAAGCTTATTTGTGGAGTTTCTAAGCCAGAAATTTGCAGGCAGGACCTTGCACATTAAGCTACTTCTCAGACTGGCAGCAGGTAAAGGTGAACAGTGACCAACATGAACACTAAGCTATGCAAAAGCAGTTGTCACAGTTCTTACATGCTCCTTCATCTCTTGCAAATTGGACAAGCTCCAGAAGGCATGGAGTTTTGTCAGAGAACTACCGTAAAATCTTATGAGCTTTGGCTCTGGTAATGGCTACTTTTTTGGCTAATATACTCTTCTCAGGGTATAGGTACCTTCCAGGTCTCTCCATATTCCCCCAAATGATTTGCTTTCTTAATAAATTCTCCTTTTGTACCAGGCAGAGGCTATAGTTTCCCCTTCTGAAGGTGGTATGATGTGAAAGACTATCCTGGCAAAGCAGAAAATGCCATGCTCCCTGCCTAATCATAAAATCATAATGGTAAAATTACCCAGCAGAAGACAGTAAAAATGTATTAAGTAGCCCTGGTATAAACTCTTGACAGTGAGTTTCCTGAGGGCAGAGACACTATCAATGCTATGTCTGGCGACCAGCCCAGGAGAGAGCTGATTCTCTGCTGGGATCCTCTAGCAAAGCGATAACTTCTTGGAAGGCACCAGACCACAATGCTCCTGCTCCTAGAAAGTGTTTGTCTCAATCCCGTTGGCTGAGGAGGAGGCTGAGGATGCAGGGGATACTGTTTGAGACACCTGTTGCCACACCAGCAATGAGACTGTGGATGTGCATGGATGCAACTGCCAGCTGGAGCAGAGCAAGAAGCTGCCTGGGGCAGCCCAGAGCTCGGGACAGACTAATGCTACCCTGGCAGCTCACCGACCCTTTCTGATGACTGAAGGGAAAAAGGGGGATGGTGCCGAGGTCTTTGCTGCTGCCCTGTGATGTGCTGTGATTGCAGAGTTCACACCTTGTGCTGCAGGAGCAGAGCTGGCTGGTGGTGCTAGAACTTCAACTGTTACTGCAGCAGTGGTTGCTGTGCACCACTGCCCTGCCTGGGGAGCAGTGGTGGTAGCAGCTCCTGTTCCAGAAAGCTGTCTTGGCTAGGGGCCCCCCACCTGACACAGCTCAGAAAACCATGCAATAAAGTAATAAATGCAGGTAATTCTGAACAACTTTTTGAAATCCCCAGACCCTGACAGAAACTCATATAAGCCAGCTCCTATTAACTTCAGTCAGATTTGAAACAGGCACTACAATATTATTTTTCAACCCATAAGAAAGTAATTTCAGCCTTAATGTTGTTACAGATACAACAGAGAAAGGCACTAATGCTTTCAAAAGCTCCCAGGTAATTTACAGAAGCTGCAACCGAGGCAAGGAGCCGAGCACTGATTGACAAATCTGATAACTTGATGCAATACAGGTTTGTATGTGTTAATCCAGCATTCAGGAACTGCTGCACTTTGTCAGGGATGGCTTCTGTGCAAAACCCATCTGCTGCACTTCCTTGTTTCTTTGCACTGGAAAATGTTGCAAAAACTACATTCAGACTATTCCCTCCACATGCAGGCGATTTCTGTGACTAGTTCAAACTCTGGTATTCTTCTGTGGCTGTCTCAAATGTAGAATTAGTTTAAATTGGTCTAATCTCTCCTTTGCAGTTTCTGGTCATTTTGAGCCATTCTGTTCTGGGAAGCAGCTGAAAGGAGCTTTGCTCCCTGTCCTGGGGCAAGCTGGCAGCTGGGAAAAGGGGGTTTCGAAGGGGAGCAGCACCCATTCGGAGTCAGGCACACCCAGAGTATTTTGGCATGGCAAATATTTTGTTCAAATTAAAAAAACCAACAACCCAAACATCAGGCAGCTTACCAACAGGATAAAAGAAGACTTGAATCTGCTTGAAGAGGTGTATTTAGATGAAGTCCTCTATCACGCTGGTAATTACACAGGCACTGTTATCACAGTAACTCACAGCCAGGTGAGAAGTCCCATGTAAAATAATTACACTTAAGCCCACATACTTATGTAAGGCAAGGTAGCAGTAACAAGTGCTTCATCCTTCTGGCTGAGAGGGCCAAACTGCTCTGTACCAGGGAAAAATGCAGATTAAACCCAAGGAAGCCAGATATTCACTCACACAAGCCTAATCTGAGTAAGTAAGAAGCAGGGATTACAACCCATTGCTGGCTGGAAACAGCTATGCATAGAAAGCAAACATAAATGCATTAAATATGCCTGGACTTAATAGGTTAGAGCCAGAAATTAGATAGCAGGGGACAGGACAGACTGCAGGTAAACGGGCTTATCAGGAGATTAATTATCTGCCAAACCTTGCTGATCCTTGTTTACAGTAAACAGCCAGTGCTTAGTATTAAAGTCCTTCAATTTGCAAGAGACCTCCTTTCAGCCTAGTGGTGTCAGGCACCGGAACCTCCCAAGCTGATGGCTGTTTTCTTTAAATTCTCAGTTTTGCCACCTCTTGAACAGAGATAAACATAAACAGCAGGCAGACACTGCCCTCTTTCCAAAATAGTAATGTTCTCAAGAAATGGCTGCAGAACATGTAACAATATATAGGCCATATATATTGTTACTAGAAGAATATCAGGAAAAATCTGGCCCTCCCTATCTGCAATTTTCCCTAAAAGAAACTTAGGCAGAGAACTAACACACATCCCTTCATATAATTTCTCAGGTCCAGGGAAATGGGAAAGCCTCCATAAGTATCTGCAACTGTTTAATTTATCAACCCTTGAAAGACAGGAGTGGAAAGTCCATTTTGATAGGAGGTAGTAGAGTCCAATGTCCAATATCCAGAACCCTTCCCAAAATACTTGACAAAATTTGCTGTTACCTGTGTGGAAAATAGCATTTAGTTTTGGCATTTATTTTTCTGCCCATGCAAGTAGCTGGTTTGTGGGATTATCTGCTGGGTTTGCACACCAGTGATGCTCATCAGCTGCATACACAACCAATGACCTCTGTGTAACTGCTCTGTTCCCGGCTGAGTCTGCAGCTGATGGGCAGGCAGCACTGGAGGAAGCTACTCATTCGTCTGGTTCTACAAGCATAGCTACCCCACATTCTGCTTCACTGCCATATTGCTCAGCTTCTTTCTTCTTTTGTTCTTCACATCTCAGTACTCAGATGCTCATTATCAATTTGATCTTGAGTCATTCCATGGAGGCCATCAGGTCTGCACACAAGAGGTGATGCATTCAAACTGCTCACCCATTTGTAAAACCTGTCTGTGCACAAAGGTTGCCAAATGGCATACTTTCACAAGTGTCATGACTTTGGAGAAATTATACTTCATTGCAGTGTGCAAAAAAATTCCTCTTGTCTGAAGATTTCAGACAAAAATCTTTCAAACAATGCTTGAGCCACTAGATACTGCTGTTGGTCACCACCAGTCGGGAGAGTGCTGCTCAAACTGCCACCAACTTTCTTAGTACTGTGGAGGGCAGGAGGATGCTAGATGTGATGTCAAAGTGGAAGACCCTACCCATTCCTCTTCAGCTCCCGTAGCCCAGCTGTGGTAACAACAAAAAGGAAGATTTGCCCCATGCCTTATCACAGCCGGTCCTGCTAGTGCAAAGGTAGAAGAGAAGATGATGTTTGGTAAGAGCGGAGGCAGAGGTAACATGAAGCAGCTTGATCCCAACAATGTTAAGGGGCGGTCTCCGAACAAGGAAAACACTTCTGCCCTCTACCAGGAATCAGAGAGTCTCTTCAGTGTTTCTGGTGGATTTTACTGAAAATTTTCCCCCTCAGGAAAGGATAATGCAGGAGTTAAAAAATATTAGCAATCCTGATGACCAAAATATAATGAGGTTTCAAAAGAAAGTAGAATAATCCCACAGGATACTTTGAGTGGATATCCTGAGTTATCAACCTGGAAGCTTTGCAGTATTGACATTCCATTAACAGATCTCTAAGCTTTCCAGCTGCTTACTCCTAGCTAATAACGTCCACATTATCTGGAGTAGCTCAGAAAGCACACTTTTTTGGTGAGGTAAATTGTATCTTTATCCCAGCTTCCTTTCTTCTGCATGGGGCAGTGCAGTAGGACAGAGGCATAGGTAAGACTTTGTGTGAATATCTCAGAACAAAAACATTTAAAGGAGACTGAAGATGATAGTAGTGTCTTGCTTGCAGTTAACATATAGTGCTCAGTCTACCAGTCATTGCCTCATTCAGACTGGATATAAGGAAGACATTTTTTACAATAACGGTGGTGAAACACCATAAGAGGTTTCCCAGAGAGATGGCAGGTGCCCCATCCCTGGAAACATTCTAGGCCAGGTTGAATAGGGCTTTGAGCAACCTGATCTAGTTGAAGATGTCCCTGCTCATTGCAACGGGTTGGACTAGATGACCTTCAAAGGTCCCATTCAACCCAAACCATTCTACGATTCATGTTGCATTATCATTCAGGATATAATATCCATGTGTACTTCAACAAGCCAAAGCCACCCTTTACCAATGTTACCACTAATGATACTGGACCTCAGAGCTCCTCAGCTGGAAATCTAACGGCAGCCAAAGGGAATGACTCAGGAAATGAGGCAGTGGTTGCTACAGGCAGCAGCATCCTCATCTGTGCCTTTGTTGCTGAGATGAGATTTTTTCAAAGTATGCCACAAAGCTTCAGGAAGAAGCCACCATCAAATAAGCACATGAAGAGCTGTTTTCTTCTACCGCTGATCAAAGAACAGTGTCAGAAGATGGAGAAACCGCACTGCCACTAAATAAACTTTGTCTCTGCCTCGTTCACATGTGTCCAGAGGAGAGCAACAAAACTGGTGAAAAGGCTGGAAGGAATGTCCTATGAGAAATGGCTAAGGACTTTGATTTTGTCTAGTTTGGAGTTAATGATGCTGAGGAGCAGCCTCATTGCTCTCTACAGCTTCCTGAGGAAGGGAACTGGGGAGGGAGGTTCTGAGCTCTTCTCCCTTCTATCCAGTGACAGGACACATGGGAATGGTTCAAAGCTGCTCCAGGGGAAGTTTAGACTGGGCATTAGGAAGAATTTCTTTACCAAGAGCCTCTTCAAACACTGGAACAGGCTTCCGGGAGAGGTGGTTGATGCCCCAAACCTGCCAGTGTTTAAGAGGCGTTTGGACAATACCCTTAATCATTTGCTTTAACTCTCAGTCAGCCCTGAAGTGGTCAGGTGGTTACACTAGGTGATCATTGTGGGTCCCTTCCAACTGAAATAGTCCTATTCTGTTTTATTCTATTCTGCCCCTAAGTCTTGGTATGGATGCTTCCCTGCTTCCTTCAACCTCTTGCTTCCTGAAAGTGTTTCCAGGAAGCAGGCTGGAAGGTCCCATCTGGAGATCAGATGCACGGCAGAGACACAGCTTCTCTATTCTGCATGCTCCATTTGGTACTTCTTATCCAAAACAGGAGAGACTGGGGAGCTGCTGGGCAGGAGGGCCTGGAAATGTGTTGCAGAGCTCGGCAGCTGTTTCTGAATCTGTGGCATTTTGCTGTGGGCAGAGTTCCCTGGGTTCTGCATGCTGACTGACGGACCTCAGGGGAGTGTGTCTTGCAAAATGAACACCAGAGTTACTCCCTAGAGGACCTTTATTTAGGAAAAAAAACCTCAAAAAACAGACCTCTGTGTAAATGAAATGCTTGTTTACTGCATGGTGCTACAGCTCTATGTGCTAAGTTTCATAACAATATTGGGTTATAATAATACCCATATTATAGATATAGATGATGCAGAAGATGTAGAGGATATAGAAGATACAGATAATATAGATAACACCCACTCACCAAGATTTTATAAACAGAAGCCCTGATATTTAATTGTGTTATGCTCCCAAAATAGAAAACTCAGCAAAAATTAAGTCGATACAAGTGTAATAGCTGAACATTATAAAGCCAATGTGTGCTCCTATTCTGTTACGTTACTGCTTCTTACTTGTTTCATTAAATAAGGGTGACAATACTGCAATTATATCTAAGTCTTTGCATCTGTTTTCACATAGATGTGGAAACTGCCTTCTCTATACATATAAAGGGAGGGGTAGCCATAATTGGGGTTGTACAACTTAATATTTATAGAGAGTTTAAAGATGATCTGAGAAGTGTCTGAGAACATAAAAGAACCTGGATTTAAAAGTATAAAACAAGCATTTAGAACGTTTAACAAAGGGAAGAATGAGTCGAAGAATACCCTGGTCTCCAGTGGCCTTGATGAAAAAAGCAGAATGAAAAGCAGCTGCATAACAGTGGATTTCTGGGCATGATTTCCACTTGTGATCTCTGCGAGAGACCCATGGGAGAGGGAAAGGGACACTGCAGGATGTCAGCAAGGACCTTGGAAGACACTGCTCCCCAACCTTTGTATCTGAAAGCCATTTCATCATCTGTCCTTGCCTATAGCACTTTCTTGTGCATTACAGTTCTGTTTCTGCAGGCTCCAGGGCAAGGCTTGTGATAGAGCACAGCTAAGTGAAATGCTCTTCAAGTTATTTCCAGTGCAAAGAAGAGAGAAGTCTGAAGCTGGAAATCAACAAACAGGGAGGGTTTGTATTTGCTGAATACTCATTTGCATTTTACAGAGGGGATAGGTCTGGCCAATATTTGGGTTTCTGCAGATGTTTCAACCATCCTCCTGGGCTGAAAGTTGGGACATTGAAATGACAGGGGTCGAAAAGATTTTATTTCGATTAAAGAAACCAAACCAACCTAAACAACTTGCAAACCCAGTTTAATTTTTAGTTTTACTATAAAAACAGGCCAAAAGTGCATTAAAGTGTATAATACCAAGTGATTTACTCTAAATACTGCAATGGATTATGAGGACTCATTGGCATTTTATTGAGAGGATGGGAGGAAGAAAAGTCACCATTCAAATTGTCATCTTAGCTGATGAATTCTGATGTAACAGTGCACTATTCAAAACTTTTGAACTGAAAACTTTTTTTTTTTTTTAAAGTGATTTAATTTATAATAGTAGTTTGTAAACCAACTTTTCCATTAAAAATGTGTAATGTCTAGGAATTCAGGTAACAAAGAGGCTTTGCTCCAGTCTGTAACATGCCATTAAGAGTCTAGTGAAAGATCAGATTTTCCTCAATGACAGAGGAATTGTGTTATTTGCTGAATAGGAACACCTCATTGATGTGGGAGTTTCTAGAATGCTTTTGAAATTTCCCTTAAAATACTGATGCAAAGACAGTATTTCTTTTTAATCAAAAGGGGCATATAATGCTGGGCTTTAGGGTCTGCCAAAACAGATTGCTGCTTCTTCCCACCATGGCACCCGGCAGAGCTCAGAGCTCCCCATGGTCTGTGGTGCTGCATCATCCCCATTTCCCTCCATCTCCTGCTTCAGTAATATC
This sequence comes from Falco peregrinus, assembly GCF_023634155.1. Classification (NCBI taxonomy): domain Eukaryota; kingdom Metazoa; phylum Chordata; class Aves; order Falconiformes; family Falconidae; genus Falco; species Falco peregrinus. The sequence goes on along the minus strand of NC_073723.1, from coordinate 55,459,419 downwards.
CTGTCCCCTAACTCATCTACCTGAAAGCCATTCATCTGTTGTTCTTACCTATTTGCAAATTTTTCGTGTGTTACATTTCTTTTTTTTGTGGGCCTCAGAAGGAAACTTGTAAATAAGCAGTTTCACCTCCCTATTTCCCTGTCTTTTCTCAGCATGCTCGCCAGCTTGCTACTTGGTAAAAGGAATCCCCTTTGCACTCCAAAGAAAAGGGCACCGTAGTGGGTGTTGGACATCAAATTACCATGATACCAGATGTCTATTAGGAACCATGCATATCAAGATAGCCATATAGTCAGCAGCTATCTATACTCAGATGCTTCAGAGGGAGACAGGGTAAGCTAGTGAGATAGAAACAGAAGTCTCAACAATTATCAGCTCTCCAAATGATCCCCAGAGCTATAAGAGAACAGATCCCTTTCACAAAGTCATGCAGATATATGCTGTGTCCTAAAGTGAGTGGTTGGGAGAAGGGACAAAGATTTCTGTGAGATGCATGCCTTTGTCAAAGTTTCTTATTTCTGATAAGATGTGTTTTGCTACCCAGGCATCTCTCCGTTATGGCTGCAGAACTTTACAAATTTACTGCAGCCCTGATGGAAATGGTGTATACAAATAGGATTTCACACTCTTTCTCTTAAAATCAATTTCATGTGGAAGTTGGTATTACCCTTAATTTCAACAGAATCAAGATTTTATCCAAATTGTTCTTTACAATAAGCCATTCACTAAATGGCTTCACTAAAGTCAGCGTAAGCTGACTGTATTTTAAAGTAGTAGAACACAGTGTCCTAGAAATAAACACTTTCTCTTCTGTCAAGAAGCTGAAGAATCAGGGGATAGTTCGGCTTACAAACTTGCACACTGCTACTGTTGAGTAGCCAAATGCAGATTAGACTCACTTGCCACGTAGCTTAAACTGGTGAGACAAGAAGGTGGAGGAATCAAAGAATTATTATAATTTGTCAGTTAACTGCACGTACATATAGGTACTGAAATACCATAGTTAGCCCCAAGACCCACCTTATATCACTCTTTGAGGGACATAACAGAGAATAAAAGAGAATGACGGCACAGCAAACACAAGCTGACTTTCCTAAGCTCCTAAAGGCCACAGCTGGGGGTCCTGCAGGATGCACTAGCTATGCTTTTGCTTACACTAAGCCAACCAACACTTTGGAGAGTAACAGACTTCTATCAGTCATTTAAAGCATCATGATGGCAGTAATTTAACTCCTTTGGGGTTTCTGTAAGATCTCTGCAAAAAGCAAGTAGAAGAAAGTCTATGGCTGTTGCCTTAGGCCTTCTGTGGGTGTTAAATACATGTAGGCAAACAGCTGACAAACCACATATTCAAACTAGCATAAGCATATTCATCTGCTTTACTCAGGTTTGCGTAGGAGTAGTTTTAACTTAGTCAAGGAAAGGTGTTTTCTCTTCTTCCCTCTGTTAGTCCTAACACTACTTACTGTAAGAAAGTAGCACCCTAAACTACTTGGTGGATGTGGCCTAAAGGATGTTGGGAAAGAGAGGGGGAACATATGTACCTTCTGTGTGTATGTACATCTTGAAAGGTCAGATCTCCAGCACGTCTCCTCTGCACCCGGTGCTTTTTAGCCCAGAAAGAGTACTCATCTCTTTATTCTCACATTAATTCCTGTAGTTCAGTTCTCAAAGACAGTGGAGATGGGTGGCTGCTGTCAGTGGGGACACTGAACAGGAGGCAGTTGGCAGCAGAACTGCAGTCTCTGCAGCCAGGTCTTTCCTGGATGAGCATGGCAGACAGGACAGCTCCTACGCTCCCTGCTCCCTGCAGGAGTGAGTGGTCACCACAGGTAACCCTGAGATGGGAGATGGGGCCACAGCTTCAGGAGCAAGCACAGAAGAGACTAAGCCTCATGATGATACTGTGGTAGGCTCTCAGGCCATTTTTGTCATCTCTCCAGAACTATCTTATGCTCACATAAAATTATGGTGATAAACCATAAGAAGTAAAGGGGGTTGGAAAGGTAAAGGACTCTCTCTACATCCCCAAGGAATCAGGAACAAGGGCAAAAAACTTGAAAACTACTGGAGTATACTTCTCAAGTTAACATGTTCAGGATTCCTACCAGGACTGCGAGCAGGTGAAGGTGAAAGCTGGAGTTGTCCCACTGGAGACAAGAAAGGAGCCCTGGCTCCCACTCTTCATTCTCACCTTTTCAGGAAGATTTTAATTCACTAGATATTTGGCATCTGTGGCACCTTGTTTCACTCTTTCCTTCCCTACCTGACCTGGGCTTATTCCAGGACCAAGGCAGCACTAATAGCCAGGGCTCGGGTATATTTGCCCCATTTTATTCTGTGCTGACATGGGCTCTGCAGGGTGCCCTGCCCATGCTTGCACTGGACATGATCAGCAGCCTTCCAGGCTCTTCAGGCTAGCGGTGACCTGTGCCACCCTGCTTCCTGCTGCAGTGGCAAGAGCAGCTCCTGCCTCACTTAGATTTAATCAAGTCAGACTTGTTCTTGCCTCCTTGCTGCCAGTCCTTGGCCGCTCCCTCTTTCTTGTAGACCCCAGCTGGTCCTTTTCATCTTCAGTAGGTACCTCCTCTCTGCTCCCTTCTTTTCTTCTGTTTGCAGCCCTCCCCTTTCTCCAGTCCCTCCCCTCCTCTTCTACAATTCTGCTCCAAAGTATAGTCAGCTGTATACATACAGAAATGAAGACAGCATTTCCTTTTGTTTGTCATTTGTCTACCTTTCAACTGATGTAATCTTTTCAGAGGGCTACAGAGTAGTATACGTAACACATACCGTTACTTCTAGCCCACATAGAACATCTAACACAATGGATCCTTAAAATAAGATGTGACCTGTTGCTGCCTGTTTAATATAAGCAAGCATCTGATAATTATTGAGCAATTTTGACACTGGAATAATTTTATCAACATTTTTCTGCATGCCTTGTATTTATCTATATACACACATATGTATATACAGGAAACCCAGGGCCAAACTTTATTTCTAGATGCAGCCTCTTTGCTGAGTAGAAAATTGATCCTGCTGGTAGTCAAAGCTTATTCTTGGCTTCTGTGGATGTTTCCTAAACCTGTTCTTTTCTAGTTATCTCTTTCCAGTCATTGGATTAATTGACACAAACTTCCTTAGACTTTCTAGTTCTGATTCTTTAATTGGATTTCTCCCCTGATAAATTCTGCAAAACTTGCAGTAACTTTTGTTCTGAGTGGCCTTCCTGCTGTGTTCCTGCCTATCACTCCAGTAAGGATTGTTCAGCAGAGGTCCCTCAGATCTGGAGACTATACAGCAGTCAAGGTCTGCTGCGTACTTACTGCCTTGTACTGGCACCCAACCAGAACCTGTGGTGCTCACAGCTGCTGCACCTTTTTTGCCTGCAGCACATTCTGAATTAGCATGTACTGAAAATATTCATTTCACAGATGTTCAGCTTCAAATGCCACTGTTTAGAAGACAGACTCTATTAAAAAAGAGCAGATTTTAAGGAGTCTTCCCATGGACAAGTGGAACTTTTCACCGAAGCTCTTACTTTGCTTTGTTTTTGGAGTAGTCTCTGACACAGAAAAATGTCATTACCTGGAAAAGTTTATTTAGTTCATATTAATTGCTGATCTGCATGTCTTAGGTTACTCTTACACTTGTACTCAGTGTACTAGCCCTGAACTAGTTCTATCAGCCACGGTAGGATTGGAGCACCTGTATTACAGCCCATATATTAAATTTAGGATTGCTGTGATGGGATGGCTACTGGCACCCATATTCTTTATCCTCAGTCTCTTGATGCCCTTCTGGTATAAAATCCTAAAATAACTGAATTAAATGGATTTTTGCCATCGATTTCAGTGGAATCAGGATTTCACTTCTAGTTTTTGTTTTGCCTTTGGTGCAAGGCTACAAAATCTTGAAGTAATCTGAAGATGTCTTTTTCCTTCCTGTTGCACAGCATAAATTTTACTTTTACCTTCATCACCAGGACAGGCATTACCAGGAGCTATCCTTTGGACAGAAGGAACATCAAAAAAACTGCAAAATTCTAGCTTGATGAATGCTTGCAAGGAAAATTTTCAAATGTGTTTTTCCTCAAGGTTGCTGCTTCTGTGTGCAACGGTTGTTCATTTAATTCAGACAGCACCTGTCTCTAATCATTATTTTTTAAAGAGTTCTAGTAATCCATAAACTTAATCTAGTAAAGAAAATGTCCTGTTGCTAAAATACTCTAGTGGAATCACACTCCCATTTTGATTACTCCTTACTAAGGTGCACAAACTGAAGCATTTTCTTCGCTAGACATATATAGTCTCTTCTGTGTCTTGCTGTGTCTCCTTCCTCTCATTTCCTAATTTTGCAGGTACCTTTTCTGTCACTGCTTCAGAATTTCCTTACTGTTCTTATAGTTCAAATTCCTCTAATATCAGCAGCTAATATGAGCAGCCTGGAGTTTAAGATCACCCCAGGAACAGAAATTTTGGAACTTCTTATTGTTGTTATAGAAATTATCAAGAAAACCACAGCTTAACTTGCTGCTCTTTTATTTACGGCCCTGACCCAGCTTGGATTGCAGCTCTGAATGCCATGAGGCACCGTGGATGGATAGGCCCATAATGCTGAACTTCCTCTATGTCTGGAGTTAGAAATGTTTTTTGTTTGTCTGCTGCTGACAACTTTTGTACTCTGCATCCACACATCACACATCTACTAAGTTTGGCACTATTTCTCAGCTTTTTGGTGGTGAATATTTGTCAGGAAAAGAGCACATGACTGCTCCAGAAATGAGAACTGGCAGCCATAAATCCTTTCCTTTAATTAGGAATGGTGGCATGGACCTGTTGACCTCTGCTTCCAGTGTTCTTTCTTCTGCCTGCTGGGGTGATGGCTGGAGATGGGAGTTGGGTCTCTGTCTCAGCCATGGTGTCCTCAAAGGCAGTGGACTGCCTTCCTCTTCTCCTCTGGAGCAGCGTGTCCAGCACCGTCAGAGGAACAGACGATCTTCTCTCACAAGTTGTCTTGGTTTCTTCCTATTTCTTCCCTGCCCTGTGGAAGAGGAGAGCGAGCAGGTTCTGGTTGGATGCCAATACGAGGCAGCAGGCATGCAGCAGACCTTGGCTGCTGTAGACAGTCTCCAGATCTGGGAGGCCCTCTGTTCATCAGTCCTCACCAGACTGATAGGTGGGAATACAGCAGGAAGGCCACTTGGAGCAAAAGTGACTGCAAATTTCTCAGAGCATTACATCAGGGGAGAAATCCCATTAAAGAGGGGACCAAGCGAGCAGCTGTGTGGGTGTTTGGCTATTGGCTGGGGTCAACCCACCAAAATGGCGGCGTGACTAGCACCTTGGTGCTATTGTCTCATGCGTAGGTAATAAAAACAACTTCATGTTTTCACTCATTTGAGTTTAGGAAGAAGTTTTTATGCCTTGGACTGTCTTCTGAACTTATAATGAATTGCAAAAACTCATGGGAAAAAGAACAAAGGAAATCCTCTTATTATATCTGGAACAGCAACCCTTCAGCTGTGTTTCCATACATAATAAGATTCACTTATTTTGTTACTACTGAACCTTCAATTCTTAGGACAGAAGAGATACACGGCTATGAATAGAATATACTGTAATTTATTACAAAACAGAATATTTTGTTTCCTTACTTTTATGAAATATTATGGTGTGCTCAAAAGTAGCAAAGTTTCTGCTGTGAAACAGCTATGAACTGGCCAAATCACTACTGGCCACTGAAATAATTATATATATGCGCACACACATGGCAGAGCGGGGTGGGGGGGTGGGGGGGGAAGAAGAGATGTGAGAAGAAAATTCTCATGCATTAAGCAGAGTTGTAAGACAATAAAAGAAATTGCTTTCATCATATTTAACAATTAGATGACAGTTTGCTTAGAATTACTGAGACCAGAAAGGAGTTTTCCACCTGATCAAAAAGCTGAATATTTAAGAATTTAGAAATTTCTTTAGAAACACAGTATTCACATAACTGCAAACACTGAACTGCACTTAATTGGGACTATAGCCTGGGACATTGTGGGAGAATTTCTGCATAATGACTCATTTAGCTGTGATCTATGATGGTTAAGGAATAGGCTTATACTCCTTTTTGCTACACCTCACACAACATGGAGTAATCTACTACAGAAAGATGTGGTGAGCTGCTGGAAGCAGTAGTTAAGTCACTGCAGCTAAAAAGATCTGAGATCAGCTATTAACACATGTTAAACTTCAGTGCTAAAGTTTGCAAATGTCTAAGAGATAAGTGTCATAAGCACTCAGACCAGCTCTGTAATTTTCCTTTCAGAGCTCCTGTTTCTTTTGGTATTGAAGCTGTGGATAGAAGAATGCAAGAACGTCTGTGCATGTTTAAGATATTAATCCCAGATTATTTTAAGAAGTCAGCACTTAGGTAACATTAAAGAAGAACTAATGAAGTGGTTTTGGTGTTTCTGGTCATGAAGTAATCATGAAACATCTGTGTTACTCCTCTTAAGGATGGTGGATCTTTTACAAAGGGCAGAGACAAGGTAATCCAATCATTTAAATATGATATAATTGTATAGATTTACCATCTAATTTACATGTAGCTAAAGTTCAGTGTTTGTGTTGGCTGAAATGATGGGTAGTGCACTATATTAGCAAAAACTTTGAAAACCAAAATGGCCCACCATCTTTCTCATCTGATAAAGTAGCTCTCTTACAGTGTTTTTGAGAACTAGGGTGTTTTAAAGTCGTACTCCTAACAGAATTGAAGCAGAAGTTATCTCTAAGTGCAAAACCACAGCAACATCTATTTCATTGAATACAGCCAATACTGATTGCAGTTAATTCAATTATGCTGACAGACTGATCCCTGATAGCTTTCAAACTTCACAAATAAAAAGCATTAACTTGTCTTCTGAGGCCTCTGTACTTGTCTGAAACCTGTTCTCTTGCTATTATCCACATGAGGGCCTTCTTTGGTGTCTTACAGTGCCAGGAGTGCTGTGCTGGGCCCACCTTTGTCCCCAAAGTGAAGATGCAGGCACTGGGATCTTCGAAGAAGGTTCCCCAATGTGCGGGTTCCCCAATGTGGGTGAAGGTGGGAGAGGCAGGATTTCCCAAAATTAATTCCTTTGATGCTCCAGAAATGCAAAGGAATCTCTTCCTCAGGACAGTGTAAGGAGGTTGTAATACTCTTTTTTGCCTTCCCACCTCCACTGCTTTCTACTTAGTTACCTGTTTTCCCTCTCTGGAGGCCCAGACACAAGCATATAAGAATACTTTACATTTTCTTTGGCCCTACTCTACTATTTCAAGTCCTTTTGCAGGTTTTATTGCCAAGCTCTAACTTGACTGATGTCCCTCCATTATTGTTCTTCACCTATATGAAATGTGTTCTTGTAGGGGTGATTGGCAGGCACTGCGTGCCTGGGTAGCTCTGAATTCTTTGATAGTAGAGGTAGTGGGTATCAAATATCATTAATCTCCCTTCCTCCATCAGCCTTTCCCTTTTACCCAGCTAATCACACTGGTGGTGTATTTGTGTAATTCAGTTACACAGTCCCTGCTATGTATATTTGTAAGGTGGCATCTGGATGAGGCACCATCAGAAAGGGCTATTCATTCAACCAAGAGACCATGATGGGCAATCAGTGTCCCTGGTCAGACAAACAGGCTATCTGCAGCTCTGCTGAACACTGATGCTGACAAAGGTTCAGCTGGGTTACAGCAATTTTTGCCCTAATCAGGATGCTAACTCTAAGGTTTCCCTAGCAACAGAAGCCCTAAGTCCAAAGTGACATCTTACTTCTACTAATCTTTCATTTTATTTTCAGTAGGTAATTGCAGGTAAATCCTCCAGCAGCTGTTCCAAAGAAGGATGAAGTGGTCAATACATTTCATTCTTCTGCCTGCAAATAGGAGTGTATTAGGAACGGTGTCAACAGACAGCCACTTAATTTGTGTATTAATAAATATTATCTGAATTGGCAGCAGGTGTTGTTTCTTTGCAAAATTATGACATACACTGGCAATGAAATATTAGTCTTTTCAATTACATGACTAAATAGAAGTGCAGCTCACGTTACTGAGGCTGAGGTATATCATTTAGATAAGAGACTCAGAAATCAAACTATTATAATGTGTCTCTAGCACTGTGGACTTCCCTATCACTCAAGTGGTTTCATCCCTGTTAGTATCAGCGGAAAGAACAAAAGAAAAAAGACTGTTTAATTCCCCTTTTCTTTTTTGCCAACACTAGTTAAACAGCACCCTCAGTCTTTGATCACTGTAAAAAATTTGGAAAGAGCAGTTAATGTTAGATGGGAGACTTACAGAACATTTGCAAACATCTGGCAATAATCGCAGGAGTGAGTTGTTATAAAGCACAGCACTGCTCATTCCACATTAGAACAGCTTTCCGTCATGCAGTTGCTTTGCGCAAGGAGCACTTTATAATATCTGCACTGGCTCCAATTAGCTTATTGGGAAGTGTCAGGTATAGATTGAAAGACTGTGTCTTGTTCTCTGGGTGATAGCAAGCAGCTGTGATTAGCAGTTGTGCTAGGGCTAAAAACCTTAACAGACATATGAAAAGCGGGTAGGAAATTTTTCCTGTGTTGTACTTAGCACTGGAACTCATGTTTCTTGCTACGACTAACAAAGCTTGGCTTTGTCTGAGGTATTTGACTTCGGTAAGGCAGAGGAAGCTTTCATGAGGAAATGACTTGAAAGACAAACGATGGTGTGATATGGGAGAGAGAGATTTGGGTTTGAAAAGGCAAATGAATCTTCATAGACTTGATACTTCTCTTATATACTCATTCTGTAGATTTTTCCAAGGAGTGGAAGCTTTGGTGTGGTGATTTAAAAACTGAATCTAAAGACAAACAGAAAAGCAGGGCAAATCTTGGTATTCATCTTACCACTAACTAAAATGAGGAGTTTGTCCAAAACTGATCTCTGCTAATTTAGTTAGCAAAAGATGAAAGAACAATTTTGCTTTATTGGTCACTGGTTTGCGATTTAGGATAAGTTTTGAACTTCCTGAATGCTATTGAAAGGGATGGAGGAGGAGCAGGGGGAAGAGAAGAGAGGGCAGGGAGTAAAGGACACAGAACTTGTATTTCTGATCATCATGGTCTTCCAGGAATAGAAGTAGCACATTTCAAGCTGTTTGCCAGTTGCTCTCAGCAGTGGGAGTCCCTTCCGGCATTTATGTCTCAAACGCTGCCTTTGGCTGCTCAGCCTGAGACTTAATAAGCAAGGACACAAGCTACTAACAAAAGAAGAAATGTTCCACTTATTATTCAATCTTAGAGCAATACTTAGAGCACTTTCTTTGTTTATTTAACACAGGTAAATGTAGTGCAGGCAAAGCCAAAATAGCAGATACATCAATCCCATCCGCAGAACATTTTTCATAGAACTCTCAGGCATACACCCGGGTCCTTAGCATAATCACTGAGTAGCTGCCTGGAGTCTCCCCTGCTCAAGATTCAGTCTGTTTAGTTTGTCTGAAGCTGCCCAGATTTCCTCTACCTATCTTTTTTTTTTTTTTTTTTTTTTTTTTTTACTACACATTTGGATTCCCTCTACATATCTGCTTCCTGACCAGCTTAAGCATCTAGAAGAAGCATGCAAACTCAAACCATGGTTTTCTGTCAAAGAGCATTGAACACAAAAGCATTGCTCTGGAAAGAACATAAAAAAGTCATCTGGTCCTTTCCCCTATCCAAGATAGGATCATCTGCCATTTCTGACAGATTTTTCTCTGACTTGTTGTTGAAGATCTCCACAGCTATCTACTTGGACAACTCTCCAATCAATGCATACTTTATATGTATAATTTCCAAACTTTTCATAACATTTCATATGAACTTTTGCCTATTATTTCCTATTTTTTATTTCCTAACTTTTCCATCACAGAGGATCCTGTTTTACCTATCTGTCAGTATCCTCTTGCAGGTGTCTCTTCTGGAGACTAAGAATTATTCAGGTTCATCTTTCTAGCATCCAGTTTTCTAGACCTCTGACCGTTCTTGTTGCTTTTCTGTGGACTGTCTCCAGCTGAACTATGTCCTTCTTGAAGTTCAGTGCCCAAACCTTATAGTACTCTAAGTAGAATGGAAAAATGAGTCTCCATCAAGTTTTATTTTTCAGGAGTATCACAAAGAAGCTTTCTCCCAGTTGTTCAGAATCATCTCTTCCTAGAGGATGCTCCAGCTGGAGTCGGGTGGGAAGCAATTTGCAGGGTCAACCCGCTCTTAGAGCTTGGTCTTTGGGGCCCTCTGCAGAAACTAACAGACCCTGCAGGAGTCAGATAGGCTGGCTAATGGTCCCTAACAGTCAGTGGAATTTGCAGTCTGTTACATATATTAGCACCGATGCCAGGCTGCAGTCATTTTACAGAGCCTGTTTAATTGCAGTAGCTAGGGAGCCGCCACAGTAAAGGCAGAGCAAATGCCCGTGATGGGCACGGTGAGGAGGCAGAGGAGAGGAAGTCAAGCATATTCCTTGTTTCTGAGCACTCCCAGGGACAGAAATGTGTACAGGGGAGCCTTTTCCTGAGGGCAACTGGTCCTGCTTACAACCATGTGAAATTCAGCGACAAAATAACTGGTCTGTCAAGAAATTTTGCCAGTGGAAGCACAGGCAAGCAGCTACCAAAGGACCTTTGTACTCTCTAAGGTCATCAGTGGAGTCAGACATTTCTCACAAAATTGTTTGTACACCCATGTCTCATTTGGACAGAAAAGGGAAACATTCCAATCTGAAGGAACAAAGGCTTTATTTGATTTGCTGGTTGCCGTCTTTAAAGGCCCTTGTCAGCCTGACTTTTGCCTAGAGGGAGAGAATTGCCATAGTGTGAGGCTTCCAGGCAGATGGCTGGAAGCAAGCGCCAGGCTCAGTGCATCCCTGTCAGCCCAGCTGTAGCTTCCAGATTGGAAGGATCTCACACTCTTTGCCTCTAGGAAGAAAACGTGAATGATAAGAGCCTGCCAGAAATGTCAGCTTCCAGTTGCATGACAATTCCTCCCCAACACAAATTTAAAATAAGAGTCAGGTAAAATTGCAAATTTTCAAAGAAATATTATCTGATGGACAGTTATTAAAAGGGCATTTTCCACAGAAAAAGAATGACATTCTTTCCAGTCTGACAGGAAACTGCCAACCATTTCCACTCACTGGGGCCTCAAAACCTTTCAGTTCTTTTCCAGATGTGCTTTTCTCTTCCATGAGCTGTTGGCTCTGATTCCCTCTTGCGACCCCTCCCACAGCCTCTCCTGTGAGTGCCACCCTCCTCACTTTGCCTGTCCGTGCTCCTTGCCACCCTTTCCCCTCTCGCCAGTGCCCCTCTGCTTTTCCAGCAAGAGAAGGAAGGGAGCAAGCAGCAGAACTTACCAGCCAGAGATATCTTGATACTAGCATTTGCAAATGGTAGCACTGCCAGCTCAGTGATGCCAGCTTTCACGTTTCTTTCTTAATCCTTTTGCTCTATTCAGAGCTAAAATTTGTTAGGTCACTTATACTCCCGTAATTACACAGTGTCTTGCATTTTTATAGTTCAGCTTCAGCAGGATTCTCTAAATCCACACATAATTGAACAAAGGGAAAGCAGGGAGGGAAGGCAAGGAGAAGAGGGAGCCATAAAGAAGCTGTAGCTCTCCTCTCTTTCTGTCTCGGCAGTATATGTTTTCACAGGGCTTACACAGTCACAGCTGCACAAGCTCTCCGTCAGTGCACATTGGTACTGGATCTTGCTGCTCCTAGACTACATAATTCTGTTAAAACACACCTAACAGCCATTCTTCTGAAATGGCCTGCCCTTTACCTCTGCCACATTCCCTGGGAAGCACAGTGCCAGCACCCAGACCTGGTAGAGGTACAGTTCCTGGATAACCTCCTCACTGCCAGAATGTGTTCACCCCTGGGACACTGGGGTTCTTCCATCACATCTACACCCTCCTGAGTACTCTGTCTCACCTGGCTGTAATTTATTGCCAAAACCATAGTCAACCTGCTGTCTACTGGCTGCGTGTCACTGTTCACATCCATTGACGGTTATTGATCAGCATTTAGGGAAATGCTGAACTCTAGCGCTGTCCCTGTCAGCTCACCAGGAGCTCACCTAACATCCTGAAATACTGTAGCGTTCTTCACCTGTGCTGGTGCATCTGCCTGCTTTTTACAATGCTTTCCAGCACTAATGCTCCTGGGGTGGAACCCCTCTTCAGTAGGGTAAGAAATAAAACCCCAAGTCCTATGCCCAGCCTTCGTGGTTGCAGGCGGAGCAGGATGCCATTCTTTTCCTTCAGATTCCCTCTAAATCTAAACCAGTTCTCTGGGCCCCCTGCTGACATCTTCAGTAGGAATTTTTAATGTGTGCACTGGAGTCCTCACCTTCTGTATTTCTACATCTGTATGTGTATTTGTGTGAGGTCAAGTATGTGACATTCAGCTGGGGAGGCAAGTGCCAAACACGAATAGCATGTCAGCTGGCTCTCGCTCGGGGGTCGGAGGGGTGAGCAAAGGCAGAGCATGAGCATCGTTTCCTTCCCCTATACATCCAGCTTCCCACAAACAATTGACTGCAGAAGTCACCACTCCTTGCCAGCTAGAAATACCCTGTTACCAGTAATTGCAAAAGCCATTAATAAAAGAGGGGGGGGGGGGGGGGGGGGAAGCAAGACACAAAAGGGAATAAATACTGTACATAGCCAGAAGGCCTTTCCCTCCCACACATATGATTCACTGTTGTTCCTTGCCTCACATGGGAAAATGTTGTCCTGCTGAATATGTACCTTAAAGGCAACTCTGCCTCAGAGACATCACATATGCATATTGATAACATGCACTTTGTAGTGCCTAGAGATGTTTTTAATGAGGCTTGCTGAAATGTACCAACAACTTTCTCTCTTCTCCTTCTGTGTGCCACAGATGATTTTTAAATGTGTTTCCTGGTGGTCTTTATCCCCAGTGAGAAGGCAGAAGGATGGCACAGACAATAATTCAGCATGGCAGGAGAGGGGAGAAATGGCTTTCCATCCTTCCCAGTTGTGTAGGCTGGCATGGACCCAGGGACCCCAGTTCCCTCGAAACCTCCACATAAGCTCTTGGGGTCTTCCACACAGTGACTAGAGAGACACGCCAAGCACCACTTAGCCAGGCTATAGGGAGGCCAGGAGAGAGGTCTCTCTGCCAGCAGCGTGGTGGGTGCAGACCCCCTCCATGCAGGTCACCTCATGGGGCTCACAACCCATTAAACTCCGCCTGGCTCTGCACCTCTAGTTAACCTTGCTACATGACTGGCAGAAGTCAGGTCAAGCTTTCTTCTGATCTCAAAGGTGATGGGAAGAGCAGTGACATGTGCACTGAGTATTTCCAAGCCTAAGCATCCAGTCTCCCTTTTTGTAGCCCTTTTTAAACTAACATTATTCAATTAATATAATTTATCTTCAACATCTGCCTCATGGTGTCATTAGCAATTAAAATGGAGATTCAGAGCCATTAGAAGCATGGCCACAGAAACACTGAAATCCCACACGCCCTATTCTGTCCTCTGTGGAATAACTCCCACTGTTGCAACTGGAAGATACTTTTCTGGTCCCCTTCTACCACTGGAGAGCACCTATGCTACTAACTCTACTGCATCTGTGCTCTGCAAAAGGTTATGCAGATGCAGTGCCTGCTCCAAAGTGTGTGCCTCCAGAGAGCAAACCTGCAGCACCCACCAGCTGTGGACATTCGCTTCTTTAAGCTACTGAGAAAGATGAGCTTGGTGACAGGCAGGCAGCAGGTCACATCTGAAAGCAGGGCGAGGATGACTTTTTTTGCCCAGGACTGCACTGAAAGGAGGGCAAATGCATGGAATGATGCACCCTCCCTGACAGCCAGCTAGCTGCAGGGTACACTGCCAGTCATCACCTATCTACCCCTTCACATACCTAAAGCAAAGAGTGTATCTATACTGCGCTTGAAAGCATTGTGTAAAGATACATGAGCAAGCTTTAAATAACTTTGGGCATTGGGATCAGCTGTTTGCAGTGGAATAGATTCACAACAGTGCTGTTAGACCGTCCTCCTCACCTGAGTTAGCTCGTTTAAAACTTGCTGCTGTGCCCCTCCTGCAGGGCAGCCAGGACAGGGATGGAGGAGAGGTGAGGGGCTGCGTGTGGCCTCATCTCTCCCTCATCGAGGGAGACAGTTACACCGAACAATGCTAATGGGATGCCGTGAAGCCTCCACACGCCCTTATTTACAGACAATCTGTCCTACACTTTCTTAAAATTTTGGTCTATTCTTGCTTTTAACTGCTGGACTAGTGCAAGCAGGGTGCTGTAAGTATCTTACAAACAGCTGCTGTGATGGTTCATATATTATGATATCACTCCTAGTTGGTGGTGGAAATCAGAGTACTTGCTTAAAGTGATAGTTCCAGGACTTAAACGTAATGATTCACTCTTGCCTGAACCCCTGCTACTTTAATAAAATCAGTTATTATACATTCCACAGCTTTGTATTGTGGGCATGATCAGATTTATCTGTCCATTATAGCAGGGTATTTTCCTCATATCTGAGAAATCTTCTTCATGTTGAGCCAATTTAGAAATCTAGAAAATTTCAAATACAGTTTAAAATACTTCTTGAAGACAGTATAATTCCTTCCTCCTGTCCTCTCCGAAATTGAGATAATACTTTCCTCTACTGAAATAAACTTTTGGATTTTCATTTTTTATTGACATGTCACTGCAGATGACATTTTGCTTTCTAGGTGTACTCAAATCTATAGACTTCATTACTAGGAGAAAGGAAATTCGTAGGTAACCTCAGATAAATTATCATAGTCAGCATCATGATCAGGAACACAGATCCATTAAAATACAATTTTCACAGCAAATTGTCTTTGGGGGAGAGCAAATCATTGCTTGAAATGAGCGTGCACAAGTAGAACACACACAGAGAGGCACACTCCAGCCTTCATTGGTTGTGAAAGCACATAGACTGCTTCTAGGAAAAAAAAAAATATTTAGATAATAGTTGCAAAATTTGGTCAAGTTCGCGAGGCACTGTACCACCACACAGGTTTGACTACAGGAGACATCATCCCTCTAGGCCACGACTCTGGTAACTGATGTTTTCTAGAGAAAAAGATGCTCTGTGAATATTGACACAAACAAGGAGCTCCCTGGGAAGCTGTCAGTGGTGTGAATGGTTGAGGAACTGGAGCCAATGCAGTGTTCCAGCTCAACTGCAGTGTCCAAGCATCCTCACTGTGTACTCTCCACCTTGGTACATTTTCAACCGCCATTTGGCCCTTGAGTTTCTCCATTTTCTTCTGCTTAAGTTGAGAATTACAAAGGGTGGTTTTCTCCATGATTTTGTTAAGAAGAGATAGGTGCTCAGTTTCAATTTTGGATGAAGTACTTTAGTAGACTCTGTATGCATATTCTGCAAAATGTACTTCAACTCTCATAGAACATATTCATTTGAGTGTTATCCAGTATCAGCTCATTTATATCCCTGCAGATATATGGAGAGTTTCCCAGCCTTGAAAGCAAAAATCAAGAGACTAGAATTGGCAGCCATTGGCACTCATTTGGGTGAGAATTTTTCCTGTTCCTTGCACAGGTCTATATTATTTTTATCCTTTTAGAATTCATTCTTTTATTTTGGGGACTGCTGGAGGGGAAGCTAAGGAAGAAAACCAGAAGCCTTAAGGTAATGACTCAAGTAAATGTTCACACCTTCATTTTCTATGTGTGTTAAAACAAGAAGGGAAGAATGAAGGCAGGCAAATGCAGTCAGGGAAACTAGTAAACGCTCACCGGGAGGCATCGGCAGCAGAGGTGAGAGGTGAGAGTGGAATAATGAGCTTCCTGGCTGAAACACAGCCCCTTCCTTTCATCACTGGGGTCACGAGTGGCTGTCACATCGGTCCGATCCCAGGGAAGCAGAGGGGCAAAGGGCTGTGCTTTGCACATGAAGGACAGCCCTACAGGCAGCATGTGTATGGGTAGGGTGCAGGGGAAGGCAACTCAAGGATGAAGAAGTAGTTTCTTTGAGAAGGATGGGGAAGGTACGATGAAACAGAATGAAGAAGAGGCATTGTAAACCAAGGTCTGTTGGTAAACGACAGGTAAGTGCAAGCCAGCCATGAATAAATTCAGGCTAGAAATCAAGAGAAGTTTTCTAGCTTTGAGACCTGCAAGCTTTGGAGGAACCTTCCAGTTAGAGCAGCTATAGAAAAACTGTTTATCATAATGTTAAGAAAGGTGGCTGTGTTGGGTAGAAAGCATTATGTTTTATGGTTGCTGGAGACAGTAAAGTACTGGACCCTGTAGCCTGCAAGATCCTTTCCTGGTCAGTGTTGATAAATGCATTTGTTTGCTGCATATCAAGGTGAGGTTATGTGAACAAATATCTCAAACCTTTCTGTTCCTCCCAGAACTTCCCCACCAGCAGTCTTCTCCACAGCGCAAACCTTACTGTAAAGTAAATGTGAGGCTTGAAGAACAAACAACCGCACACCAGGAGGAATGATGTTAAACTGAAACTCTCAACTGCTTCTGTGCGGGTTATTAAGGGCTGCAGTCTGATATCCTCGCTACCTGTCTACCAGGAAAAGCATTTCTTCTGACATAGGAAACTGCAACTTGGTGATGGAAGCTGACTTAATTACAAAATTCCTGTCGGAGCATCAAACAGAAAGTACAAAAGGAAGATTCAAAGGTCACTGAACTGTGTTCCCAAGGGCTGAGCAGAAGTGGTGTAACTCTAGACAGCATCACCTTACACTCCTCACCTTTAAGGTGAGCAGGGCCTAGAAAATTGCTACAATTTGGATAGCTTTATGGTATATTTTTAGCATCATTCCAGTGGGTTTTGCTTCAGTTGAAATCCAAAGTGAGCCTGCAGGTTGGTTTCTAGTTTCTAAAGACTGGTTTAACTTTTTTGTAGTAAATGTCATCGATCTTAGTGTCAATAACCAGACATATCGGAACTGCCTGATTATTATACTATTATAATGAAGGACAGATTTTAGGAATGTTAACTGCAGCAGAATGAGCTGTGGCAAAAGCTGCCTGATTGACAGATAAAGCATTTAGACTGTTTTCTTATCTGTTTTTTTTTGGTTGGTTTTTTTTTTAATGTTAAGGTGAATGGGCATGTTGAAGTAAATATAAAAGGCAATGAGCCAGAGGAAAAGTAAAAAACCAAGTACATTGCAGTCAAAAATACCAGGGTTTGTGTGTGTGGCTCCTGGGCACCATCATGAACCTGCACCCCAGGACAACAGGTCATCCCAGGAATAGCCAGTGCTCGGAGCATGCAGTGTCACCGGGGAGGACTCATGCGTACTGCCATGTGGTGCCAGGTTCTATTCTGACGGAGAAGCCAGGAGCCTGGTAGGGGAATACACTTCTTTTCCTCACACACATGAGGTTATGTCAGCTTTGGAACTGGAAACTTGAAGTGGTTGAAACATACTGGATCTCCAAGGCTGACGAGGAAACTGGGGAAAGGTAGCGTTTGCCCCATGACTTTTTTTTGACAGTGCCAAGTCACTGCAGTAAAAGACATTAATGCCACAGTCATAACTCTTGCCTTGAGCTCTCAGGGATTTCTGTGTGCTTTTAAACATTCAATGAGCAGAAGAGTAATATCAAATAAGCGAGACTGATGTGGCTGCTCTGATATGTAAGATGTGAAAGGATGAGCTGTATGAGTCTCAGAGTACTACAGCTATGATTTTGTGGGTTAGAAAACACCATGAGAATGGGAGCATCTTCAGTGAGCAGGAACACAGGGGAGCTGACCGCACTGGAACAGAGGGCTCCAAGGTGGTGGAGGGGGAGGTTTGAGAAGTAACAAGGGCAAAACATCAGAGGAGAACAAGGTACCAGAAGCAGAAGGAGAGAAAGCCATAGGAACACAATCTTCAAAACAAGTCTAATGTTAGAATATTTACAAAATAATGTCAATACTTTAGTCCTTCTCTTACCCTAAATGCTGTAACAATACAGAGGAACATGTACAGAGCCTGGTTTCCAATGGAGCCGGCACAAAAACATTGCCAGCTAACTTGATGTTATCTGTTAAATGCAGTGTCTTTAACCAACAATCCTCTTTCACTTTACATCTGCCTTGGCATGAAAGCCATAGGTGTCATCAGCAAATGCTAAACCTGATGACATTTAGCCTCCTTTTTACTTTTGTTCGTTATTTCATCTTTGGCAGATGGGGCACTGCTTGATGCTCTGAACATGAAGCTTCAAGCCTGGTTTCTAAACTTGCCACAGCATACAGGTTAATACTTTCTTCCCGCGTACCTTTTTCAAGGAAAAGAAAAAGTGAAGAACAAAAAACCAATATAAAATCGAAGCAACTCCCGCCTCCCCTGCAACGCTATTGTGCGACACAGAGAAAGCAACTGGTGTTGCCGTAAGAGGGCACACTGCAGCCGCAGCTTCAACACAGCCCAGCAAATCTCTCCCAGGAATGAGAAGTGCCGGTTGCTTCCCCTCTGAGACCGAAGTGTTGGTGTACTAAAGAAAGTGCAGGAGGCTTTCTATTAAGATTCCCAAATCTTTGTTTGTCTGCTGGTTTCTCCCTCCTCACCCTGCCTCTTACCCTTTGCAGTCTTTATTTGGATTGCTTTTAAGTGAAAGTTTCAAAGCTTGCAGAACTGTTGCACTTAAAGTTAGTATTGCTGGCCACAGTTTTTAATGAATCTGTAATTTCTTTTGCTCTGTGTGTTACTTCCAGGGAGTGCACAACACTGTTTCGGAGAGTGTACTGTAGTATGTGCGCAGAAGAGAGCAAGTACATGCAAAGACATCTTACCTTGAAGAGATGTAGATCTCTCAGGAGATCACAGGAACCATGTCAGAAGCATCTTTGCAGTGAGTCCCAGGCCTTACATTGATAAAAAGATAAAGATAAAAAGATAAAACTGACACCAGCACTACCAGGAGTGCAGACAAAAATAAGAAAAATTGTTAATGAGCTGAAGGGATCAACATGTAAATCAAGAGCAGCAGATATTCTTTGGTTAAAATCATATTAACAAAACCCCACAATATTTGAAGGCCATAAAATTAATGGATAGAGAGAAACTATGTAGCTTAATAGAAACAGAGTATAGGAAAACTGAAATAAGCAGAGGCTACTACAAATCTGCTCCCAAGTTTCAGAGTGAAACAGTAAAGTCCTTTTGCAGGTAGGGTGGAAAAGTATTAATGCATGAACTGCGGGAAACAATCTGTCCCTGACAGAGGGGTACCTTGGATGTACTCAGCATTTTTTCCCCTACTTAATGACTTTGATAAGTACATAGGGAAGAGATTAAGGATTAATTACCTTTGTATTCAAATTGTACTCAGCATAATGATAAAGCATAACTTTTTTTTGCAGCCGAAAGCCAAAACATATTCGGTGTCATTCCCTTTCCTTTTTTAAAAAGTCTGGAAACATACCAAATTCTCATGTGTGCCCATAATGTACACATTGAACTTACAGTAAAAGTTCAATCTGTTGGAAGATTTCTTGTATTAGGGAGGCATTTCAGGAACTTGAAGAGAATCTCCTGCAGCTCACACTCGGTTTGATGTCACCCTTGTTTTCCTGGCTACCTCTGCACTGTTTCATGTTCCTCTGCTCCCCAGGGCTGTTTGCTTTATCACCTTTCCAGCCAATAGCCCGCTAGTTTGAGTGCTGGGCTTCTGGGACAGAGATCATTCTTTGTTATACCTCCACACTTCCTAGCGTAGTGAAGCCCTGACCTCCCGGTTATCGTACTATGCTTAACTCCTAATAATGGTAATCTGACATGCTGGTACAGAATTGCATGTAATAAAAAGATAAACATTTATGTCAAGTAGCAAAACTCACAGCCTTCCTAAATAAGTTGACAAAGCTATTACCACATCTCTGATTGCTAGAAATGCCACAGCTCCTGTACATTGTTGTCAGCCTGGTTGCTGCCAAGAAGATGAAACTATCTACTTTCAAGTATTATGGCCTAGTGTTCTATACCAAGGGTCCCCTGAAAATACTTAGATAACACTTGCTGCTTGCAGGCATCACATGCTACTAGCACACACTGTGTGCTGCTTATCTAACCAGCTGACTGTGGGAATGGTCAGACATTCTCTTGAAGAAGAATCTAAGAGTTATTGGACATCACTGGCATGTTGTCCCTTTGCTACCATCAGAGCAAAGCCCGTAGATCTGATCACGTGAATGGTCTTCAAACATATAAGTGCAAAGTCTGTCAGGCTGGTATAAGTGATTGTCACAGACTGCTTAACCAAGATCATTTTCCACTGAGGAGTACTCACTTGCTTTTCCAGGTGCTGCAGGAGATAGGTAACCCAGAGCAAAGAGAAGGAACAGGATAGTACTGTGTTCAGCTCTGGGGACCCCGACATAAGAAGGACATGGACTTGTTGGAGTGAGTCCAGAGAAGGGCCATGAAGATGATCAGAGGGCTAGGGCACCTCTCCTATGAAGAAAAGCTGAGAGAGTTGGGGTTGTTCAGGCTGGAGAAGAGAAGGTTCCAGGGAGACCTTACAGCAGCCTTCCAGCGCCTAAAGGGGGCCTGCAAGAAAGCTGGAGAGGGACTCTTTACAGGGGCACGTAGTGATAGGACAAGGGGTAATGGCCTCACAGTGAAAAAGGGTAGATTTAGATTAGATGTTAGGAAGAAATTCTTTACTGTGAGTGTGGTGAGACACTGGAACATGTTGCCCAGAGAAGCTGTGGATGCCCCATCCCTGGAAGTATTCAGGGCCAGGCTGGATGGGACTTTGAGCAACCTGGTCTAGGGGAAGGTGTCCCTGCCCATTACAGGGGGGGTTGAACTAGATGATCTTTAATGTACCAGTCCAACCCATATGATTCTATGAAGATATCCAAATCTACTCCTATTAGACCTCTACAAACACGTTCAACTGTCTGGTGAAGTCCCTTAGTGTCAATTGCCACTCCTATGAACATTGGAACTACTACATTCCTTGGCATGGCAAGTGCACTCAACAGCAGCACAGACAAAGAGAAATGGCTTAAATCTACTTGCCTGAGACCTGTGCAGGTGAGCATAGACTGTGCCTATGCTTGTGAACAGGTCAGTCACTAGAGGCATGCATGTTGACCATTTCTTCTCAAGATCCCACAGTCTTTGCCTGTGTTGATGATAGAGGACAGGACTTGCAGAACTTTGGGTCCAGAGCCCTGACATTTAGATTCAAGAGGCTTGCTTCTTCCAGAGAGCTTAGCTGCTTTATGGAGCACACTTCGATCGGGCTAACTGCAGTTCTGGTAACAAGGACCTAAATTACATAATCTTGTCATTTGAGTAATTTATTTTTGCTGTCACTGGACAGGATACTGACATATCCTTGCAGAACAGCATTACAACTTTGTTTCCATACATTAGTTTGACTGAGTAGGAGCAGCAGAAAAAGGAGATCTCATTTCTTAACAGAGATTAGAACAACTTATTGCTGCCCCTGGGACTGTGAGCTCATCTTTGAGTTAGCTGTACTAATTAGCAACATAAACTCCTGCTTCCCTTATGAGATTGGTTTGCAACTGGATTTTGACAAGAAGCTCTGACGGTCACGTAAGTAATATTCTGAGGGACTACTCGGGATGATGAATTGAAGTACTAAAATACAGTGCAATTCCTAGTGTGAAACACTTAATGTAAGATATTGCTTGCTGTGAAATGTCTTTCGAAGTGCCGACTTTCATGCTCTTTATTTCACCATCTATTTTTAACAAATTTCATTCTTAACACAAACATTTTTCCCAGTGTCTCTTTGAATTTATGTTAGCAGGGTCACACTGCACAGAACATGCCACCACCACACAACTGCAGCATTTCTGGCAATTTATGTTAACTGTTGTTTGAGACGGTTTCCAAGCCACCTGAAGCCACCTCCTATTACACTTCTGATATCAAGAGATCTAGCCCCATCCAGGTCCAGAGGTTTTTCAGGCTCCTCCGCTTCCTGTGAGATATGTAACCACCCTAATCCCCTAACAGCATTTAATCCCCCAGTCATTCCCAGTGAAGATACTTTGCATGCTTCATTTGTTACAGAAGCACAGCATCACTAGAAAGAGCTAATGCAAGTGTATAACATCATTGCTACTCGTAAATTGTTTCATTACCAGCCCAATATTATTCTTTAATCCCTAGAGTCTCAAATCATGACGTTTCCAGTTCTCATAGTTGTAACAAATGATCACATGACATTTAAAAATCTAGACAAACAAGAAGTTTTTAATTTAAATCTCATCTGACTTTATAAAGAGAATATTGTGATTCTGAGTCCTACTGTACAACTAGTAATATTTGGATTTGACACACCAGTTATCATAAAGCTTTCCCAATGTTATTATAAATGTGGTCTTGTCTTGTTTTCACCAAATAGACAGCACAAACCAAACCAAGACAAACCTAACTTCCCCGATATTTAATAGCAACTATATGTCCTCAAGTACTCATTAATGACCTCTTTCAAACCCAGACTCAGATTTGTCGGTCTGGGGCAGCTCAAAAATATCAGACCACCTGCTGCAGCCTTTCCAGTTAGGAGAGGTGGCAGGAGTGAGCAAGGAAAGGGGAGCTCCGTCTCATCAACCAAAAAGTCACACCTGTGTCTGAGCAGGTATTTACAGCCTTGCTACAACAGGAGAGGCACAGCCACAATGTAAATGTATATGATCAAGATTATACCTTTGGCACTACCCTTCCTTTAGGTTCCTGTGTAGGTCTGTAGAAAAAATATAGCTGACCTACAGAAATCACTATGCCTGGGTTATACGGATGTCTCTTAAGCATCAACCTTACTTGTAAAGTTTGGTCTGTAAAAAATGGAATTTAAAATATCCCTGTACTATTCATATCAATGGATTATCACCACGAGAGGTGGTCCAAGCAGACAGAAGGATACACACACACGTGCCCCCCCTCCAAAAAAAAAACCCACCAACCCCCCCCCCCCCCCCCCCCCCCCCCCCCCCCAAACCAGAAATGTCTGTAAATGTCTGTTATTAGTTCAGTTGATGTTCTGAAGGGAAGGATCTGAGAAGACCTACAGCCATGGTTGGGGATAAACTGGCTGATCGTCAGATCTTCAGGACTTCCTGACCTAGTTTGCCTTTGTACCTTCAAGAAGGTACAAGCAGGTGAGAGAAACCCATCATGTTTCAGCAAAAGCAAGTTGTATTATGTTTACTCAATGCAAGTGTAATGATTTGACACTTATGGAGAGCTTTCATAGCTTCATGTTAAATCAAACCACAAGGAAAATGCTGTCCATGTAACAATCATGAAAGCAGGCAAGGCTTCCCCTTTTCAGATTTGTCTTCAGAATAAACACTTCATGATAGCTGAAGAAATGTTAACACTTGTAAGAGAGAAAATACTGATGTTCAGAAAAGAATGTGAGTCAGGGTGCCTGTGTTCTCTTTCCTTTTAAAGTTTACTATTAAATCTGTGGGGTTACCAGAGCACTTCAAGAACACTTAACTATTTGTAATACATGTATTATTTACATGTACACACATATGTGTGTGTATATATATATATATAAAAGCATCTATAAATATATGCTATCTATATCATCTATATACATATATATGAATGTAAATATTAAAATTATATATAGGCATATATAAATGTAATGGCAAAAATAGTTTAAATATTTTCCTAGAACTTTAAAACTCAGTATTTGAAAGCTGCTTTAGCCATAGGATTTCCTTCTGGAAACTGGAAAACTTTTATTATTTAGGTCCTTCTACCACATCCTTTTTTGGAGGTGGAGGTAAGAACTCTGTTTGCATGGCACTACAGGAGATGTCTCAGGAGTAGCTCAGACCAACACAGGTAATTTCTTGGTTTTTCAAGTGATCATCACCTTCTCTGCTTGCCCTCAGCATGCCTCCTCATCATCTCTGCCATGCATGACCCTACATATGTATTTCCACTGTTGCATTAAACCCACAAATGAGTTCAGGTGTGTGAAGTCTTGCTTGCTCTAAATCTTTTGCCCATGGAAACACTCTGAAGGGAAGGTACCTCTGGTCTTGGTGATGGCAAAGGAAACTTTGAATAATTAGGTAGATGTATCCTCTGACTGGTTCTGCCCAAAATTGTGCAAGGCAATATTTTGTACATGACAAGTCACTTGGGAGCTATTTCCAGGGCTTAGGGATATGTGGTTTTCTCACCCTCTGACTGCAAAACTGGAAATCAGTATCTGGGTTTTCACCTTGTGTTGTCAGGATTATACATTTCCCAGTTAACCCTGAAACCTCTGAGATGTTGCACTGTTGATTAAAGTTTGCATTTACAGGGATGCAACTTTTCAGGCACCTTCCAGCACCTGAGACTCTGTCTATGTCATATATAACTGCCAGAGTGTGAGTTTTCTCCCTTTATACAATGTTTATATGTTGTTGGCACAAAACCTGCTGGCCCCTCAGACACTGCAAATGAGAAACAAATGGAAGGAAATATAAGAAACACAAAATTATTTAGACAATTATCTCAAATATGGAGGTCTTAATGACGAATCCTAAATAATTAGCAAAATGTTGAAGAAATGGATGAAAAAGAGATGGACTCAGAAGAAGAATCTCGGTACATCAGGAAATAAAGTTCATGGAAACTGTGTGTGTGTTATTATGAAAAATACCATCTGAAATGAAAATGAAGATCAGAATCAGAAATTCAGATGCTTGGAGGTTCATTGTAGAAACCTCAGCAGTGCCTGTAAGGTCCCAAATTCATTGAAGGGACAGCTGTTTGCACAGGAAATATAGACAAAAGGAGGCCATGTGGTGGAGGGCACCATCAGATCCTGCAGAGCAAAGACATCAAATGGGGAAAACTTAAAGCATCCTCAAGTGGCATTCTTTGATAAGGGAAAAAAAAAAAAAGGTTGTAAAACATGAGGAAATTAATTGTTCTCCTTAATTCCCTAAAACATTTGAGGATTCAACCTGTAGAACAGATAAAATAAAGTGTGGATGACCTGAAAGAAACAGAGCACTGTAAGAGTCAAAAAGACCACCACCACCACCATCCCACCCCACACCCCACCCCAAACAAACACACAAAGCAATTTTTCTAACTGGGAAAAAAAACCCCATTTTGCTTTGACCTTTTCCTCACCACTCAGACACAATAGCAATAGCTTCTATATATAAACCTTAGATGCTCTTCAGCTGTGCTCAACCAAAGGATATTTATTTTAACTCAGAAAGGCTAGTGGTAAAAGAAGTAGGGGATATTTTATTTACACAGTGATAAATTAACCTATGGATAACTTCTTTAAGGATAGCTCTAGGAATGACTAGGATGCAAAAGCATCCAGATGGACTTTTTGACCTCCTTTGTTAAAGCTCCCTCCAAGGTATCTGCTGGGCTTTTCAAAACAAAAAGGTTGGAGGACACAAAGCTTTATTCTCACATGTTAGTCTTGAGGCTAGAAAAGCTTCGGCATTTATGCCCTAGCAATGTTTGCCTCCAGTAAATCTGAAGTATGCTGGGCAGCTGTGGAAGGAGGGAGAAAAACAAAAAAGCCTTGTGTCTGAAACATTAGTGTTTGTGTGCATCCTACCCTGTACAGCTGGTCTGACTCAGCTCTGAGAAGATGCTGTGCAGCTGTTTCTCTGGAGCAATACCTGTGGGCAAGCAGCAGCAGAGTCCAACATCTATGTACATCTTCCTGATCTCCAGAGTTCATTTTGTCCCTGCTCTGTCATCTTTAATCATGAAGCATTAGTCTTTTTCTTACTGGATATTCATGTGCATATGTTCAGAACTTACAGGGCCAATCAACCATTGTTCCAGTTTTCCTATTGATGTTTTTCTTGCAAATCAGAGCCCAGGGACTTGCCACAAGCTCAGATTCCATCTTTTCAAAATTGATTACTTCTTTGCTAGGACACTGTTTACTCTACTGCAATTGTCTAAGACTGGGTTCGGCTGGTGCAAACCAACTATATCTCTTCTGTGGAGCTAAGGCAGGGTTTAGCCTGTGTACTGTACAGCTCTGGCAAGTCAAGGCAGATGAGATGTCCCCA